>NW_006159827.1:3575998-3644450 GCF_000334495.1 Tupaia belangeri chinensis | reverse complement strand
GAGTGTACCATCCGCCAATAGTTGGCACCAAAACTAAGGACAGAACACGTGGCAGACCATTGCAGCCAACCATGACATCCAGAGATGACAACAAAACAACCCAAGGGCCAATAGCTGTCCTGTCCCAGAATCACGGTTAACTCCCCCTTTAAGTCCTAGAAGAAACTCCTTGCCCCCACCTTTCAGAGATATTGCAATTCTCCACATTGGACCCCTTTCTACTGTTGGAAAGTGAATCGATTCTTTTCAATTCACCTTCTAAGTTTGTGAATGCCTTCACAGCCTGTGACCAAGGCCACCCTAATGTATTGAAGAGCTCACCCCAACGGTCCATCCCACAGCAGAATGAAAATAGTCATTCAGAAATGTGTTTGAGACCAGATTATTTATATGAAATACCAGGGAGGGTGGGGAGACTGATTACAGAAAAACTAACCATTGCTCTCTTTTCTGCATTCCGTCTAATATTTCTCTCTTGGAAGGCAGAGAGTGAGCAGGAACAAGGAGGCAGAAGCTTATTTTGCTTGTGTCACTGTGCTGATCACCTGCTTCATCTCAGTGTTTGTTGCCATGTTCAGTGAGGTCACGTTGCAAAGCACACCAAGTGCAGGTCTGGGGACAGGCAAGGGAGGCACTTGAAATAGAGCAGAAGGTTCCTGCTATCCAGTCAACGAGCATCGATGTCTCTACATGAGGACAGGAGTGTTTCTTTGCTATATCTGCTGTCAGTTAGGTTTCCTACATGCCTTTCACAGTAAGCACACTAGGAATGCATACGAAATGCATTTAAATTGACAGTATATGTTATCACATGCAGGGCTTATCCCCTTTTCCACTGATCAAGTCGAGAACACTGATTAAATGAAATGCTACAGGCAAAACACTGTCTAAGAGTAACTAACTTAAAGATAACATATTACAGGTTTTTTAGCTTTTTTATTTTTATTTTTATTTTTAATTCAAGGGTAATTTTGACCATTCTGGCTGTTCACCTTTCAACTCATTGTAGAACCTAAACTTCAACAAACAAGCCCAGACCTCGCTATAGCTGGAGCTTACTATGGGAAGCTGAGCCAGTGTACACTGCAGGAGTGACTCTGTATTTGAAACTTGTTTTGCAGTGTAACTTTACTTGTAAGAGTGATTTGGCCCCCCATGCTCATGAATGCCCCTGTTCATAAAACATACAGATAAATCACAAATGGCCCCTTAGGTAAGAAACAGCGTGTTGGGCCGGCCAGTGGTCAGGACAGCTGGATCCCACATAGCCAGCTATGTAGTTCAAAGCCTGGACCTGACAGTTTAGGTGACACACTAGACTTATGCATGCCTAAAATCCTGAGAGAAGAATGGAGAGGGGACTGCAGCATGGTCATCTCCCCTGGAAAGGAAGGGGTGTTTTCTCATTTCCCCTTTGTCTCTGACTCTCTCTGGTGAATGCATGTGCCGTTTAGCAAATCAAAAGAAGAAATACACACAAACACACATACACACACACATCCACTAAAATAAGGAAAAGAGGAAAGACATGGAGCTATAAAAAAAACAAGGCACAGACCAAGACCTGCCTGTGCTATTGGTACGGTATAGTCGCTCTCAGTGTCTGCCACACTGACACGCATGCATTACAGCATTGTGCTCAGAAGGAAGCCATCTGCTTGAGAGAGCTTTGCAAGACTGGGACCGCATCAGGTCCAGACTTAGTCGCAGGGCTCTGAACTCTTTGATATTCGGGACTTGGTTTGTTAATCTCTCTTTTCTCCTGTCTCCTCCAGTTAGTTATATTGTGTATGGTATGTTCAATGCTAATTACAGAAAGTAACACAGAAGTGTATAGTTATATGAGATAGCTATGATATGTATGTATGACATATATATATGATTGTATAATATGTATCTATGGTATATGTGTATATATATGATATATATCTATGGTAAGTATCTATTATCTATATGTGTATATATATGATTCATATCTATATCTATGATCTATATCTAGGCTATATCTTTGATATAAAGATCATATATGATATATGATATATATATATATATATAAAATCTATATATCAAAGGAACATGTGTGTATGTGCCGAAGTATATCATATATCACTCTATACTAATGATCTGATTTATATATATATATATATATATATATATATAAAATCATACATATGAGATATGTGTGTGTGTGTGTGTGTGTGTGTATGATCACTAGGATTTAGTTCCTAGCTGAATGTAAGTTAAACCCTAATATCTGTGTACATGTGGGGAAGTTTGGTTTTCAGTCTGACACTAGTTGCAACTCTCACACCAGAACCTGCACCTGACCCGTTAGCAGAGAGTGCTGACTGAAGCTTGTTTAAGTTGCAAATGAACAGAAGTCTGGCATTGTGGAAAGACACACGTAACACCTGTAATAGTTTACTGCTGCTTGTGACAGCTGGATACTATAAAATACCATAGGTTGTCAGGGCCATGCACCTTCTAAGCTTCTGTTCTCATTCAGGCAGAGACATGCACAGTGAAACGGAGGCAGTCAAAATCAGGCCAGCTTGTGGCATGATAGCTAAGGTAGCTGAATCCCCTAGGGCCTACTATGTCATTCAAGTCCTGGACCCAGTGACTTGAGAAACCTGCCGGGCACATGCGTGTGTGTGTGTGTGTGTGCCCAAGATCCTGAGAGGAGAAACGAACAAGGCACTGAGGGATAACCATTGCCCATGCTGGAGAGGGTCCTTTCTCACTCTCCCTCTCTCTTCTGGTGAGCGCATACACATACTAACAAAATAAACAAACAAACAAAAAAGTAGTCAAAATTTAGAGTCAATGTCTAAATGAGAGGAATATTTTATAAATATTATTCCAATTGAAGCTTGTAGAACAAATGGAGTTTCCATAAGAGAATCACAGAACAAATGAAATACTAGGCTTGGGACACTTGAGGAGAGAAGGGGAATGCCTGAGAAACCCATCTCTCTGCCTAATTTATGTGGACACAAGAACTAGAAAACTGGGGGGGAACCTTGGCTGCATGTGTGACACTGAACAGCGCAGACACCGTGACCGTGCAACACCACTCTGTGCACACGCATGCATGATCACGTTTTCTGTGCAGCTGTGCAAAAATGTGGAAACAGCCCAAACACCTACCAGGAGGTGAGCGAATAAACAGAGCATACAGTGTGCAGCAATGCTCCTAGCTAGCAAAAGGAAAAACCAGATACTGGGCGAAAAAAGCAAATTATGGAATGATGTAGACGGCCTGCTGCTATTTACATAAACTAAAATAAATATAGAATCATACTATATGATTTTTAGGTCTAAACATGAATCAGAAAAATACAGAACCAAACAAAAACAGTGGTCATTCCTGGAGACAGCGAGAGAGAATCAGGATTGGGAAGGATAATTAAATGGAACTATAGTTTTATCTGTACTCGTCTTTTTTATGAAATACGTATTTTCCAAATTTTTATAATTAAAAAAAAAACAAAGAAGATAAAAATTATGCATTACTTCATGTTTTTTTTTTTTCCTTTTAAGAGAGATTTTTGCTATAGGGTGTATGTGCTCACTGGAGAGACAGAAAGCGAGCAATCATCACCCAGGTGCATGGCCAGACCACTATCCCTTCTCTAGTCTCCTCTCAGGATCTTGGGCACGCACGCACATGCACCTGGTGTGAGTTTTACGACACCAGGTCCAGGACTCAAACTGTGGTCAACTACATCAGAGTCCAGTGACGTAACCATTACACCATCTGCTGGTCTCAATGTATTTTTTAAAACTGGATGTAATATGGCTGACTACCAAGATTAATACCAAATAAAGTAGTAAAAGTATGAATGTCATCCTCTGTATTCTTTTGATTTCTTCTCCATCAATCAGAACTCTATCCCTCCCTGACAAAAAAAGAAAGAAAGAAAGAAAGAAAGAAAGAAAGAAAGAAAGACAGACAGACAGACAGACAGACAGGGAGAGAGGGAGGAAGGGAGGGAGGGGAAAGGAAAGGAAAGGAATGAAAATTTTAAAATATGAAGTTTAGCTGGAGGCTGGTGGGGAGGACAATCTGGGAAAAAACATGGAAAAACATCCAGGAAGATAGGGTCAAAAAGATAAATTGGTGCTTGGCCACGAAAGCCTTTCAATTCAAGGTTAAGAAGTTCAGACTTCATCTTCCACCCAATAGGAAGCATTACTTATTTCCAAGCTTGAGACTGTCATGGATCAAAAGGATAAATCAATATCCGTTTTTCACCTCTACCTCTTAAAGGGTATCTTTTTGCCATCATCTTCGATTTGATAGAACTCTGAGGGGTTTTAGAAGCCAGGCAAGAACTTAAAAGACATATTCTCGTCTCTCCAGGGAGGTTACTGTGTAAGGAAGGATTTAGACTCTTAAGACTTTAAAAACGCATTAAGATCTGCCCCCTTCCTCTCCTCACTCACCTTTACTCTGTAGCACGAGCACTCCTCAAAGGCACTTGAAGAGGATGATGCCTTTCAACAGTGAGTAGCCAGCACGTTCATCCACCAGCGGGGAAAAGCTCTATCACGTTTCTTCCATCTCCACGGCCTCCGGGGTGCTGCTTTTCAAAGCAGAAGTAGTAATAAATCTTGTGGCGAAAGGAACAAAACAATTATGAATAGGGCAACTAAATAAATAAATAAATAAGATACACGTTAGTCTCATTCCTAAAAGCCCAGGATGTTCCTGAGTGAAGAGCTGCTGAGCAGGGGAAAGTGATGGGGCAGACCTGGTTAGATTTCCTGGATTCAACATGTGCGTTTGACTTAGCCCCCAAAGCACGTCCAAGAAAGAAATGGAAGTTCTTTGGAAATTGGTTAAATGGCCTCAATGGGAGGAAGAGTCTGCAAACTGCCTACCTGTCTTTGAAGCTCAAAACAGTCCTCTCCTTGGCTCCTCCTCTCAATGTCTCTTCCAAACTCTGGCTGAAAATAGTCCAAGACAGCACAGCAAGAGAAATAGCCCGGAAAGAAATAAGCATAACCTATATAAGATAAGCAAGTGATAATTGCCAGAGAAGAACCTTTTTTTTTTTTAATTGCTAGAGAGCACATGTACTCAACAGAGACAGAGAGAGAGGGAGTAGAGAAAGCATCCCTCAGTGGGGTGTGCTCACACTGCAATCCCTTCTCCTCCATTTTTCCATTCTGTCAGGATTTGGGGCACACAGGCTCACGTGTCCAACATGTTTTTCAAGCTTCCAGCACCAGGATTCAAGTCATGGTCAACTATGTAGGATCCGGCTCCCTTAACCACTAGGCCCCAAGGCTGGCCCATGAAAGACACCTTCAAGTAGTCAAGGGCATTCACTGCTCAGTTACATAGAAGGAATTTTCATACCTGATGGTTTTCAACCTCCACACTCCTAATTGCTCATGCATTCTTTCATCCCATGGATGACGTGACTACATGCCAGGTGCATTCTGTGCACTGGGAAAACCAGCGAAAAACCTAAATCCCTGAGTTCACAGCGTTCATACTCTGGTGGGATTAACTGAAATCTAATAAATCACATCCTGGTAAGCTCATTTCAGAAGTGAGGACATCGGTATCCTCAGTGTTAAGTAACTTTCCTCAAGTCCCACAGCCAAGATGAGTCAGGACTAGGGCCTTTGAACTGGACCCTATGACCTCAGGGTCTGGGTTGTTAATCTTAGCACTCCCAGCGACTCTCATCTCAGCAGTCTGGCTGGAAGGAACCACATGAGTCCACTATTTTAGTTGCTGAGTTGTGTACAACAGAAATACCTGAGTCTGGGTAATTTATAAAGAATAGGAGTCCATTCAGCTTATGGTTCGAGGCCAAGGAGCAACATCTAGCAAGACTTTTCTGGTAGGTGGGGACTCCCTAGCTGAGTCCTGAGGCAGTTCAGGTAATCGCACAGTGAGAAAGCAAGAGCTTGCCTGTGTCATGTGTGTCTGTGTGTCCATGTCAGTTGAAGTCTCTCTCCCTCTTATAAAGCCATAAGGACTCAATCCAGGGGCCTACCCAAATAACCATATCTAATCCTAGTCACCTCTCAAGAGCTTCAGCCCTTAATCCCATACAATGGCTCTCACCAAATTTCAGCACTTGAATTTGGGGAGGCCACATTCTAACCACAGTACCCACTACAAAGATGCTACACAGAGGCTGCAGTTTTCTACTCCTTTTGTAGAGTTATTCACACAGGGCACGCCTTCATCTTATAAAAATGACATTGTTGTAGGAAGCAGTGTATAGCTTATTTTTTTTACACTTGAGTGAAATACAAAATATTGTCACTAGAGGGCAAGTTGACATACGCTGTGTTTTTGTTTTTGTTTTGTTTTATTTGTTTTGAAGAAAAGAGAATACTATGTTGGTGAAAACAGAGGCCCTGGAACCAGCCTGTATTTACTCTACGATTCTCATTTGGATTTAAATCATGTGTGGCACTATGCCTGGTAAGTGCGTCCTAACACATCTCTTACGAAGCCTCAGACAGTTTGAAAGTCAGATTGCAGGATGTAGCCCTCTTCCATCAAAACCACAGGTGCATTTCTTTCTTAGACTTAATTTTCATAATGAGATTATCATGCATTAGGCTTGATGGGAATTAATTTTTTATTTTTTTGTCATTCTCCTCTGCCTGCCTGAGGAAGGTCCACTATTCTTTCAGGATTCAACCATGCTTCTTCCTCCCAGCCTTTCCTGTCTCTCCCCTTTCTATAGGGCCTTGCTCTCTCTTGCCCACTGTGCACACTGTGGGCAGCTGTCAATCTCAGCACCACTGGGGGTTTCATTCTAACTTCTAGTAACGGAGCCATCTACCTGTTCGGGCACTTCTCACTTGTTGACTCTTATCTTCACAACTACCCTCTGAGAGGGAAATTAGCACTTCTCTACTTGGAGCTAACAGAAGCCCAGAGGAGCTAGGAGGCGTTGGCCAGGTCTTAAGGCTACTAGGTGTTTCTACTAGACTATATGCTCCCTGAGGGCAGGGATCATCATTCCGAGCGTCTAGTATTTTGCCTGGAGTAGGGAACACACTCCGTAGATATAAGAGTGGACACAGGCTCTAAGACAACTCATAACATCTACCTTGTGGAGTTGTGGGGAAGATGCAATTGCCATGACATATCTGAGAACACTTGCTTGCATGGTGGGCAAAGAGCAGGCACTTAGTAAATTCTTGTTATTAACATTTTATGGATCTTTGATAGATATTAGCTGTTAACATAGATGAAAATTAAAATATATCTCCATTTATGGCCTGTGCTTACTGCAACCTAGTATGTTGTCTTGATATGGAGAGGCCCGGAACTCATAAATAGCCCAAGGCCAGTAGTTACTGAAACTTCTCATTCCTCTGCAAACTTAATGTCCCTCCCCTCTGAGCAATAAAAGCAACCTGAGACCTTGAGAAGTTAGACATCCTGCTTACTTGCCACTTTCCTTTTTAAGACAAATCCTGGGTCCTTTTCCCCCCAATAGAATACCCCTAGCCTGCTGAGACTCTCCCTTCAAACTCCCCCATAAAAGACTGTGCCTAGCTCCCTGCCAGGGCCGGAAATTCAGTGTTAACTCCTGCATGCCTGCCAGAGCAATAGAGAGTTCTCCTTTCTCTCCAGAATGCTGCTTTTTGTTCCTCAGAATCTATTTTTCCACGACAGTCTGACTCTGACTTTCAGATCAAATTATCCATAATACTGCTCCCCAAATGTGAAAACCAAGTCCTTCCTGGCCTGGGGCCTTGATACTTACTATTCCTTCGGCCAGGGGCACTATCTCCTGGCTGTCTATGGACATCACTTCTTATAAGTCTCCTTTTAGTTGTGGATCTCTTCAGACCAATCTTTCCCAGCCACTCTCAAGTATTATATCATCTCCGCCCTCCTGCCCTGTCCCAACCCCTTGTTTCCTTCAACATACGAAGTGCGAGAGCAAATAAGTACCCACTATGGCAAATCACCCAGACCTGCTGAGACTGGTGATCTGTCACACTCCTGCCAGTCTTCCTAATGCTACCTATATGTCAAACTGAGCTCAGAAATACTTTAGAATACATTTAAGCAGACATGAAATATTGAAGACTGCACATTAGCATAGCTCACATTTGCCTAAATACAATAAAAATAAGTACTCTTCTGACATGGAGTCAGAATAGAATACTCCTGTGCCAAAACTCAAGGACCAATCAACTTCCTCCCATTTTTCCATGAAACCTGCATGCCACAAACCACCTTCAACTTTAAAATGGACGAGACAAACCAAAACCCTGCCAATCTCAAACTTTAAAAATATACACAGCAATCATCACAATGCACCCTTTTTGGTAGTGAATATGTATGGGACCTGAAGTCAGATCAGGCACTCATACTGGGTCTGGCCTCTAAACATTGATCAAGGACAACAGACAGGATTAACTGAAATAACCACTATTTTCTGTGCTTCATACAAATTAACTCATTTCTCATAAAACTCTAGGTTGGTATGATTCTTGTCTCCACTGTATGGATTAAGAAAGTGAGGTACAATCTACGATGTGATTTCAGAGATCTCACACTTAACAACTACCCAACACTGTCTCCCTAACCACTACTCATTTCTGAGCAGTGACTATGTTCCAGGCACCATGCTAAATGCTTTCATACCTTGCCTCCCTAAGGTAAACTACAAACAGATACCACCTACCTATCAGACCACATCAAAGTGATGGTTAAAAGCATGTATTTCAAAGTGCTTCATAAACACTGTATAACATTTCAAAATATCAAAAAGAATGGCTAATGTCTCCAGTGGTACAGTATGCAATGCAATGCATAGGGTGTTACTGAATACTGCAAGGGAAGGTTGGTTCTTCCAAGCACTACAAGCCAAACCATAGGCACATGGCATGATGAAGAAACATACTTTATTACAATACATGTAGCAAGAACGGCACAAAGCTCATATGTTGGAAAGACCTGGTCTCCCTGAGGTGTTCCCTACATGGTTTTTATTATTATTATTATTTATTATTATTTATACATTCAATTATTATATATCATTTAGTTTGCAAAGAGATTTTACCCAACATGATTTACACCACACAGCAGGTGAGTTGAGAATGACATGACATCACTAACAGGCAACAAACCACATCTGTGTCCCACAAATGTCTCACTTCTCCATTTTTTCTCAAATTTCCCTTCCTGCACGCTTCCCCTCTTCCACTCTCCTTCCACTCTGCCCCAGTGTCCATAACAATTTTCAATGCTTTTATGAACTCCACTATTTCAGTCTCTACCAGAGTGTAGACAGTTGGTATATATTAGGTGGCGACATACAATGCCTCTTTCATAGCCTAACTTGCTTCACTCAGCAATAAATCTTCCATGTTTGTCCACATTCTATTGAATGCCAGGGTTCTTTTGTTTTTGTTTTTGTTTTTTTTTATGGCTGAATAGTATTCCATGGAGTATTTGTGCCATACTTTTTCAATCCATTCATCTGTCTGTGGACATTTGGGTTAGTTCCATGTCTTAGCAATCGTAAATAATGATGCAATAAATAAAGTTGTGCAAGCACTTTTCCAGCAGAGCATTCTCCTGTCCTTTGGGTAGATACTCAGGAGTAGTATTGCTGGATCATATGGTAGCTCTATTTGAGGGTCCATATTGTTCTCCACAGTGGCTGGGCCAATTTACATTCCCATCAACAATGTAAGAGAGTTCACCTTTCACCATGTCCCTACCAGCACTTACTTTTTTTTTTAATCTCCATTCTGAATGGAGTTAGGTGGTATCTCACTGTGGTTTTTGATCTGCATCTCCCTTATGATAAAAGATGTTGAGCATTTTTACATATGCTTTTTTGCTGTTCATATGTCTTCTTTAGAAAGTTGTTTATTCAGCTTATTTCCTCATCTCTTAATTGGGTTAATCGTTTTCTTCTGGGTAAGACACGAGTTCCGTGTGTATTCTGGTTACCAGTCCCTTATCTGAGGCACAGTTAACAAACATCCTCTTCCACTGTGAGGGTTGAGTCACACTAATTAGTGTGACTAATTAGTCACTTTGCTTTGAAGAAACTTCTTAATCTGATGTAATCCCACCTGTCTATTTTAGGGATTATTGCTTTGGGGATCTTGCTTAAGAAGTCTTTGCCTACCCCAATGTCTGCCAGTGTTTTCCCATTGTTTTCTGTATGTTTTGGGGTTTATTTCTGGGGTCTCTACTCTGTTCCATTGGTCCTCATGTCTGTTTTTGTACCAATACCATGCTGCTTTGATTATCACAGCTTTGTAATATATCTGGGGTCAGGAAGAGAGATGTCACCCACTCCACTCTTCTTATGCAGAATAGCTTTGGCAATATGGGGTCTTTTATGATTCCAGACAATTTTATGATTGTCTTTTCTAGATCTGTGAAGAATGTCTCTTATAATTTTATAGGGATTACATTAAATATATAGATTAATTTGGTTAGGATTGTTGTCTTGATTATATTAATTCTGACAATCCAAGAACATGGAATGTCCTTCCACCTTTTTTTGTCCTTTTTGATTTCCTTTTTAAGGTTTTCATACTCTACTTTTCCTTGGAATCTCAGAACGATCTTTAACAGAGTGATTCCACTCATGGTGCTGATTTTCACACTGCCTGTGTCATGTGTGTCTGTGTGTCCATGTCAGTTGAAGTCTCTCTCCCTCTTATAAAGCCATAAGGACTCAATCCAGGGGCCTACCCAAATAACCATATCTAATCCTAGTCACCTCTCAAGAGCTTCAGCCCTTAATCCCATACAATGGCTCTCACCAAATTTCAGCACTTGAATTTGGGGAGGCCACATTCTAACCACAGTACCCACTACAAAGATGCTACACAGAGGCTGCAGTTTTCTACTCCTTTTGTAGAGTTATTCACACAGGGCACGCCTTCATCTTATAAAAATGACATTGTTGTAGGAAGCAGTGTATAGCTTATTTTTTTTACACTTGAGTGAAATACAAAATATTGTCACTAGAGGGCAAGTTGACATACGCTGTGTTTTTGTTTTTGTTTTGTTTTATTTGTTTTGAAGAAAAGAGAATACTATGTTGGTGAAAACAGAGGCCCTGGAACCAGCCTGTATTTACTCTACGATTCTCATTTGGATTTAAATCATGTGTGGCACTATGCCTGGTAAGTGCGTCCTAACACATCTCTTACGAAGCCTCAGACAGTTTGAAAGTCAGATTGCAGGATGTAGCCCTCTTCCATCAAAACCACAGGTGCATTTCTTTCTTAGACTTAATTTTCATAATGAGATTATCATGCATTAGGCTTGATGGGAATTAATTTTTTATTTTTTTGTCATTCTCCTCTGCCTGCCTGAGGAAGGTCCACTATTCTTTCAGGATTCAACCATGCTTCTTCCTCCCAGCCTTTCCTGTCTCTCCCCTTTCTATAGGGCCTTGCTCTCTCTTGCCCACTGTGCACACTGTGGGCAGCTGTCAATCTCAGCACCACTGGGGGTTTCATTCTAACTTCTAGTAACGGAGCCATCTACCTGTTCGGGCACTTCTCACTTGTTGACTCTTATCTTCACAACTACCCTCTGAGAGGGAAATTAGCACTTCTCTACTTGGAGCTAACAGAAGCCCAGAGGAGCTAGGAGGCGTTGGCCAGGTCTTAAGGCTACTAGGTGTTTCTACTAGACTATATGCTCCCTGAGGGCAGGGATCATCATTCCGAGCGTCTAGTATTTTGCCTGGAGTAGGGAACACACTCCGTAGATATAAGAGTGGACACAGGCTCTAAGACAACTCATAACATCTACCTTGTGGAGTTGTGGGGAAGATGCAATTGCCATGACATATCTGAGAACACTTGCTTGCATGGTGGGCAAAGAGCAGGCACTTAGTAAATTCTTGTTATTAACATTTTATGGATCTTTGATAGATATTAGCTGTTAACATAGATGAAAATTAAAATATATCTCCATTTATGGCCTGTGCTTACTGCAACCTAGTATGTTGTCTTGATATGGAGAGGCCCGGAACTCATAAATAGCCCAAGGCCAGTAGTTACTGAAACTTCTCATTCCTCTGCAAACTTAATGTCCCTCCCCTCTGAGCAATAAAAGCAACCTGAGACCTTGAGAAGTTAGACATCCTGCTTACTTGCCACTTTCCTTTTTAAGACAAATCCTGGGTCCTTTTCCCCCCAATAGAATACCCCTAGCCTGCTGAGACTCTCCCTTCAAACTCCCCCATAAAAGACTGTGCCTAGCTCCCTGCCAGGGCCGGAAATTCAGTGTTAACTCCTGCATGCCTGCCAGAGCAATAGAGAGTTCTCCTTTCTCTCCAGAATGCTGCTTTTTGTTCCTCAGAATCTATTTTTCCACGACAGTCTGACTCTGACTTTCAGATCAAATTATCCATAATACTGCTCCCCAAATGTGAAAACCAAGTCCTTCCTGGCCTGGGGCCTTGATACTTACTATTCCTTCGGCCAGGGGCACTATCTCCTGGCTGTCTATGGACATCACTTCTTATAAGTCTCCTTTTAGTTGTGGATCTCTTCAGACCAATCTTTCCCAGCCACTCTCAAGTATTATATCATCTCCGCCCTCCTGCCCTGTCCCAACCCCTTGTTTCCTTCAACATACGAAGTGCGAGAGCAAATAAGTACCCACTATGGCAAATCACCCAGACCTGCTGAGACTGGTGATCTGTCACACTCCTGCCAGTCTTCCTAATGCTACCTATATGTCAAACTGAGCTCAGAAATACTTTAGAATACATTTAAGCAGACATGAAATATTGAAGACTGCACATTAGCATAGCTCACATTTGCCTAAATACAATAAAAATAAGTACTCTTCTGACATGGAGTCAGAATAGAATACTCCTGTGCCAAAACTCAAGGACCAATCAACTTCCTCCCATTTTTCCATGAAACCTGCATGCCACAAACCACCTTCAACTTTAAAATGGACGAGACAAACCAAAACCCTGCCAATCTCAAACTTTAAAAATATACACAGCAATCATCACAATGCACCCTTTTTGGTAGTGAATATGTATGGGACCTGAAGTCAGATCAGGCACTCATACTGGGTCTGGCCTCTAAACATTGATCAAGGACAACAGACAGGATTAACTGAAATAACCACTATTTTCTGTGCTTCATACAAATTAACTCATTTCTCATAAAACTCTAGGTTGGTATGATTCTTGTCTCCACTGTATGGATTAAGAAAGTGAGGTACAATCTACGATGTGATTTCAGAGATCTCACACTTAACAACTACCCAACACTGTCTCCCTAACCACTACTCATTTCTGAGCAGTGACTATGTTCCAGGCACCATGCTAAATGCTTTCATACCTTGCCTCCCTAAGGTAAACTACAAACAGATACCACCTACCTATCAGACCACATCAAAGTGATGGTTAAAAGCATGTATTTCAAAGTGCTTCATAAACACTGTATAACATTTCAAAATATCAAAAAGAATGGCTAATGTCTCCAGTGGTACAGTATGCAATGCAATGCATAGGGTGTTACTGAATACTGCAAGGGAAGGTTGGTTCTTCCAAGCACTACAAGCCAAACCATAGGCACATGGCATGATGAAGAAACATACTTTATTACAATACATGTAGCAAGAACGGCACAAAGCTCATATGTTGGAAAGACCTGGTCTCCCTGAGGTGTTCCCTACATGGTTTTTATTATTATTATTATTTATTATTATTTATACATTCAATTATTATATATCATTTAGTTTGCAAAGAGATTTTACCCAACATGATTTACACCACACAGCAGGTGAGTTGAGAATGACATGACATCACTAACAGGCAACAAACCACATCTGTGTCCCACAAATGTCTCACTTCTCCATTTTTTCTCAAATTTCCCTTCCTGCACGCTTCCCCTCTTCCACTCTCCTTCCACTCTGCCCCAGTGTCCATAACAATTTTCAATGCTTTTATGAACTCCACTATTTCAGTCTCTACCAGAGTGTAGACAGTTGGTATATATTAGGTGGCGACATACAATGCCTCTTTCATAGCCTAACTTGCTTCACTCAGCAATAAATCTTCCATGTTTGTCCACATTCTATTGAATGCCAGGGTTCTTTTGTTTTTGTTTTTGTTTTTTTTTATGGCTGAATAGTATTCCATGGAGTATTTGTGCCATACTTTTTCAATCCATTCATCTGTCTGTGGACATTTGGGTTAGTTCCATGTCTTAGCAATCGTAAATAATGATGCAATAAATAAAGTTGTGCAAGCACTTTTCCAGCAGAGCATTCTCCTGTCCTTTGGGTAGATACTCAGGAGTAGTATTGCTGGATCATATGGTAGCTCTATTTGAGGGTCCATATTGTTCTCCACAGTGGCTGGGCCAATTTACATTCCCATCAACAATGTAAGAGAGTTCACCTTTCACCATGTCCCTACCAGCACTTACTTTTTTTTTTAATCTCCATTCTGAATGGAGTTAGGTGGTATCTCACTGTGGTTTTTGATCTGCATCTCCCTTATGATAAAAGATGTTGAGCATTTTTACATATGCTTTTTTGCTGTTCATATGTCTTCTTTAGAAAGTTGTTTATTCAGCTTATTTCCTCATCTCTTAATTGGGTTAATCGTTTTCTTCTGGGTAAGACACGAGTTCCGTGTGTATTCTGGTTACCAGTCCCTTATCTGAGGCACAGTTAACAAACATCCTCTTCCACTGTGAGGGTTGAGTCACACTAATTAGTGTGACTAATTAGTCACTTTGCTTTGAAGAAACTTCTTAATCTGATGTAATCCCACCTGTCTATTTTAGGGATTATTGCTTTGGGGATCTTGCTTAAGAAGTCTTTGCCTACCCCAATGTCTGCCAGTGTTTTCCCATTGTTTTCTGTATGTTTTGGGGTTTATTTCTGGGGTCTCTACTCTGTTCCATTGGTCCTCATGTCTGTTTTTGTACCAATACCATGCTGCTTTGATTATCACAGCTTTGTAATATATCTGGGGTCAGGAAGAGAGATGTCACCCACTCCACTCTTCTTATGCAGAATAGCTTTGGCAATATGGGGTCTTTTATGATTCCAGACAATTTTATGATTGTCTTTTCTAGATCTGTGAAGAATGTCTCTTATAATTTTATAGGGATTACATTAAATATATAGATTAATTTGGTTAGGATTGTTGTCTTGATTATATTAATTCTGACAATCCAAGAACATGGAATGTCCTTCCACCTTTTTTTGTCCTTTTTGATTTCCTTTTTAAGGTTTTCATAGTTTTCCTTATAGAGGTCTTTGACTTCCTCGGTTAGTTTTATTCCTAGGTATCTTATACTTCTTGTGGCTATGGTAAATCGTATTGCTTTCTTCAGTTCTGTTTCTGTCTGCTTGTTGTTTTTATGTAGATTTTTATATGTTAATTTTTTATCCTGCCACTGTACTGTATGCATTTATTACTTCAAGAAGTTTTTTTCATGGATAATACTGAGTCTTCTATGTATACAATCATGTCATCTGCAAACATAGATAATTTCGACTCTTCTTTCCCTTTTTTATTGGTTTGCCTTCTATTTCATTCTCTTGCCTGATCGCATTGACTAGGACTTCCAGTACTATATCGAATAGGAGCAGAGAAAGTGGGCAGCCTTGTCTTATACAAATTTTTAGTGGAAAAGCTTTGAGCTTTTCCCCATTCAGTATAATGTTAGCTATAGGTTTTTCATAGATGGCTGTTATTATGCTGAGAAATGATTCTTCTATGCTGATTTTACTGAGAGTCTTAGTTATATTTTGTCAAATGCTTTTGCCACATCGATTGCAATTATCATATGGTTTTTATCTTCCTGTTAATATGGTGTATTACATTTATGGTTCTGTATATATTTTTTTCTTTGAGAGGTTTTTCACTATATGGCGCGTGTGCTCGCCAGACAGAGAGAGACATAGAGACAGAAAGCGAGAAATCATCCCCCGGGGGGATGGTCATGCCACAATCCCTTCTCCTCCATTCTCCTCTCGGGATCTTGGGCACGCACGCACACGTGCCCGGCTTGAGTTTCAAGCCACCAGGTCTGGGACGTGAACTGCGGTCGACTACGTGGGAGTCCAGCGACATAGCCATTACGCTAACTGCTGGT
Organism: Tupaia belangeri chinensis; assembly: GCF_000334495.1. NCBI lineage: Eukaryota > Metazoa > Chordata > Mammalia > Scandentia > Tupaiidae > Tupaia > Tupaia belangeri. The sequence continues at coordinate 3,628,331 of NW_006159827.1, read as the reverse complement.
TCCCTGGTTTTGTATATGTTGAACCACCCTTGCATCCCTGGAATAAAGCCTACTTGGTCATTGTTATATCAGGAGCAGGTCAAGGAATGTGAAGCCAAACATTGAAAGGGATAGGAAAGAAGTTCATTAGGAGGTGAAGCTCCATCACAGTGACCTGACACTCAAGTAAGGGTCTAGTGCCCTTCAGCGGGGCAGCAGGGTTTTTATACAGGCAAGTAAACAAGTTACATAAGGTAAACCTGACAGAGGGGTTGCTAGGTACTCAACTGCAATGGCAGGGTCATAAGTGCATATACCTCGGAAGAATAGCTTGTGCCTAGGAGACAGGGCCACATCCTTGTTTGTTTGACTCTCAGTGCTGGTTGCCTAGGCTGACGTTAAGATGGCCACCAATACAGAGAAAATGGAGGAACAGTTGTCAGGATAGACTCAATAGTTGTGAAGAATAATCTTTTCTACATACTGTTAAATGATTAGCAAGTATCATGTTGAGAATTTTTGCATCTATATTCATCAGAGATATTGGTCTGTAATTTTCCTTTTTTGTCATATCCTTACCCATTTTAGGAATGAGGGTGATGGAGGCTTCATAGAATGAATTTGGAGGGGTTCCTTCCTTTTGGATCTCTAGAAACAGTTTGAGTAGAATGGATGTTAACTCTTCCTTAAAGGTTTTGTAGAATTCAGCAGTGAAGCCATTGAGACCTGGATTTTGTTAGGAGGTTATTTATTACTGATTCAATCTCATTCCTTGTTATGGGTCTATTTAGACTTTCTATGTCCTCCTGAGTCTATCTTGGTAGATTATATGTGTCCATATTTGTCCATCTCATCCAGGTTTTCTTCTTTGTTGGCATATAGTCGCTCAAAGTATCCTCTAATGAGGATATATATACACACATATAGATTTCTGTTTGAGTTTCTGGGGCTGCTCAGCCTGAGGTCTTTGAGCTCAGAACCAGCAGTTTCCTTCATATAAAATATCTTACATATTGAAATGAAAATCCTATCTTTCCTGTAAGTGAGGGTTTTAGAGATCTAATGGCCCTCATTCATGACCAATGTTGTTTCATTATCATAACCAAAATCGTATCCCTACTCTGGGCCATGACAATGTAAATGGACCTTGTATTCCAAACACTTTAGAAAATACACTTTAGTTCAGCTCTTATTAATTGTCTGTTTAAGAAGTTACTATTTTTTCTTTAATAGAGGGGGAAACTGAGGACCTATTCCTTTTATGCACTCCCTGCTCAGTTTCAGTCACCCCTATTCTTTGAAAAACCTCTCAATCTTGAGGGCAAATGGGCAATGACCAACCTGGATGTTTTTTAATGAATGGGGACATGGTTTCAGAGGTCAGCATAGGAGGAAACAGCATACTTTTCATTTCAAAGTACTCAGAACTTTGCCTATAGTTTTTTAATACCATTATGCTAGCACCCGCTTCTATTGTAATGCCCCAAATCTGAAAACAGGCTTAATTACGATATACAACTAAGAAGACTGCCATGTTACCAGTCTATTTTCACTAGTAGCCAGGGAGCTTATTGCTTTATTTATCCAGATGAATTTTTACCTAAGACTTGTAAGTGCAACATGAAATGTGGCCATCAAACAAATTCCTTTCAAATAAGCTAAAACATAATGCAAAGCTATCCTATGGCCTACAACAAATTTTGCCAATGAATTACAATGAAAACAGCAGGCTATTGTGATTTGGATAGTCCAACAAATTGAGCCGCCTCAGTGTGTAAAGCTTCAAGAAATGCAATGCAATTTCAGCTTTAATGAATCAAAATCCAAGGAAAATTTTCTGAAGGCTTAAAGCCATGAAAAAATTTAGGATTCAAAAAAAAAGAATAGGGATAGAGCTAAAATCTAGATCAAGTGCACTATAGTTTTCTTAAGAAACTTTTTTTTCCTCTCTCTTCATTCCCTCTTTTACTAAAGAGAAGAATAGTAAAACTAACTTATTTGGAAAAAAAAAAGTTTACTTTCAAATGTGGTCTGTTATTTGCATAAAACCCAATAGAATACCAATTGATTGAGTTGGTTTTGCTGGAACCTTTCTTAAGAAACTTCAGATTAGACTCCTTAAGAAGTCTCCCAGCTGTCTCTAATACGACCATTGATCTCCAAGATTTTATACCTTCCAGTCTTTCCGTTTCTGCTATAGAGTGCTGACATTCACTATATACTGAGTGGGGACATACAATGCCTTTCCTTCGTAGTCTGTCTAGATTCACTTAGCAGTAAATCTTCTGTATTTGTTCACTTTCTATCAAATACCAGGATCTCTCTCTTTTTTTTTTTTTTAGGGCAAGGAAGTACTCCATAGTATATACATGCCATACTTTTTAATCCATTCATCTGCTTGTGGGCGTTTGTGTTGGTTCCATATCTTAGCAATTGTGAATAATGCTGCAATAAACAATCAAGGGAAAAGTAGAGAACCAAAACATTGAAAGGACACAAAAAATGGAAAATTAACTGTTGATGATGACATGTATGGTTATTTCTTTAACTGAAACAATATGTAGCGTATTCGCCATGAGAAAATTCATTTAGTATGATGTAATGACACACAGTGATCGAATATAAAAAAATTGTTTTTAATTAAAAAAACTAAAAAGCCTCCTAAGGCTACCAAGCCAAGTTAGAAGTTTACCATCTGACTATGCCAGGTTGTTTATGGGAGAAAAGAGGAAGAGGGTCACTAATAGAGGGAGCGCCGAACAATCTCCAAAGGTTTACTTATTTTACTAACGATAATGACCTAATTCAAAGAGCCTCTTCATGAAAAGTAAAGACCTTCCAAAATGAGGATAGAATACAGGATGTCCTCGCCAGTGATCTCCCCAAAATTCACTCCCCTAAAATAGCTAAATGAAAGGCCCATGTCACCACAGTTTCTACTGTCACCGAACTCAAATTAGGTTCGTTCCCCGGACACTACACACCAAGCCATCTGCAGATGGTGTGATGAAGGAAAAAACGGTTTTATTGCAAAGTGCAAAGCAAAGAGAGGAGGCAGCTCATGCTTGAAAAGACCTGGTCTCCCGAGATTTTCTCCACATATGCTCTTAAGGGCCAAATTAGGGTCAGGGGTCCCAGGCACATGATTAGTTCAAAGATGGGTTCAAGAGGGCGGCATCTAGTGGGCATCCTTGATCAGTGAGGCCTTAATACAATCAAATTCCTATTCAGGCTTCTGGAGTCATTCATCCTGGGATCTTTGAGCTCACAGCCAGTTTCCATTGTACAAAACATTGTACATATTGAAATTAAGGGACCAGCTGATGGTGTAATGGTTACATCACTGAATTCCCATGAGATCTACTGTGATTCTAGTCCCAGACCCAGTGACTTAAAACTCACTCCCGGCATGTGTGTGGGCATGCCCAAAATCCCAAGAGGAGAATGGAGGGGAAGGGATTGCAGCATGGTCATCTCCCCAGATAGGAGGGTGATTTCTCACTTTCTCTTTTTCTCTCTCTGTCTCTCCGGTGAGTGCACGTACCCTATTAGCAAAAATATCTCTTAAAAAATGAAAAGAAATCTTATGTACAGATGCATAAAAAAGTGTGCCTGGTGAAGTTTCACTTTTCTTCACTCCTTTTCCCAAGAGAAAAGAGTCTGACATTCATTTCACCCCTGTCCCATGAAGACAGAACTTGGCATGCATTTGCACATTCATTTCAAACACACTCCCTTTCCTTTTAAAAAAAAAAAAAAATTAAGGAGGTTTTTGTCTTAGTGTGTATGTGCTGGCAGGAGAGAGAATGAGAGAGATAATGAAAGGGAAAGTGAGAAATCACCCCTCAGCGGGATGGAGGCAGGGAGGCACAATCCCTTCTGGAAGGGCTCCTTTTGAGATCTTGAAACCGGAGCAAGGACCCCCTAATGTATTTTCCTAGGGTTCCTGAAATATAAAGTCCATTTACATTGTAATGGCCCAGAGGAAGGATTAAGTCTTCAGACTTTTGGTTATGATAATGACCAACAGGGAACATGAATGAGGGCCATTTGACCCCTAAAACTCTCACTTAAAGGGAAGATAAGGTTTTTATTTCAATATGTAAGATGTTTCATAGGCTGAAAACTGCTGTTTGTGAGCTCAAAGACTCCAGGCTGAATAGCTCCAGACACCTGAAGAAAATTTGATTATCTAAGGCCTCACCAATCAAGAATGCCCACGAGATGATCACGCCCTCTTGAACCAATCACTTAACTGATCATACGCCTAGGATCTCTGCCCCTAATTTTGCCCTTAAAAACACATGTGAGGAACATCTCGGAGAGACCGGGTCTTTGCAGTATGAGCTGCCTGCTCTCCTTGCTTTGCATTTTGCAATAAAGCTGGACTTTCCTTCATCACACCATGTGCCTATGGCTTGGTTTTATAGCGCTTGGGGGAGCAAACCTGATTTGAGTTCGGTAACAATCTTGGATATGCATGCACATGAGCCCGGCATGATTTTCAAGTCACTGGGTCAGGGCCTTGAAATGCAGACAACCATATGGGAGTCCAGTGAGGTAATTGCTACATCATCTGCTACTTACCCCCTTTTAAAAAATTTGCTACAGGGCACAAGCTTGCCTTAAAGAGAGAGAGTGAAGGAACGTGAGAAAGTATCCCCCAGGGGGGATAGCCATGCCATAATCCTTTCTTCATTTGCTTCTGGGGATTTGAGGCACAAACACATGCATGCACACATACCCTGCATGTTTTTCAAACCACCATATCTGAGATACAAGCAGAATAGCCAAGCCATGTGGGGTTCAGCTGCTTTAATCACCATGCCACTGGCTGGCTCTCAACCTTCTCGTATACCATACAAATTCGAATTGTCAAACTGCTGTAAACCTGTTGTAATATCTACCAGCCTCCCCTGTCAGTAAAGGTTGGACCCAGCTATGGTGGGACACAGCACTCTGCAATGCTGGAAGCCATATGGAAGACTAGGGTTCAGCTCTTGGGTCAATCTGTACACATCAGGTCCCACACTCATGCCTATGAGCCCACCTAGCTGAGAAAGCCTGGGGCAGGGTGGGGATTGCGGCATGATAATTCTGTCCAGAGTACTTTGCTATCCATCTGTGTCTGTCTCTTAAAAGTAAATAAACTTTAAAGAATAAACTTTAAAAAAGTGAGTTAAGTCTTGGGACCAGCAGTTAGCGTAATGGCTATGTCGCTGGACTCCCATGTAGTCGACCACAGTTCAAGTCCTGGACCCGATGGCTTAAACTCATGCTGGGCACGTGTGTGTGTGTGCATGCCCAAGATCCCAAGAGGAGAATGGAAGAGAAGGGATTGTGGCATGGCCATCCCCCCTGGGGGGCTGATTGCTTACTTTCTGTCTCTCTGTCTCTCTCTTTCTTTCTGGAGAGTGCATGCACCCTATAGCAAAAAAAAAAAAAAAAAAAGGAAAAAAAAATGAGTTAAGTCTTTAACAGATGTTCATATTATACCTGCAGGAAAAGTCATGATTTTTACTTCTCATTGTGTGGAAAGTACTTTTTAATGCTCTTAGTACTACGGAAGAATTTTTAAATCCTACTTTTTTTTTTTTTTTTTGACTTACTCGTTCTGTTCTTGAGACATCAAGGTTCTGATCTCCCTTTGTACATGTTCATCTATTTTTTTTTTTCAGTTTTTGTTATTGAGCACGTAAGCTCACCAGAGATATAGAAAGAGAAAGAGAGGAAAAGTGAGAAATATCCCTGGCCGGGGGTGTGGGGTGGGTTAGGAGGGTGGGAGAGACAGCCATGCTGCAATCCCTTCTCCTCTAGGGATTTTGGCCACACAAACACACACATGTTTTTCCAGTCACCAGGCCTAGGACTTGAACCGCACAGCTGTCATGTGGGATCCACTATCTTAGCCTCCATCCCACTTGCTGGCCCTCAACTACTTTTTCTATGGTGACTGAAAACTGGGAGAGCAGTGCCTCCGTTTCTTGTCCATGCAGGTGACATGCAGTGGATAATATCACAGAACTCCTGCATCTTGGGTTAAAAAAATAAAAAAGTGGGTGGGTTGCTGAGACCTGGAGATTTCTGTAAGCACATAGAAACACATTCGCTTTAAGCAGGTTTTATCCTCCAAATATGAATAAAAAGAAACTACGTAACTGTGGGGACAGATGCCACAGAAACAGTCTTCAGGACTGGCATCTCACTGAATCAGTACTGACTGGCTGAACAGCCCCCAGAAAAGAAAAATCTGAGAAAATAACCACTCCACTCCACACACAGGATGGCCAGACGAGATACTGAAAACAAACCCTCTCATAAAACACGGCTTGAAATAGAAGAGCAAGGCAAGTGAAATGGATGAATCTGTGCTATCAGGAGATAGCTGATAAAAACCAGAGAGAAGGGCAAAATTCTCAAGAGATGTTCCAGCAGAAAAAAAAAATATCAGCTTGGAAATGAAAAACAGAATTGAAACCAAGGTGGTAATAAAATGATCTAACAAAACAGGGGAAAAAAAATGGCCTAGAGGAGATGCACGTGGTTGGAAAACAAACAAAAAAAGAAAGCAACGCATGGAGATGGTTGTAATAGGATCTACTCTACTTGCCAAGAATATCCAAGCCCAAAGTTATTGGGGAAGGCAGGAAAGAGACACAGGATTGACTCCTTCAATTTCTTTGAAATGGCAGTTCCAATGAAGGCGCAAAAAGTAAGCAGAAGACAAAACACAGATACTTTGTCAGCCCTCTTACAAGACAATTAGCAAGGTAAAAATCAATGTGATTAAATGAGAGGGTAGGATGGCTCAAGGTTAACAGAAACAAAAGTGGAGTCTTCAGTCTGAGCTGTGCTGTGAAAGCACCCGGGAGCATTATAAGTACTGACTCGTGAGTTTCACACTCGGACGCTAACCTATCTGGCCGGGGATACATATGATACTGGGTCATCCTAAAATATCTGTAGGTAATTCTACTGTGCAGCCAAGTCTGAGGGTGAAGATTGCACTAAAGCAATAGTTCTCAAATGTGACCATTAGAATCACCTTGCAGGCTCGATATACCGCAAGGCTATGGTTTGAATCCCCTATTTCTGATTCAGTAGATCTGGGTGAGAACTAAGACTCTGCAATTTTTTTTCCTTAGGTTTCTATTTTCTTTTTTTAATGTCTGGTTTATATATAATTATCATAGATCTTTGTAGAATACAAAGCAAATCTCAAAGCATGCATGCATCCATTGTATAATAATAAAATAAAAAATATAGACATTGTCATCTTATTCCACAGTGAATGTTACATTGTACAAGTTCTCTCTTAAAAAAAAAATGTGTGTATGTGTGTGTGTGTGTGTATTGATTGAATTTTTATTTTATTTTAATTTGTTTTGGCCAGAGGGCATGCACTTGCCAGAGAGAAGGAAAGTGAGAAATCACTGCTCCCTCCTCCCCCTACCAAGAGGGATGGCCACATTGCAATCTTTTCTCCATTCTCTTCTTAGGATTTTGGGTACTCATGCACACACACCTGGCATAATTTTCAAGCCACCAGGTTTGAGACTCAAACCATGGTTGGCCATGTGGGAATCCAGTGCCTTAACCTCCATACCACCTGCTGGCCCTGCCAGTAATACTTTTATTGTGCTTAGGTACAGCACTTCATAATCTATTCCACTTTTTCATATGCATTATTGTGTCTGTTAATCATCTCCTCCTGAATACTCCCCATCAAAAATCTGCATTTCTGGGGCCAGCAGTTGGGATAATGGTTACATCATTAGACTCTCACATGGCTGACCATGGTCAAAGTCCCGGAGCTGGAGGCTTGAAACATGCCAGGCACATGTGTGTGCAAGCCCAAGATCCCAGGAAGAGAATGGAGGAGAAGGGATTGTGATGTGGCCATCCCCTCTGAGGGGTGATTTCTCACTTTCTTTCTCTCCCATGAGTATACATGCCCTAAAGCAAAAAATCTAACAAAAAAAAAAAAAAAAGGAATCTGCATTTCTACACATTCCCAGATGCTACCACTGCTTCAGGGACTATATTTGGAGAATTCTGGATTAAAAACATGTAACCCTCAAATACAATGAATGAAATTTGACCAGACTTTGATGTTAAAACAAACTAATATTTTACAGGAATTATTGGGGAAACTTGAAGAAAAACAGAAAACTAAATGTTATGGAATTTTACATTTTTATAGGTTTGATACTAGTATTTGGTCATGCAGAAATATATTCTTATTCTTATGAATTGCATGCTATAACTACTAGGTAACTAGTGTTTCTAAATATCTAATTGCAGGACTAGTATTCTGTGAGATGCAGTTGGGGGTGACACTATTATTAATCAGGAATATTTACCTTATATTCTTCTGAAACACACTAAATTTCTCAAGTTTTAGACACGACTGTCAAGTTCACCTTTTTAATAACTGCCAAAGAAACAGAGTAAATGCTTAGTGACTGTTTTTAAATACACCTTACACCCTACAAGAGGCCCCTAGGCAGAAGAACTCAGGTAATAACTGGCATACATTAGTGTAATTTCAAAAATTGCAATTACTGTAGAAAACAAATATAATCATATTACAGTAGAAAGAGGACTTAATTGCACTAAGAGATTTTTCCCTCCAAAATCTTACGTAAGAATTTTCTAATTTTGCATTATTAATGGGAGCATAAAGCTATCAGAGTGTTCATAAATCCTGAAGGACATCATTAGGAAGCTGCCACATCCTGAAAACAACAAACCACAAACTAATCCTCCCACAATGTGCCTGGGAAAACTCATGCCTGTTTTATGACTTGAGCACTCCAAAACCATTCAAGATTGATGTCAATTCTGCATATTTTGTCTAGCCCTGTCAAGTCCTATAAATTCTCCTTTCACTATTTCTTTTTTAAAAAATAATTATTTATTTAATTCCATTTGTTTTTGTTATTATTATTATTTTTAATTTGACGAGAGAGAAAGGGAAAGCTACCTGTCAGTCCTCGTTCTCTATTTCTTATCCTTTCATCCTCGCCTAAGCATTTATCATCTTTCACTGAAATTCTTTCCTTGTAAGTGGGCTACCTGTCTTCAACCTCCCTTCTATGTTTCCAGTCCTGCTACGCAACACTGCCCAAATGATCTTTCTAGACCAAGGATTGACAAACTATGTCCTGTGAGCCAGCTGTAGTCTGAGGCTGTTGTTTCCAAGTACTGTTGGAACACAGCCACGCCCATTCATTTACATACTGTCCAACACTGCTTTTATGTTATTGTTAACTGAGTTATAAGAGAACCAAAGTGACCCCACATTGTACTTAGTCTTCAGAGTCCATCTTAATAGAATAATCTTTAGGCCTAATGCTTAACTAATGAAAGTTAATAACAGCTTTGCTGAGTCTTTTCAGATACAGGGCTGCCAAGATGCGGGCTGTGGGGAGACACCACCAGCACCCTCCCCTTACGACTGGCTGAGAAGATTTTATCAGCTTACAATTGCAAAACCACACCTTAGACTTTCTCTGCATCTAAACTAGGATGGAAGAATTGTCTGGACTGACTCCATTTCGTGTTTGCTGCCTTGCTAATCATTGCTTATCTATAAGCTCCCTTCAGAGAATTGAAACTGCTCATTCTGCCTGGCATGCCCCAAATAAAATCTGCCCTTCAAGTAGTGATTTCTCCCCTGATCCTGCCTGAAGACAATGACCAGGCTTCCTTTACATTCTGTCTCAAGACAATATTACCCTTTGCTACTTGACGTTCCTCACTCCCACCCTTCCCCTGTGTAAGTTGTGTATCTTCCAGAACAGACTGTTATGGTCTCCAGTCTGCGCTCTTCCAGTGGAAGCCTCACTGAATAGATTCCTTTCCTTGCTCACCAACCCCAGTCTCTTAAGATTGAGTAGCAAACAGCATGGACTTGACTTCTGGTTCTTTGGTTGTGGGGATCCATGCCCATCCCGGCATCCCTATCATGGTAGAGTAAAGCAGTAGGAACAGAAATTGTAACCCGTGAACCTGAAAATATTTTACATCTGGCTCTTCACATAGAAGTTTGCTGATTCCTGTTTGAAATTCTCACTACTGTCAACCTAAAAGGAAGATGGAGGCAGGATATCCAAAGCGACACACTACATTTGGGTCATTTGTCTTGTCACGCAGACAAGACAATGATCCAAGCTGCCCTGAGTAACGTGGCAAAGTTGTACAGATTTCTCAATGACTTTAAAGGTGAGAGCCGCAAATGGGGAGTCAGAGCTCTATACTGTTCAGAGTCTTACCAGCCAGTAAGTGGCATGGAAGTTAAGGTGCAGGATCCCACACAGCTGCATGGAAGTTAAGGTGCAGGATTCCACATAGCTGACTCGATTTGAGTCCTGGACCAGCAGCTTGAAAATCACAGTGTGTGTGTGTGTTCTCCTCCTAAGAGAAGAATGGAGAAGGAACTGTGGCATGGCTATCCCCCCAGGGGGTGATTTCTCACTTTCCCTCTCTCTCTCTGTTTCTCTCTCTCTCTCTCTCCAGGGAGTACATGCACTCTACAGCCAAAACTTAAAAAAAAAAGCCTTCTATCTCAGGGAGTAGCTAAACCCTGCGATAAGCGGTGTGGATGATCTCAGATAACCTTTTCTCTGTGGTCTCATGCCAAAGGGGAAATATACCCAAACTGTACCTTCTGGTGGTCACCTTCTCTGTGTCTGGGTTCAGTTTCATTAACCTCTCATCTTATTTCGAAATAAATGAGTTTGTTCTTTATTTTCTTTCCCAGTACTCCAATTGGGATCCATGTACCAGAAATGTAGCCTCACCTGGAAGTTTACTAGGGCTTTGTTAGTCCACCCTGTGACCACAGGATCGGATTCTACAGCTTAATCAAACCTCCAGTAGAGCCACAGGAACAGTCAGGTAGCATAGGCTTTCTCCCAAGGTACACGTCCCCATATACCACTTTCCTGTTCAAAAATCCTTCAGAAACTTAACAGACTGCAAAGTATAATGCATGTGCGGGATGTCAATTCACATCCTACAGATAGACTATAAACATTACAAATGATCCCGAACAGGATGTCACACTCCAACAGCAGCCCTGAAAAGTGCTTCAAATGTCTCTATTTAAATGGGCAGCAAGAGTCTGAAACAGCCTAAGGGATGGACAGCAAACTTTCCCTGGTGAAATGAAAAATGCTCAAACATACTGGCGACTAGAGAGATTGAACCTGGACTTTTGCCATCGATGAGCAACATTTAGGTTTTGGTGAGCCAGAAGCTTAATACTCTGGACTAGTATCCCAGGTTAGGATGATGTGTTTGGTCCTGTGTCCCTCCTCTTTTACAGAGAACTTTTGTTACCTAATCCAACCAGAAGGTCAGTGGATACAGCTGTGAGAATACTGGTGCATCTGCTTCAAGGTGAACCTCTCTTGCAAGGTGCTTGACCAAGTGGGTCCTTCACTGAGTTGTCAGGAATTGGCTATTTCTCCTTGTGTCAATGTTTATGCAAGTAGCATACTGTCACTGGGACTAGCTGTCACTAAACCATGTCCTCTAGTAGCAAGGCTTTGAGAGACCAGTTATCCCTTGCATTCAATTGTCGGGAACAATTAGATACTTTCCAAAAGAAAATGGCAGTCAAGTGGCCCAGGTAAGCTCCTTGTGGGATACTGAACAGAGGTACTACATGCATCATGTAAGCATCTTGTTATTCAATGACAGATTTCCAAAAACGTAGAACCATGGCTCTACCTGTTCAACAGATATAAAATGATGGCATGTTGAAGACTTTCCTTAGTCTATTACTAAAGAGAGAATTGGGAAGATGCTACAAGTTCAAAGAAACAGTCAAAAAGCATAGATTTATATGTAATAAAGGAAAGTTGAAATGAATTTACAGATAGATATAGGGGTGGGAAGAGAAATCAACTTATCCCCCACTGGACAGAACCTATTTGCATATACACAGACAAGAATTATTTTGCATAACTATCGGTTATCTATAATTTGCAAAATAGCTCAAGGACAATGAAAGGCTAAAATCATATAACCTGGAAAGTGATAAGCATAGTTTCCTATGCACTCTTTTTGCTTATTCCAAATTTTCTTTACATTGGAGACTCGCTCATGTGGCCAGAGCAATGTCAGGGAGCAAGCCATAGGCAGTCAAGGACTCCCCCAAACCCCTTGATCATGGATCCATATTCCCTGTTCTTCCTGGGAATGCCTCTTGTCTCGTTTGGCAGTGTCTCCCTTGGTCATGCATAATTTTTCCAAGGACTTGGCCTTACAAAAACAAAAGCCCCAAAGAGAAAATACTGGCATGTAACATGCTATCGCCCCAGTAATGTAACCTCTCTTGAAGCAAAATGAGTTATACAAAAGTTCTGCTAAGTTATGGGATAATGAAGAGAGGGAAAACTCAAACTAACACTCCAATAAAATGCTAAGTGGCAATTGAGATGTCCCTGGAAAAAAAATCAACTAGGGGCAGGTTCTTCCTAGAATTCATCCAATGTCGGGGCTGGCAGGTGGCACAGTGGTTAAAGGTGCTAGACTTCCATATGACTTGTGGCCAGAGCAATGTCAGGGAGCAAGCCATAGGCAGTCAAGGACTCCCCCAAACCCCTTGATCATGGATCCATATTCCCTGTTCTTCCTGGGAATGCCTCTTGTCTCGTTTGGCAGTGTCTCCCTTGGTCATGCATAATTTTTCCAAGGACTTGGCCTTACAAAAACAAAAGCCCCAAAGAGAAAATACTGGCATGTAACATGCTATCGCCCCAGTAATGTAACCTCTCTTGAAGCAAAATGAGTTATACAAAAGTTCTGCTAAGTTATGGGATAATGAAGAGAGGGAAAACTCAAACTAACACTCCAATAAAATGCTAAGTGGCAATTGAGATGTCCCTGGAAAAAAAATCAACTAGGGGCAGGTTCTTCCTAGAATTCATCCAATGTCGGGGCTGGCAGGTGGCACAGTGGTTAAAGGTGCTAGACTTCCATATGACTGACTACAGTTTGAGTCCTGGATCTGGCAGCTCTTTCTCTCTCTCTGGTCAAAACTAAAACAATGATAATAAATATATTTTTTTAAAATCCATCTAATGTCTTTTCCTCTGGGACCATTTCATTGCTAATGACCAGTGTGATTGATAACCAGGAAGGAATTTAAGGGGACTAAGTTCAATGACTCAACGTAATACAACCCAAGAATAATAATTGAACTTCTACCATTTCTCTTAAACATAAGTCTCACCTCAAACCTTAGCTCTAGTAATAGGTTCCAGGTCTACATTCCCAACCTCACACCTTACAATTCCTTCAATAATTAAATGCCATTATTGATACCGGGTGTTTGCTTTCCTCCTAGTCTGATTTATCCCCAAATAAAGTATATTACCCTGATGGCTTCTGGATCTTGCTGTAACCTCACCTATTTCTCTTTTAGCCAGTGGACACCCACATTGACTTGACCTCCAGATTGCTCTCTTACTGCAGAAGCCCACTTTCTACACCATGCTAGACATCCCTCATCCAGCTGCTTCTACCATCCACATGGTGTACCAACTGCTGTCTAGGAACAATGGTCACTTTCTTCCCCCTCCTCTCTCATATCCCCATCTACCTTGGCCACAGTGTCCTAATTCTTTAAGAATATCTCTTTCGCAGGCCTTTCTTTCTCAGCCATGCTGTTGAGAATAAGACGTAAGCCCGGCCTGCACACAACTCTGAAGTCCTTTTTTGGGGATTAATACTATCATTGGAAAGTTTGAGGTGGACAAGTAATAGCTACTCAAGAAGAGGAAAAACACCTTTCCTTCCACCCATCCTAAGTTCATGGCTGAAGCTCCTATAACAAAAGACTAAACAGTAAGAGTATATAAGTGTGTAAGGTTAAGTGACACAGTAGCCTTCATAAGGTACTGAAGACCTAAAGGAACAGATAAGCTGGAGTATGTTATACTAGGTTTGACGATAAGTGGACAATGAGAGAAAAACATGACAAAGCAAAACTTCAAGTTTTCTAGAAAAATGGCCAGTCATGATAGCAGCCGTCATGCAACACTCAGTGAGGCTGGGATCATGTGGAAAGATCCTGGTTCATGTCTTCAAGTCCTCCCATGCATACCAGATGCACACAGGCCCATGATCACAATTGGCTAAGGCTGGGGGATCACAGCATGGAGATCCTGTAGCAGTGCCTCTCCCTCTTTTACTCTCCCAGAAGACATAAGTAAAATTTTAAAAATATATATTGTCCACCATCCAAGTTTCTCTCAAGATAAAAAAAAAAAACAAGAAAGAAAGTGATGAGAAAATTTGCATAAGAAAAAAAAAGAGCCTGTTGTTTATGGAACTGCAGTTCCCTGCCACATACCACTTAGGGACAGCACCTGCATGCCCCTCCCAGCAACCCCGTCAGGTAGACACCATTTCTAGATAGAACTTATTCTCCCCATTTTGCAGATGAGAAAACTGTTGTCAATGGGTTAGGCAGCTTCCCTCAAATCACTTAACAGGTACTAGAACACAATTGTAGGTTTGTAAACAACGGAGCCAGGTCGTGTGCTTTTCCTGGACTTGGTAACAGGTTTGACCCAGGTGGGCAAGCAGTGGGAGGCTGATCCCTCACCCGAGGACTGAGCCTCCCTGGGCAGCCTGCCCTCTTCCTCATCTCAAATCTGCTCTCAACTTCTGTAGACTCTCTTCACTCTCACAGAAATCGTTGAGGGTTCCGAACCCACGTTAGGCCTCAGATTCAATATCAAGCCTGGTTTAATCTTATTTAAACGGAAAACTCTCAATTTTTTTCTCCCTCACTCTTTTCCTGACAGACAGAGGCAGCATTTTAACTATTCCAACCAATAATTTGGGAATCAAAAAGAGCCTGTAACAATGAATTCTTGACAGAGCAAGGTTGTTTTTGAGGGTGACAAAAATACTCATTAAAAAAAGTTAATATGGAGGAGTTTCCTTGAAGTATTAATAATTGGTGTTTTTCTCCCTGAAAGTGTGTAATGAGCGTGAACTGTCAATAATTAATTACAAGAGAAAAAAAGCTCACATGCCATTTTGTAGTCATTTTTTAGAGTTGATTTCCCCCCATTCACATGGTACTGACATTAGAAGCAACAGTAAAAGATTCATGGACTTCACCTCCATTACTGCTACTTATCCTGCTAACAGTGCTGCATCTCTGTAAGGCACCAGAAGGCGACTCGCTACAAAGGTTGACTCTCTGGTCAAACTCGACAGTATGCATAGGTATAACCATTCAACCAACAGGTCTTCAGTAAGCCTTCAGTACAAAGTACTGGGGACTCAGGTATCCTTTTTCTTTTTTTAAGAGAGATGTTTGCTATAGGGCATCAGAGAAACAGAAGGTGAGAAATCACCCCCTGGGGGATGACCACACTGTAATCCCTTCTCTTCCGTTCTCCTCTAGGGATTTTCAGCCCACATGCACATGTGCCTGTAGTGAGTTTAAGCCATCAGGTCCAGGACTTGAATGGCTATCAACTACATGGGAGTCCAGCAACGTAATCATTACGCCACCTGCTGGTCCCCAGTTATCCAAATATTTGAAGAGTGCCCACCATCTGCCAGGCTCTCTTACAGCAGTCGAGACAGAGAAACTCCTGTGTAATAAAGAATTTGACTGGTCTTTGTTCTCAGTTCCTGAGAGGCAGCCTTTAAACTTTTTGAATACTCACAGGAAGCCTGACTTTATGTTCATAAGGGAGTTTAGAGTGGGCTGTAAGATAACTGAAGCTAATAAGATGACTCAGGGTGGGGGTGACTACAGGACTGGAGCTTTAGCTGTGTGTCATCCACCACTTTGGAGGAGAAGTGAGGAGTTAGAAATTGAGTTAAACCTCAGGGTTAATGATTTAATCCATTGTGCCCATGTAATAAAATCCTACCTAAACAAAACAATGATACTGTAGCTAATAAACACCCTACTTTCTTGAGAAAAGACCACCCCCATGCGGACGGAGCTTACAGAGTTCTCCTTTGCCTTCTCCCTCTGAGCAAGGGGAGTCTCCACTCTTGGCTGGTTCTCATTTGTATCCTTTGCTGTTTAAGACTGCACAGTGCAGTATAGCACTCTTCTGAGTTCTCTGAGTTGATTCAGCAAAGCATCATGCCTGTGAGAGTCATAAGACACCCAAATTTGCAGCCAACGAGGTGGAAATGAGGGTGAGCTGGGGAGCCCTAAACTAGGGCTGGTATCTGCAGGGAGGACAGTGTGGGGAGGACTGTGCCCTTAACCTACAACTACCTGGCCTAACTCAGAGCAGTTAATATCAGGAGTCGCTGCAGAGAGAAAGGAGAAAATGTCCTTGACCTCTTGAAACTTTTAGCTTAGTGGTTAAAGAAGGTGGGCAATACACACAGCAAGAAATGGGAGAATTTCAGCCAGGGAGAAGTGCCTCGGATGTAAGATGGGTAGATGGGATGCAGACTGGCTGGCCGAGGAAGGTGGTGTGATCAGGGAAGGCGTTTTTGACTTCATAGTTGAGATCCAAAGACAAAGGGGGAAGATGAGCTGGGAGACCTGGGTCCTGCCCTGCTTGGATTACAGTCAAGCAGGGCCATCTAGAAAAAGTAAGTCAAAACCAGGAACAGAAAATTCACACTTTCTGAAAAAGCTACTCCTAAAATGTTGACCATAGGGTGAAGCTTCTGCTATTTGATGTGGAGAGTTCATAAGAAAACAAGTAAATCTGGTCAGGTTAATAAAGAGGGCCCAGGTGGCGTGGTAGTTAAAGGCACTAGACTTCCACATGGCCAACCATGGTTCAAGTCCCAGACCTGGTGGCTTCCTTTCTCACTTTCCCTCTCTCTGTCTCTCTCTCTAGTCAAAATGGAAAATAATAATAGTAATAAATGTAGTTAAAATAATTCTTTAAAACATTTTTAAAATAAAGAGGGCCCAAGATGAGCCTTATCTAAGAAAATAAGTAAGACATGAGCTGATGAAAGGGCCCAGAATATGCCCAACATAAGCTTCATAACACATGGAGCAAGCACCACCAGCAGAGAAAAGAAAACTGCCCTCCAGCCCCTGGGCACCACCAGGACAATCCTCTGTGACTGGTCAATGCCCCACGTTCTTGAGAAACAACCACCCACAATAGGATCGAACTTAGAGAGTTCTCATTAGCCTTCTCCCTGTGATTAAGGCTTTAAAAAGAGACCCTTCCTGCCGCAAGGCATGAACCTACTCAGGTCTCGCCCTGGGTATTCTCACCTGAGCTCTAAGGAGCCTAACTTCTGCTCTCATTTCTGCCTCTGCTAAATTCTGTTATCACTGTGTGCAGACCCCACTGTCCCCACAACACTGAGTCACATTTTGTTTCATGATTTTCCAAAGTAAAATCATAGTCAGTGTTTCATGGAAGAGCTAAGTGGATAAGTCTGAATACAGAAGGGAGAAACTTGAAGTCACGTGGCACCACAGAAGAAACAGCAGTAGGAAAAATCTCGAGATGCCTTCTTGTTATCAGTTCACTCTAGCCCTCCTGTACTTGGGCCAAGTCACTCCCAAACTTTAACGCATGTGTGAATCTACAGGGGATCTTATTAAAATAAAGATTCTAATTCAATAGGTCTGGGCCAGGGCCCGAGATTCTGCATTTCCATTAGGCTCCCAGGGGAAACAGAGACTACCAGTCTGACAATGCCCTAGCTCAGAACTGCCCAATAGAATCAAAATGTGAGTCACAAATGCAAATTAAATATGTAATTTTAAATTTCCCAGTAGCCACATTTTATTTATTTTTTTATTAGAGAGATTTTTGCTATAGGATGTGTATGCCTACTAGAAAGATGGAGAGAGACAGAGAAACAGAAAGCAAGAAATTACCCCCCAGGGCGGATGGTCATGCCGCAATTCCTTTTCCTCCATTCTCCTCTCGGGATCTTAGGCATGCACACACACGCGCCCGGTGTGAGTTTAAGCCACCAGGTCCAGGACTCGAACCATGGTTGACTACGTGGGAGTCCAGCGACACAGCCATTATGCTAACTGCTGGTCCCTATGTCTGACATGTTTTCCAAGCTACCAGGGTAAAAGTCTGAACCACGTAGTTGGCCATGAGGGATGCAGCTTCCTTACCCACCAGGCCAAGAGGCCTGCACAATCATTTATTTTCACAGATGGAAGAGAAAGCAGGCTTTTACTGCCCTGTCATAAGAGGGCGAGAGAAAAATTTCTACAGCATAGACAGATGCCATTTGCTTGGAATGCGGGAACATGCTAGGATCATTTACTGCTTAATACCTCACTTTCTGTGTCCTTTTTTTTTTTTTTTTTTTTACATAGGCCATTTGCTAAGTTTCAGGCATATAGATATTGTTGTAATTAACTTTTAACCATTACTGAACACACATGTTGCCATTTTCTGCAATGAAGATACTTATATGTTAAAAATAAGATACTCCTATGTATTATCACTGAGTCTTCATAATAATCCTGGACAGTACGAACTTTATTAGCCTCTTTTTACCGACCATGGAGGTTAACTGATGTGCCTAAGGTCACTGAGGAAACACGGAGGCAAAACTTGAGCTCAGATCAATCTGACTCCTGACCCACCATTCTGTTATCTAGTAGCGCTTTTCAGGCCTAAAAAGTCCTAAATATAAAAACAAAACAAAACAAAACACCTATTTTGTACAAGAAGCTGAAATCTCAGTCATGTTTTTCGTTTTGTTTTATTTATTTATTTATTTATTTTTGGAGAGGTTTTTGCTATAGGGCACATGCGCTCCCCAGAAAGACAGAGAGAGACAGAGACAGAAAGTGAGAAATCACCCCCCAGGGGGATGGCTATGCCACAATCCCTTCTCTTGCATTCTCCTCTTGGGATCTTGGGCACGCATGCACACATGCCTGGTGTGAGTTTAAGCCACCGGGTCCAGGACTCAAACCGCGGTTAGCTACATGGGAGTTCAGTGACATAGCTATTACGCCAACTGCTGGTCCCTAACTCATGTTTTTTTCTTCTGCTTGGTATTAGTTCAGTATTTGTAGGCCAAATAGACCTTGCCTAACATGCCTTGGGACAGCTGTATTTTCTCTGAGACCGTTTGTCTCAGAACTGCCAGCTTCTAGGGTCCTTCAACTGTCCTTATCTTATGGCACCAATCCCTTTGCCGTGCCCAGAACTCATCTCTTACAGGGTGCCCTTTACATTTGGAACAGCCTTTAATATATATTCTGTTAGCTGCTCTGGTGTTCTGGAAAAAGAGGATAAAATTATGATAGGATTACTGGTAGCTATCGTATAATCATAGATAGCATCTTTGTGTTCTTCAACCCTTCCTCCCATCTCATATGCAAAAATCAGATGGTAGATACTCTAGTGGAACAAAATCATCAATAGTACCAAGAAAGAACAACAACAAAAGATCATCAGCTTACAGGGAAGCCGAAAAGCTAAGTGTTGGTGGATCACCAATATGGCCACTGGTCTTCATCTCTCCCTGCATCCTTGCTATTAAACTGCACATTTGCAGGTGTTCCGATCCAAAGGTAGAGTCTATTTATTTTCTTCTTGAATATCAACTCATTCATTTTAGCCAAAACCATGGAGCAGAGAGGACATCTTTCCAGTGCTGAGCCGAAGCCTACATAAGGCTGCAAGCTTCCACTCAATCTCTTAGAAAGTTGCCTGGCTGCCGTGTGAAAAGTGGAGGCTCATCTAGAATGAGAAAGACTGAGTGGAACAGAGAGGATCTGTTACAGCCGAGGCCATCTCACATGAGCCAGCCCCTGGGCAACGCAGCTGTTAACCACAGGTGCATGAGTGAGCCCAGCTCAGACCAGAATAACCGCCCAGCTGAGAGGCCAGCCCAAATTGCCAACCTACAGAGCCAAGAACTAATAAACCAATAGGTGTTGTTTGAAAGTCATTCGGTTTTAGGATGCTGCATTACAGTTTTAAAAGTTAATTAATATACCATATCTGCAGTAAATAGACAATACACTACAAATAACACAACTGAAAAACAAACATTGTTTTAATAACAGATGACTGGTATCATTACTTTTGTTTATGGCCATCTAAGAAAATGGAAACAAGAGGCCACCAAGAATAAGGAGGAGAATTTCTTTTTCTCTGAAAGCCCTCACACGTGGCTGCCGTCCAAAGAATTATCTCAATAAATCATGCCAGTTAAAGAACCTTCTTTTATGTAAGAAAGTTCATGCATAACTTAAAGCAGCTGATTCAGTAGTATTCATTGACAGAATGACGATGCGTTCTGCCATACTCTACCTCGTCCTGCTGTTCGGCTCCAGTGTCCGAAGCCAGGAAGTTTCTAATACAAAGCAGCATCAAAGACTTTGCAATAAACTATAACCTTCCCCTCTGTCCTTATTAACAGATGCGGAGCCTTGACATTTACGACCCTCGGAAATTCTCTGGTGGGTCTTTAAGATTTGTGTTTCAACCCCTCAGAAGACTGTTCTGAGTTCTTTGCATGTAATATTCATGCCATTGGTTTCTCAAACTAAAAAATCTAAAGGAGAGGGACCAGCAGTTGGCATAATGGCTATGTCGCTGAACTCCCAGGTAGTCGACTGCGGTTCGAGTCCTGGACCTGGTGGCTTAAACTCACACCAGGCATGTGTGCATGCGTGCCCAAGATCCCAAGAGGAGAATGGAGGAGAAGGGATTGTGGCATGGCCATTCCCCCTGGGGGGGATTTCTCGCTTTCTGTCTCTGGCGAGCACACCCGCCACATAGCAAAAACTTCTCAAAAAAAATTTAAAAAAATTTAAAAATCTGAAGGTGAGAATGACTGTGGTTTGAGTCCTGGACCTCATAGCTCAAAAATCATGCTGAGTGTCTGTGCCTACATGTCCAAAATTCCAGGAGAAGGGATTGAGTCATGGCTATCCCTCATGGGGGTTATTTCTCACTTCCTCTCTCTCTCCAGGAAGTGCATTCATTCTAAGGCAAAAAAAAAAAAAAAAAGACATAGTAATCATAAATCAAGCCAATTCAGCACGTGACTTGCAAGCTGTACCCATTTGTTAGCACCTGTTGATAATCTGAATTTGCACATTATTCATTCATACAGCACTCGCAGTAGGCGCTGCAGCTGTATTGGTAAGAACAAGGCCTTTCTCACGAGGCTGCCTGCATGGGACTCGTGACATCACCCTTTACAGCCCTTTCTTCATGGACAAGTTCACTGGATCTCTATGCCTGAGTTAACACATTTCAAAAGTAGGATACAAAGTGACATGGTGGATAGGGCACTAGACTCCCACATGGCCAACCCAGGTTTAAGTCCCAGACATGGCAGTTTGCTTTCTCACTTTCCCTCTCTTTCTCTGATCAAATTTTAAAAGTAATAAATAAAATTAAACAATTTTTAAAAGGTGGTATTCATACTTTTTTTTAGAGTTTCTGTTTTGTTTTGTTTGTTTTTCACTATAAGACATGCGCACTCAACAGAGAGACAAAGAGACAGAAAGTGAGAAATTACCCACCAGGGTGATGGCCATGCCTCAATCCCTTCTCCTACATTCTCCTCTCAGGATTTTGGGCACACATGCACGCACACCGAGCGTGAGTTTTAAACTGCCAAGTCCGGGACTCAAACCGTGGTTGACTACATGGTAGTCCAGCAACGTAACCATTATGCCATCTGCTAGTCCTGGGATTCATACTTCTTAAAACACTTACATAAATTACTAAATCTCTTTGAACCTCATGTGATAGGACCACTACTATTTTCTATACCAGTAGGGGAGGAAAAAGGCATTGAATCATTAAGTTGGGAGAGGTTAAACATGAAGGAAAAGTAAGCCTGAGAATAAATAGTGTAAAAAGAACCCACTTTCCCTATTCAAAAGCGTGTGTGCTTGGGAACCAGCAGTTAGCGTAATGGCTATGTCGCTGGACTCCCATGTCGTCGACCGCAGTTCGCGTCCTGGACCCGGTGGCTTAGAACTCCCACCGGGCGCGTGTGTGTGCGTGCCCAAGATCCCAAGAGGAGAATGGAGGAGAAGGGATTGCGGCATGACCATCCACTCTGGGGGGGGCTTTCTCACTTTCTGTCTCTGTCTCTCTCTGTCTGTCTCTGTCTGGCGAGCGCACGCGCCCTATAGGGAAAACCTCTTAAAAAAAAGAAAAAAAAAAAAGCGTGTGTGCTTGGGAACCAGCAGTTAGCGTAATGGCTATGTCGCTGGACTCCCATGTCGTCGACCGCAGTTCGCGTCCTGGACCCGGTGGCTTAGAACTCCCACCGGGCGCGTGTGTGTGCGTGCCCAAGATCCCAAGAGGAGAATGGAGGAGAAGGGATTGCGGCATGACCATCCACTCTGGGGGGGGCTTTCTCACTTTCTGTCTCTGTCTCTCTCTGTCTGTCTCTGTCTGGCGAGCGCACGCGCCCTATAGGGAAAACCTCTTAAAAAAAAGAAAAAAAAAAAAGCGTGTGTGCTTGGGAACCAGCAGTTAGCGTAATGGCTATGTCGCTGGACTCCCATGTCGTCGACCGCAGTTCGCGTCCTGGACCCGGTGGCTTAGAACTCCCACCGGGCGCGTGTGTGTGCGTGCCCAAGATCCCAAGAGGAGAATGGAGGAGAAGGGATTGCGGCATGACCATCCACTCTGGGGGGGGCTTTCTCACTTTCTGTCTCTGTCTCTCTCTGTCTGTCTCTGTCTGGCGAGCGCACGCGCCCTATAGGGAAAACCTCTTAAAAAAAAGAAAAAAAAAAAAGCGTGTGTGCTTGGGAACCAGCAGTTAGCGTAATGGCTATGTCGCTGGACTCCCATGTCGTCGACCGCAGTTCGCGTCCTGGACCCGGTGGCTTAGAACTCCCACCGGGCGCGTGTGTGTGCGTGCCCAAGATCCCAAGAGGAGAATGGAGGAGAAGGGATTGCGGCATGACCATCCACTCTGGGGGGGGCTTTCTCACTTTCTGTCTCTGTCTCTCTCTGTCTGTCTCTGTCTGGCGAGCGCACGCGCCCTATAGGGAAAACCTCTTAAAAAAAAGAAAAAAAAAAAAGCGTGTGTGCTTGGGAACCAGCAGTTAGCGTAATGGCTATGTCGCTGGACTCCCATGTCGTCGACCGCAGTTCGCGTCCTGGACCCGGTGGCTTAGAACTCCCACCGGGCGCGTGTGTGTGCGTGCCCAAGATCCCAAGAGGAGAATGGAGGAGAAGGGATTGCGGCATGACCATCCACTCTGGGGGGGGCTTTCTCACTTTCTGTCTCTGTCTCTCTCTGTCTGTCTCTGTCTGGCGAGCGCACGCGCCCTATAGGGAAAACCTCTTAAAAAAAAGAAAAAAAAAAAAGCGTGTGTGCTTGGGAACCAGCAGTTAGCGTAATGGCTATGTCGCTGGACTCCCATGTCGTCGACCGCAGTTCGCGTCCTGGACCCGGTGGCTTAGAACTCCCACCGGGCGCGTGTGTGTGCGTGCCCAAGATCCCAAGAGGAGAATGGAGGAGAAGGGATTGCGGCATGACCATCCACTCTGGGGGGGGCTTTCTCACTTTCTGTCTCTGTCTCTCTCTGTCTGTCTCTGTCTGGCGAGCGCACGCGCCCTATAGGGAAAACCTCTTAAAAAAAAGAAAAAAAAAAAAGCGTGTGTGCTTGGGAACCAGCAGTTAGCGTAATGGCTATGTCGCTGGACTCCCATGTCGTCGACCGCAGTTCGCGTCCTGGACCCGGTGGCTTAGAACTCCCACCGGGCGCGTGTGTGTGCGTGCCCAAGATCCCAAGAGGAGAATGGAGGAGAAGGGATTGCGGCATGACCATCCACTCTGGGGGGGGCTTTCTCACTTTCTGTCTCTGTCTCTCTCTGTCTGTCTCTGTCTGGCGAGCGCACGCGCCCTATAGGGAAAACCTCTTAAAAAAAAGAAAAAAAAAAAAGCGTGTGTGCTCAAGGTGAAACTATGAAAAAGGCACCAACACCACAGATGTCATCTTCCAAGGACTTTTAAGCAGCAGCCATGTGTGTTTTGTGATATCAGAGGAAACTGGGTTCAAATTCTGGTGTTAACATTTATTATCAGGAAGGCCTTAGACCCCTGCTCAACCTGCCCATGCCTCAACCTCCTCTTCAGGGACACAATGTTCTCACAATACGCATTAAGGATGCGGCAGTGCTGGAATTACTGATCCCTCTCCCATACCCTGTTACTGCGGCTTGTGCTGAAAGGATCTTTTCTTTCCTGTTTAATTTCTACAAAACCCTGGGGAGCAATGATTCTAATCAAATGAATGTCCTAGCACAGTGCCTGACACATGGCAGCTGCTCAATGAATTGTCGCTGTTTTACACATGGTGATACAATATTCGGATGATCCATCTTGCCATCTAAGGATGCATTCCTCCTACTCCTATTCTCACTGAGGAGCCTTATTGAGATGAGGATTAATTTTCTAATTACCCAAACAGATTTCTAACTTAAATGTAATTTCATCAATTCTATCCGAGCCCCTTATCAAACTTGTTCTTTCAATTAGCATTGTAGATACAGAACCTGAGCTTGGTAAATCTGAAAGCAATGGTAACTCAAGACTTCTGGGGCATGGGAAGACAAGGGAAGCATCGCCAACCAAGTAAGGACTTGTTGCACATTTTGGGGATGACTGGGGCTGCATTATGCTATCCCTTCTTGCTAGCACAAATGGAAATAGACAGTATTGGTTTTTCTTATTTTACAAATAAGGAAACTGAGGCTACGAGAGCTTAAGTAACTTGGGTAGGGTCACATGTAAAGATTAAGATCTGAGTCAAAGCTCTTGTAATAAGCTACACATTGGAGGGGTCATTATGACTCACGGTTCATTGGGTGAAAATACACACACACACACACAACTTGAACCTCAGTTTCTTTAAAATGCGGGGAATGGAAAAGGTTATTGCAGGAATCTTCTAGTTTGATGGTTCTATGAAGCTCTGAACAAAAACGTAGTATGAATAATGATTAAGTATTACCTGCAGTCCTTATTTCTGTAGATCAAACAACTTATAAAAAAGTCAAAGATCTTGAAAAGCTAAATGATAATCAAGAGATCCAACAGTCTGTCATATTAATACAGATTGGAAAAAGTAAAATGTTCATGACTGAGGTCTATACAATTAGAAACCATCATAATTTTTCTAAATCCTGGCATACTTACAGCAGCCAGCTAGATGGGACAGGGAGACTTTGGAGAATGGAATGGCCACTTTGCACTACGAAGAGGTAAAATGCAAGATTTTTTTTTAAAAGTTTTGCTGTAGGGCATGTGCCATCTCTGGGCAAAGAGAGAAAGTGAGAAATCACCCCAGTGAGAAGGATAGCCAGGCTGCAGTCCCTTTTCCTTCATTCTCCTCTGGGCATGCACATACACTTACCTGGCATGATTTTTAAGCCACCGGGTGTGGGACTTGAACTGTACAGTGGGCCGTGTGGGATCCAGCTACCTTAATCTCCACATTACCACTGGACCACAAGATGTTCTCTTGAAAAGTTGGAAGTACAGTAATAACCCTCCTTTATACTGAATGGCTGTTATGTGCTAGGTTATGCTTAGTCTACACAGATGCTTTGTGTAGACTATTCGTTCCCATAATCAGAAAAGACCTTGATCTTTGGGACCAGCAGATGGTGCAATGGTTACATCACTGGATACCCACGTAGTCAACCGAAGTTCAAGCCCCAGACCTAGTGGCTTAAAACTCAAGCCAGGAGTGTGTGTGTGCATGCCCGAAGTCCTGAGAGGCGAATAGAGGAAAAGGGACTGTGGCATGGCCATCCCCTTGGGGGATGATTTCTCACTTTCTGTCTCTGGCAAGTGCACGTGCCCTATAGCAAAAGAAAAAAAAAAATAGCTGTCTTAAAAATAAGACTTGATCTTCATTTTAAGAATCAGAAAACTGGTAATCAATAACTTGCCCAAGACTACAGACCAAATTCATGGTAAAGCCTAGATTTAAGATCGGGTTTCTCATGTTCAATTCTGTGCTAATAACCTGCGGAATCTAGATTACTATCTTCTAGTGTGTTCCTATTAGTAGTAGTTAGATTAAAAAAAAAAAAAGTTTAGGAAATACTGGGCTAAATAAAACTAGACAGAGATTAGGGCTTTGTTAAATTTCAGAACTGACCCATCCTCCATGGCACAGTTAGACGATGGAGCTGGAAGCCAGATATCCATTGCTGTTCAAGTCCTGCCCATAAAGCAGACCTGAAGACACTCCAGGGGGGTTGTGTGCTGCCCAGGCTGTTAGAGTGCTGGAGGACTGGAGAAAGGGATCTCAGAGTGGGGAGGCCTAGAGAGGATGCTTCTCTCTTGCTCCTTCGCATGCATGCACATGTACTCTACCATGAACTTAACTAACAATAGATTTCAGCAGAAAAATAGATCATGTCGTATTTCTTAGATGAAATTTATCTTTCAAGAGAAATGTCTTTGGATATTGTTATGAACTCCAAGTTCAAAGGATCACTGGCTAGTTCTATTCCCAGATAAAATATTTATTATGGGGACCAGCAGATGATGTAATGGTTATAGCTGGACTCCCACATGGCTGACTGCAGTTCGAGTCCAAGGCCTAAAGTCCCGAGAAGAGAATGGAGGAGAATTGATTGTGGTGTGACCATTCCCCCAGGGAATGATTTCTCACTTCCTGTCTCTCTGTTTCCCTCTGTCTCTCTGGCGAGTGCGTGCACTCTATAAGGAATTACATGATCAGGAGAAGCAAAAGTCCGCCATGCTAGCTGTTGTTCCGGGTGTGCTTGCAAAAAAGTAGTCTTTTCTTTCATACTTAGCAGCGAAAGGGCTTGACTTTGTTTTTTTTCAGATCTCACATCTAAAAATATTATTCAGAGGGTGGGGTGGGGGCAGTAGGTGCTGTGGGGCTTAAGGTGCTGGACTTCCACGTGGTAGTCCAGATCTGGTAGCTTGAAAATCACACCAGGCATGTGTGTGTGCATGCATGTGTGTGTGCATACATGTGTGTGTGCATGCATGTGTGTGCATGCATGTGTGCTCAAAATTCCACGAAGAGAATGGAGAAGGGAGGGCAGAGTGGCCATCCTCTCAGGGGATGATTTCTCACTTTCCCTCTCAGTGTCTCTCTCTCTGGGGAGCATGTGTTGGTCAGTATGGGGGAGTGGGGAATGAAAGCTCACACATAGTGAAGGAATAAATTCATGCAATCACTTCAGAGACCAGCATGGCCATTTTCTTCCTTTCCTTATTCCTTTCCTTTTTCCTTTCCCCTCTCTCTCTCTCTCTTTCATTTTGCTAGGATACATGTGCTCTCTTTTCACTGAAAAGAGAGATAGAGAAAGTACAAAAGGATCTCCCAGGATGATGGAAAGGCTTCCCTTCTCCCCTAGTCTGGGAGGCTCTGGGGCACGCATGCACCTATGCCCTGGCATGTTGATCGAGGCGCCAGGTCCAGGACTGAAACTTTGCCGTCGGTCCTGTGGGACCCAGTCGCCTGAACCACCATACCACTGACTGACCTGCGTTGGCACTTACTAATTGAATTTCACTTCTAGATGAAAAGCCTGAAGAAGCTCTTGAAAATATACACAAGGAGACTTGTGCAAGTATATTCATTACACAATTCCACAGCGTTTGAAACAGTAAAAACGACTGGAAATAATGTCACTGTCCTTGCTCCAAAGAAGTTAAAAATAAACAGATTTATTCATTTTGTTCTTATATGGAGACAAGTTAATGAGGTATAAATCTCTTCATAAATCAACCTCAAAAATACATTGACAGGGAACCAGGAGTTAGTGTAATGGCTATGTCGCTGGACTCCCACATAGTCGACCGTGGTTCGCGTCCCGGACCCAGTGGCTTAAAACTCACGCCGGACGCGTGTGCGTGCGTGCCCAAGATCCCGAGAGGAGAATGGAGGAGAGGGGATTGCGGCGTGACCATCCCCTCTGGGGGGTGATTTCTCGCTTTCTATCTCTCTGTCTCTCTCTGTCTGTCTGGCGAGCGCACGCGCCCTATAGTGAAAAACCTCTCAAAAAAAAAAAAAACATTGACAGAAGAACAAGCTGCATATAGACTCCTATTTATGTAATTTTTAAGTTATATCAAATAATGCTACACAGATATCTATCTAGTAAAATTATAAAAAATTTCGGAAAATATATACGAAGTACATAATTTCATATAGAATTGATGAACACCAACCTTAAACAGATTATATTTAGGGGAAAACAAGGAAAAAGAACGGAGATACTTTAGCTGCATTAATAAAGCTTCCTGTTTCAAAACAAAATAATCCTAAAGAAAATGCAGTGAAATAATAATGTAACTGTTTATGAGTAGGTGATCCATGTCTTTTCATTTTTATTTATTTTTTTATTTTTTTATTTTTTGTCATAGGGCACATATGCTCACTGGAGACAAAACAAGCAAGAGCATGAGTAAGTCATCACCCCCTCCCCCATGGGGATGGCCTTACCACATTCCCCTCTCCTCCAGTCTCCTCTCAGGATTTTTGGCATGCATGCACATGTACCCAACATGTTTTTTAAGCCACCAGGTCTGGCACTAGAACCATGGTTGGCCATGTGAGATTCCAGCACCTTAACCACCAAACTACCTACTAGCACCAGAAATTAAGTCTTTACATCTGTAGTGGGAATAAACATTCCCATGCAGTAGGCAGGCTGATTTTAATGTCTGTGCCATTTCCTGACTCTGTAAGACACAACCCAGAATGCAGGAGGTGGCCGTTGACTCACTGGTGTCTCACCACATCCTCACCATCATTATTACCCTCACTGTCATCAACCCAGTCACCATTAATTCTGTCATTCTTTTTTTATAAGAGATTTTTTTTTTTTTTTTTTTTTTTGCTATTGGGTGCAAGCACTTACCAGAGAGACAGAAAGCAAGAAGTCACCCCTTAGAGCTGATGGCCATGCCACAATCCCTTCTCCTCTATTCTCCTTTCAGGATTTTGGGCACACACACACATGTACCTGGCATGAGTTTTAAGCTGAGTTCAGAACTTGAACCTCTGTCAGACACGTGGGAGTCCAGCAACATAACCACTATACCACCTGCTGGCTCCCCATTTCGTCTTTTATGTTAGAGTTAAAGGTACTACCAAGATAATTAACCTGACAGTTCATGAATACAACTTAATGAAATTAAAAAAAAAAAAAACCCTTTCCCTCTTATTTATTTATTCCATGGATAGGGTAGGGTTTTGCAACTTTAATTTCATTTTTTCCCCCATTTTGGAGAGTTTTTTTGCTATAGGGCACATGCAGAAAAACAGAGAGAGACAGAGAGACAGAAAGTGAGAAATCACCCCCCACAGGAGATGGCCACGCCTCAATCCCCTCTCTTCCATTCTCCTCTCAGGATCTTGGGCATGCATGCACACATGCCTAGGGTGAATTTAAGCTGCCGGGTCCGAAACTCGAACTGTGGTCGACTACGTGGGAGTCCAGCAACATAGCCATTATGCTAACTACTGGCCCCATTGCAACTTTAATTTCTGAAGAATTAAATAAAAGACACTGTCTTAATCCATTCTGACTGGGTGGCCTATAAACAACAGAAATTTATTTCCCACCCTTTTAGTGGTTGAGAAATGTAAGACCAAGGGACCAGTAAACTTGATTTCTTTCTGGTTCACGGATGGCTATCTTCTTCCTATGTTCTCAGGTGGTAGCAGGGGCGAGGTGGCTTTCTGAGGCTTCTTTCATTAGGGCACTAAGCCTGTTACCTCCCCAAAGCCCCACCTCCTAATGTCACGGCATGTTGGTGATTAGGTTTCAACATACACATTTAGACCATAGCAGGCACAACTGGTTGAAGAAATGGAAAAAAAAGTAAAAAAAGAAAGAAAAAATGCAATTCAGCTTAGATACATATAGTAAACTTGATATTTTAAAGCATTTTAAGTAGTAATTCATTCCAAGGGAACTATTTAGAAATTGCTCCTAATACTTATAAAAAGTACTTATATTTTTGATTGATGCAGTACCTAGCTTACTAACATATATATATATACACACACGTATATATATATACACACACGCATATATATATATATGCGTGTGTGTGTACAATATCCTATAAATACAAAGTATACAGTGTTCGATATCTTACTATTATATTGGCTGGTGCTTTGTTTTATAACCCAGGGTCCTATAACTTTATTATAAACACCTTATACAGGAAGATTACCTCAAAGTATTCATTCCATCAGCAATGCATTTTTTGTTTTGTAGTTTTACATAGTTGGTTACTTTTTTTTTTTTAACCCGTTGGCTCTGTGTCCTAGTCTCACCCCAGCAATTTCATATTTATGTGGGTTTGGATTGAAGTTACAACACGAGATACATCACTGCTAGCTTTAACAACAAAAGATCGATAACAGCTCGGCTGTCAGCACCATTGTTAAATCTGTCCCTTATCTCTCAGACTGTGGTCTACAGCAGCAGACTGTGCAATTACAATTCTTCATAGCTCTACAAACTTTCTCTGACATCAACATGATTATTTCTTAGG
The DNA here is from genome assembly GCF_000334495.1 of Tupaia belangeri chinensis. Lineage (NCBI taxonomy): Eukaryota > Metazoa > Chordata > Mammalia > Scandentia > Tupaiidae > Tupaia > Tupaia belangeri. Next base: position 3,597,845 of record NW_006159827.1, on the reverse strand, counting down.
AAGCTATAACTTTGAGCAATTCCCTGCACTTCAAACTGCATGAATCAGCACCTTGGGTTCAAGATTCGAAATGTCAGCAAATCATCCTTTAAAAATGGGTATTTCTAAGAACACTTGATTTGGAAAAAATATAAAGTCATGGGGTTCTCCCAAATTTTCACAGGTCCATGTGAGTTGCTTTGGTTTGTTTCTTTGCTTTTAGTCGAGGCTCTTCCCTTGAAAAGATTTTGAAAATCTCAAACGCTAACAAAAATAGCCAGAGAAATCGCAAGTATATATCACCTTTAAAAAAATCTAAGTTAAGACTCATGAAAATAAAAAGATATTCAATTATTTTTTTAATTTTTTGAGAGATTTTTGCTATAGAGCACACGCACTTGCCAAAGAGACAGAGAAAGTGAGGAATCATCCCCCGGGGGATGGTCGCACCACAGTCCCTTCTCCTTCATTCTCCTCTCTGGATTTTGGGCTCACATACACACATGCCCAGCATGAGTTTCAAGCCTCTGGGTCTGGAACAAGAACTGCTGTTGGTCATATGGGAGTCCAAAGCCTTAACCACCTTGGGAAGTTCAGTTATTAAAAATGGTTTCACTTTATAAAAATATTTAAATTTTCATAAAGAAAATTATTTTCATAAAGAAAAATTCAGTGAATGAATATATAATGTGATTCTGTAAGTTTCTAGCTGATCCTGGGTTTTCCCTCATATTCCAAAGGTAGCCATCCTAATCTTGTCTAAAGTGATAATCTGATAACCTCACATACATCAGTGGACTTACAGTCTTCCTCAAGAACGTGATATACAGTTCTGCTTCCAGCTGCGGCAAGCTAGCTTGGGATAGACCAACTCTCCCACTGGGAAAAAAAGAAATCCCGGGGCCAGCAGATGTCATAGTGGTCACATTGTTGGACTCCCACGCAGTCACCCATGGCTCAAGTCCCAGAACGGTGGCTTAAAACTCACATGGTGCATGTATGCATGTGTGCCCCAAACTCTGAGAGGAGAACAGAGGAGACGGGATTGCAAAGGAGTTGCAGCTTGGCCACCCCCCTCGGAGGGTGATTTCTCACATTCTGTCTCTCTGGTGAGCACAGGTACCCTATAGCAAAAACCTCTCTTAAAAAAAAAAAAAAAAAAAAAAAGTAGAAATCCTATATAAAATAGTTAAAACGTATATTGGAAGGCACTGAAGTACAACAAAGTAGAGAAGAATGAAGTGTCAAGAGGCAGGGAGAAGGGAAGGTGTGGAGATGATCCTGACACAGGTATAAACAACTTTGTGGAGTCTAAGTAGAGACAGAAGATACCAACAGGCCTTAGCCAAAGCTCCTGTCAAGGCGCTGACGAGAGTTCACGGTCACTAACCACAAGTGACCCACGTAAACACCTCAGGCTTTCAGCGGGGATGTCTAAAGGGCTTCTCTGAAGAGGTAAGGGCTAAGCAGAAACACTCTAACACTCCCGATTGAAACCCAGTTCGAATGAACTCAGTCCCAGCTGTACAGTACGTGGCTGCTGCTAGCCTGACTGGGGACCGCTCGAAGTAAAATGAAATCTTATCTCAAAGAAGAAAACCTCATCAGGCCATGGAACCATCTCTGCACTCCTCCAAACACAGTATCTGATGTTCGATAAAAGGTTCCCAAAAGGTGTGTTGTTCAACCTGCCCAGAGTCGAGAGTGTGTGCACCAAAAGCAGGAGGATAACACAGACTGCTATTAAAAATAAATAAATAAATAAATAAAATAATAATAACCCGAAGAAAAAATTCACAGGAGACTCAGATAACAGCAAGAAAAACTAACCCGCATATGGTGTTAAGAGGAGGGGCCTAAGGGAGGAGCCAGGTTTATAGTCCTTAGGGCAGGGCCAGATGATGGGCTCAGGATAGACAAAAGGGGAAGGCCCAAGACCAGCACAGGAGGAGACTCAGGTGTGTGCACTGGGGTCTCCACCATGCCAAAATGCAGGGAGAAGACCCTTGCAGAAGTGCGGCCCCAGGATCCTGCTCCTCCAAACCCTGAGCTGAATAAACTACTCTTGGAAATCATCCAGTCTCAGGACCAGCAGTTGGTGTAATGGCTATGTCGTTGGACTCTCATGTAGCCAACCGCGGTTCGAGTCCTGAACCCAGTAGCTTAAACTCACGCTAGGTGCACGTGCGTGCATGACCAAGATCCCAAGAGAAGAATGGAGGAGAAGGGATGTATTGTGGCATGGCCATCTCCGCCCCGGTGGGTGATTTATCATGTGCGCTCGCACTCTCTCTCTCTGTCTCTCTGGCGAGCACACGTGCCCTATACCAAACACCCCACCCTCCCCCCACCAATAAAAATCATCCAGTCTCAGGTATTTTCTGTAACTAGCAACAGAACAGACTAGAGCACCTCACAAATCTGAGTAGTTTATAATAGCCAAGGTTGTTTTCCCACTTATGCGTAGGGGGGTTGCCTCTCTTAAAAAAAAAAAAAAAAAAAAAAGTAGAAATCCTATATAAAATAGTTAAAACGTATATTGGAAGGCACTGAAGTACAACAAAGTAGAGAAGAATGAAGTGTCAAGAGGCAGGGAGAAGGGAAGGTGTGGAGATGATCCTGACACAGGTATAAACAACTTTGTGGAGTCTAAGTAGAGACAGAAGATACCAACAGGCCTTAGCCAAAGCTCCTGTCAAGGCGCTGACGAGAGTTCACGGTCACTAACCACAAGTGACCCACGTAAACACCTCAGGCTTTCAGCGGGGATGTCTAAAGGGCTTCTCTGAAGAGGTAAGGGCTAAGCAGAAACACTCTAACACTCCCGATTGAAACCCAGTTCGAATGAACTCAGTCCCAGCTGTACAGTACGTGGCTGCTGCTAGCCTGACTGGGGACCGCTCGAAGTAAAATGAAATCTTATCTCAAAGAAGAAAACCTCATCAGGCCATGGAACCATCTCTGCACTCCTCCAAACACAGTATCTGATGTTCGATAAAAGGTTCCCAAAAGGTGTGTTGTTCAACCTGCCCAGAGTCGAGAGTGTGTGCACCAAAAGCAGGAGGATAACACAGACTGCTATTAAAAATAAATAAATAAATAAATAAAATAATAATAACCCGAAGAAAAAATTCACAGGAGACTCAGATAACAGCAAGAAAAACTAACCCGCATATGGTGTTAAGAGGAGGGGCCTAAGGGAGGAGCCAGGTTTATAGTCCTTAGGGCAGGGCCAGATGATGGGCTCAGGATAGACAAAAGGGGAAGGCCCAAGACCAGCACAGGAGGAGACTCAGGTGTGTGCACTGGGGTCTCCACCATGCCAAAATGCAGGGAGAAGACCCTTGCAGAAGTGCGGCCCCAGGATCCTGCTCCTCCAAACCCTGAGCTGAATAAACTACTCTTGGAAATCATCCAGTCTCAGGACCAGCAGTTGGTGTAATGGCTATGTCGTTGGACTCTCATGTAGCCAACCGCGGTTCGAGTCCTGAACCCAGTAGCTTAAACTCACGCTAGGTGCACGTGCGTGCATGACCAAGATCCCAAGAGAAGAATGGAGGAGAAGGGATGTATTGTGGCATGGCCATCTCCGCCCCGGTGGGTGATTTATCATGTGCGCTCGCACTCTCTCTCTCTGTCTCTCTGGCGAGCACACGTGCCCTATACCAAACACCCCACCCTCCCCCCACCAATAAAAATCATCCAGTCTCAGGTATTTTCTGTAACTAGCAACAGAACAGACTAGAGCACCTCACAAATCTGAGTAGTTTATAATAGCCAAGGTTGTTTTCCCACTTATGCGTAGGGGGGTTGCCTTTTCATTTGATACATGTTTAAAAGAGCAATAACATAATTATAAAATGACTATTTTTCCACCCAGATTAGGTACATCTCGCTTCTTGCTCACATTCTCCTGGCCACAACAACTCAAAAGGACAAGGCTGACACCAGTGAAATCGGGCACATTCAGGGAAGAACGCCCTGAGCAAGGCTCACCGTGAGTCACTTGTCATCATCATCTCACCATGACGTCGCAGCAGCCTCATCTTCTGCCCCAATACTTGAAGCTCCAGGAAGAACGGACTGTTTATGATTCCCTGTAGTCTTTCTGCCATCTCAGGACGTGGTCGTTATTCTGGCTCGGAATGCCTTTCTACTCTACCACATCTTTTACCTGACTAAATCCTATTTGGTGTTCTTTAAGACTTGGTGGAGTAATTCAACCAGCGGATGGTGTAGTGGTGATGTCACTGGACTCCCACATGGCGGACTGTGGTTTGAATCCTGGACACAGTACCTTGAAAATTACACTGGGTGCAAGTGTGTGTGTGCCCAAGATCCCGGGAGGAGAATGGAGAAGGGATTGTGGTGTAGCCATCTGTCCTGGAGGTTTATTTCTCACTTTCCTTGTCACTGTCTCTGTCTCTCTGGCAAGCGCATGCACCCTAAGACAAAAAACTTAAAAAAAAAGACTTAGTGGAGCTAATTAAATGCATGATATTTAAATGATTTTAAACACCATGTGGTATGGGAAGTAAAAATTCACAATTATGGGCAAATCTAGAACCAGCTGGTAAACTTAATGTGTAGGTAATATAATTCTGGGTTCCCTGTCCCTTGTGAAATTCACTTTGACCATTTTAGGACAAGTTCAGTGTTCCTACTTGAGACAAACTCTGGATAGTCTGTCACTGCACATTCCCAAGGTTCTGTAATGTGTTCTTGTCACTAATACTAGACTATGGGCCACTTAAACATAAGGATATTGTTTCACTATACACTTTCTTTCCCCAGTACACAGTCTGCACTCAATACATACTGAGTTAATTATTATAAGATTCAATTATTATTGATTTGGGGCAAAGTATGTCATTTACAAAAGGCAAGGTTGACTATTGTCACCTCAATGTTACCACCTCTGATCCCTATTTTATTAATTTCTCTATATATATATTTTTAAAGAATTTTTTAAATGTAACTTAATTTGTTTATTATTTTATTTTTAATTTGACCAGAGAAGGACAGAATGTGAGAGAGAGAAAGTGAGAAAGCAAGTTTCCAGGTCCGGGACTTGAATCACGGTTGGCCATGTGGGAGTCCATCACCCCCAACCACCATGCCACCTGCCAGCCCCAAGTTCTCACTCTCTTAAAGTACTATTCTTTTACATCAAGCATTATTCTAATAGGCCCTAGTTCTAACAGACATAGTGATCTGTAATACAATATAGAACTTTGCTACACATAAATTAACACACTTATACCCTTGACATGAAGAAGGTAGTTGCTCAGGGGATGTCTCATAAGGTACCTGCCTAATATAGCCAAGAAAAATCGCTATATGGGAATATTTTAAATGTGTAACTCAGAACTGTGGATATAATACCAACCCTTTGGTTATTAAATGGATAACAAATGATCAATATAAATATTTATCTCAACCTTTCCTAGAGAGTTAGTGAATTATTTATGTATTCCAATGTATCTTCCTAGGTTTGCCCCTTCAAACAACAGAGAAATGATCTTTGGGAAAATACCACGGCACACTTCTCGATGAAGACCTTAAGAGGCACTTACCAAACCACCCTAAATGTACAACATGACTTTTCCAAGTCGTCCTGATAGAAACGAGCAGATGGTGAAACACTGTGGGCTGTCCAGGGGGATTCCACTCCTGGAACGGTTTCAGTGCTCACTTCTGAGAATCTGAGACACTCCGAAATATTCTTCTACCTGTTTTGAGAAAGGATTATGGGGCACGGTCTAGGGGTCTAGTGGCTTGGTCAGTAACAAAGTGAACTACAGTGTTGGAAGCCACATGGACAACCTTGGGTTAAGTCCCCAAGTCAGCCTAAAATCTCACTGGGTGTGCCAAGTGCGTGCATGAGCCCTGAAATGCTGATGAGCTAAAGGCTGAGGAAAGGGGACTAGTGTGTATGAGACCCTGTGAGGGTGCTTCTCTTTCTCGCTCTCTCTCACATGCATGTGCTTTCTATCAATAATAAAATACTTTAAAAAAAAAAAAAGGCAAGAAATGATCATGAATCTTCTTACCTCATCTTTTTTTTTTTTTTTTTAAGTTTACCGTAGGGAACCTATGATCATCAGAAAGAGACAGAGAGAGAGAAAGTGAGAACGCACCCCCCACCCCCCAAGAGACATGGCCACTACAACCTCTTCTCCTCCACTCTCCCCTTGGGATTCTGGGCAGGCACACACATGCACATGTTTTTAAAGCTGCTGGTTCTAGGATTTGAACCATGTATTTGACCACGTGGGATCCAGCTGCCTTAACGTCTCTCCAGCCACCTGGCTGGCTCCCATCTCATCTTATTGACTTGAGCATCTCAAGTTTTACATGTGTAACAATTCATTTACATGATGTTTCTGCCTCTAAACAAGCGGTATTTACTGCTTTAAAGGGTTGTACTTTCCCTTCACATTTTTTATTTCCTCAATTTCCTTGAGGTCTGAGGATTCCTTAAAGTTAAAATGACAACAATATCAGCTAATAGCAAGTGTGTTCTATGTACTACGTACAAGGCTAAAAGTGTTAAACATATTGAGCTTCCTTTAATGTTCACGGTCACCCTTCAAGGCCAGGGCTCTTATCTCCATTTGCAGATGACAAAATGGACTTCAGAACATTAAGTTGCTGACCTAAAGAATCCAGTTAGCAAATGAGAGCAAAAGGACTAGTTTTTCGTTCTGACAGTAGTTTGTCTTCTGATCCACAACACAAAGAACCTTTTGAGTCTTTTGACAGTTCTCAAGCAAAAGTCTTTAAGGAGCTGTTTTAATAAATTAGAAACACGAACGTCTACCAGTTTTATAATGACTAGAGGTGCATGTGGTAGTTTTGCAAGATTTTCTGCCCACCATTCATCCATGCCCTTCATAAATGAGATTTTTTTAATTATTAAAAAAAGTTTTATAATTTTATTTATTCATTTATTTTAATTTGACTAGAGAGAGACAGAGAGAGAGAGATAGAGAAAGTGAGAAAGCAAGCCATCAGGTCCAGGACTTGAACCGTGGTCAACCATGTGGGAGAGTCCAGTGCCTTACCCACCATGCCACCTGCTGGTCTCCCCCAGTCAACCTTCTTGTGCCTACATTTAAGATGCCTCCTACTGTTTGAATTTACATTTGAGTGTTCTCCAAACTTTGATCCCACCTCCAGTGATGCTTTAAGATTCAGGAACCCCACAATTTATATTTACATAAAAACTACTACATGTATGTGGTCTTCTCAGGATTTTTTTTAATGAAGTGATGATTCTAGTAAATCATTAAAAAAAAAAAAGTTTCCCTTAAGAAGATTAACCATTCCCCCAGAAGAAGTAGAGTCCAGTGCTGTGTAAATAAATATTTCTAAACTACAAGAGTAGGAATTAATAACCAGCTTGTCTATTCTATTTGCCAGGTACTGTGTTAAAGATATTTACACGTATTACTTCAGTTTCTTTTCTTTTTTTTTTTTTAAAAAGTATTTTTGTCATAGGGTGTATAAACTTGCCAAAGACAGGGAAACAAAGAGGGAAAGTGAGAAAGCACCACTCCTCCCCAGAAGGATGGCCACATCACACTCCCTTCTCTTCCGTTCTCCTCTGGAGATCTTGGGGCAAGCACGCCCACGCTCCTGGTGTGATTTTCAAGTCCTTGCATTCAGGACTTGAACCATGCAGTCAGCTATGTAGGATCAGCCACCTTAACCTCCACGCCACCTACTGGCTTCATGTATCACTTCGCTTACCCCTCACCACTATCTTATGAAATAGGAGGTACTAATATATTTGTCATTGCTTTTTTAAAAAACAGATCTAGGAATATAAGCTTATTTTTTTCAGATGTTTACCTTCTACTTTGCATACTCTTATTTGAGCTATTGGAGAACACTCTGGACTCTGACTTTTTTTAAATTCCTGATCATTCGGTCGAATGTATATTCTAATATTCTCTCTCCCCCCCTCCCTTTTTTTTTTTTTTTGTTTGTTTGTTTTTAAGAGGTTTCTGCTAAAGGGCACATCCACTCACCAGAAAGAGAGAGATGGAGAGACAGAAAGTGAGAAATCACCCCCAAGGGGGGATGGCCACGCTGCAATCCCTTCTCACCCCCAAGGGGGGATGGCCACGCTGCAATCCCTTCTCACCCCCAAGGGGGGATGGCCACGCTGCAATCCCTTCTCACCCCCAAGGGGGGATGGCCACGCTGCAATCCCTTCTCCTCCGTTCTCCTCTCGGGATCTTGGGCACGCACGCACATGCGCCCAACATGAGTTTAAGTCACCGGGTTCGGGACTCAAACAGTGGTCAACTACATGGGAGTCCAGCGACATAGCCATTACGCTAACTGCTGGTCCCCATCTCTCTCTCTTTTTCTCTCCCCCTATCCTCCCCTGTGTGTACTGTCTCATATAACCCTATTTGTGTTTGGGACAAAGACAAAGGGCATCCTGCTCTTATGGGCACACAAAGCATATTCCTGCCTTACATGTATTTTTATAAAAATTATAGAGGATAACCTGAAATCCAAAGCAAAGGAAAGATAGCAGAAAACTTCTGAAAGTCTTAAAGTCATTCAAGTTAAGATTCATTGGAACATCACAAGGGACCCATTCCTCAAAACATCCTGAAAGATGAAAAATATTTTCATATTCTGTTTAAGCTCATAAAATGTTTCTAGTTTATTCTCAGGGTCATTACGAGTGATACTCATAAGGAATGACAACGCCCCCCCCCAAAAAAAAAAACTCGACCTCCCTGTTTCAAACTCATCTTCTAACACAGATACAATAGTTTGCTTGGAATGGGAACATCCATGGTGTCAAAAATGATGACATTCAGCTCACCTTAAAAAAACTGTTCCTTTCTAAAACAGGGCTTCTTACTCAACTCATGGATATTCTTCAGTCTCTAACCTCAAGTTATAAAATATGGAATTCCATGTCAAAGACAGAGCTGATGATTTTTACTTGATTCTCCAAAGGCGTATGTGATGCAAAAAAGATCATAAGCCACTCTTCTTAAAAGAAAAATAAGACTAAACATGGAGAAAGAGAACTGGTTAGATTACTCACAATGCCAGTCTCGATTTTTTCTCTACCTCATAAAACATACATGCACAGGCAAAGGAAAGAACTCCTTCACTTACTCCGAAGAAGTTAGATTAATTAGATTTGTTCCTAGATCAGAAAGTACTACCAAGAATGCAAATGGTCATTTTTCACCGCATGAAACAGACAAGGAAGAATGCTGTAATAGGAAAGAACCACTGTCATGACAGAGAAATACCATCTCCTGAGCACCTACTGCACATTAATGATTGTCATCTGACGTTAATTTTAGAGTAACCATGTGAGACTGGCCCACTCCACTGTACAAATGAGGAGACAAACTGTGGGAATGAAACACCTGCTCGAAGACATTTAACTAGCACATTTCTGAAAACATTTCTGTCATTCTAATGACAGACTTTTTCTGAATAAGTGAAAACCGTCCTTGTATATGAACTACATCTGGACCACGTTAGTTAACTGGTGAAACAACCTGTAAGAAAAAACTTGAAGAATGCAAGAAAGAGCTATTATTTAGAATTACCACTCTCGAATGGTCAACACTGATGAAAATTTGAGAGAACAAAACCAAAAAATTTAAAAAACAAATCTTGTATCACTTAAAATTACACATAATTTAGTCTAACTAAAAATAAAACAGAAAGAAGATGCGGACGTAAGATAAACGAGTTACGTCCTCTGTGAGTCAGTTCAGATATGAAGTGTCAGACAACCAAAGTTACATGAAATAAAAACAGTCAATAACATAAAAGCAACAACTCCGTGGGGAAGCACCAAAAAGACATTATTGATATGGCAGGAATTTTAAGAAATCAGTCTTCTAAACAATTTTTTTCTTTTAAGGTTTCTGCCAGAGGGCACGTGTACCCACTGGAGAGAGACAGAGAGAGACGATAAGATAGAAACTGAGAAATCACCCGAAAGCGAATGCCCACACTGCAATTCTTTCTCCTTTGTTCCCCTCCTGAGAATTTAGGCATGCATACACATGCACTTGGTGTGATTTTCAAGCCACCAGGTCCAAGATTTGAACCACAGTCAGATAGGTGAGAGTCCAATGCCTTCACCACCAAACCACCTGCTGGTTCCTCTTATAACCAATTTTACTTTAACTAATGTGACAACTGAACAATGGACATTTTCCCCAAAAGATAAAATAAATTAAACTATAGTAAATCAGAGAGGAAAAGACAATCTCAATAGTTTTTTCCTATTAAAAAAATGAGCAAATATTTCAATATTCTCATAAAAAATAATAATAGTAGGCCCAAATAGTTGCACAGACAAGATCTAATGAAAGTCACTGGACTGATGAATCTAATGTTATATGTACTTTTAAAGAATAAAGAAAGGATCCTTAATTATTTTCAAAAGAATTATTTTAATTACCAAGTCAGTCATAAACAATAAGATGAAGAGAAATTAAAGATCGACCTCATTAATGAACATGCTGCAAAACTTTTGTTTGTTAAATAAATAAAGCCAACAAGCCTCCCCCCCCAAAAAAAAAAGATAAGCCCCAACTAAGCAGGGCTTATCAAAGGAATGCAAAATTAGTTTAAGGTTAAGATATCTACTAATGAAATTTACTGCATTAACAATTCCAGAGAGAAAAATCACATAATTACCGTAATCGAAGAAAAGGGTTCAGCAAAACTTAACAACCATTCATGATTAAAAGGAAAACCAAAGCCAAAAACCTCTCGTTAAACTAAAAATAGGGTAAAACTTCTTAATGTGCATTCTCTCAAATCTAAGGTAACACTTTTCGTAACGTGGACCACAAAGAAAGAAAAACTACTAGTAATTAAAGTATGGTAAGTTGCTGTACATCTTCGAATGCTTCCAATATTGTCTCAATGGGAAAAAAAAATCATGTATCTTAGCATCCATAAACTATTATTACTTAGAAATATTAAATCTTTCTCTTAAAAATTACGATTAAATAAGCCGACTGACACTATTTCTATTCTTCATCCAACTGAAGGTGTTAGTAGGGAATTAGATAGCGTTTCTCAAAAATTCATTTCTACTCGGAACCTCAGAATGTGACTTTATTAGGAAATAGGGTCTTCGTAGATACAATCACCTAAGATTTATGGTGGCCTTTAAATTTAATGACAGGCATCTTTATAAGGAAAAATAAAGAGCCAGAGAGTATAGGAGTAAAACACAATACCCTGCAAGACAGACCCAGATGGGGAAGTTACCAATTCACGTCCAGAGACCTTCTTCAGTAGAGCAGGTCCATGTGTGCCCATGACCCAGACAGACAGAAGCCAGGGCTGGACCATGGCAACAAGACCCTGCCTCAGGGATGTGATCGCTCTCTCTCTCTCTTTTCCTCTGTCTCTCTCATACATACAATAAATAAAAATTTCAAAATTGTATTTAAATAAAGAAAGAAAAAGAGAAGCCAGAGAGATTGAAGGCCCTATGAAGATAAAGGCAATATTTTTTCAGTTTGTTTTATTTATTTATTTTTGCTATAGGGCACGTGTGCTCACCAGAAAGAGACAGAGAGATAGAAAGTGAGAAATCACCCCTCAGGGGGATGGCCACACCATAATCCTTTCTCCTCCATTCTCCTCTCAGGATCTCGAGCATACACACACACACGCTCGGTGTGTGTTTAAGCCACCAGGTCCGGGACTCGAACTGCGGTCAACTATATGGGAATCCAGTGACATACCCATTACACCAACTGCTGGTCCCGTTAAAGGCAAGCTTTTTGTTATGGCAGTCTTAGGAAACTACTGTAGCCCTCCAGTGTACTTGCAATAAGAAAAGAAATACAGGGACCAGCAGTTAGCCTAATGGCTACGTCACTGAACTCCCATGTAGTCTACTGCGGTTTGAGTCCCGGGATCGGTGGCTTAAACTCACGCTGGGCACGTGTGCATGCATGCCCATGATCCCAAGAGGAGAATGGAGGAGAAGGGATTGCAGCATGGCCATCCCCACTGGGGGGTGATTTCTCACTTTCTGTCTTTCTATTGAACACACATGCCCTATAGCAAAAACCTCTCCAAAAAAAAAAAAAAAAAGAAGAAAGAAAGAAAAGAAATATAATATATAAGGCTTAGATGGAAATTATTACTATTTACAAATCATACCAATGTGAAAAACAAAATAATTCTGAAAAAATTTTATTTGAAGATAAGTTTGGCAAGATTGTTAGATAAAAAATTAATGCATCAAAATCAACTGCATACTCAAAAGTAGCCTTAAGAGGGGCCAGCATGTGGCTTGGTGGGTAAGATGCCAGATCCTACATGGCTGACGCCATGGTTCAAGGCAGACTCAGAGGCTTGAAAAACACATCAGGCACATGTACATTTCTGCCCAAAATCCCAAGAGGAGAATGGAGGGTAAGGGACTGGTGTGGTCATGCCCCTCGGGTGGCTTCTCACTTTCTGTCTGGTGAGTGCATGTGCCCTATGACAAAAACCTTTAAAAAAAAAAAAAAGAAGCCACAAGAATTAGAAATTAGTTAGAATCATAATTAGTTAGAAAGTGTATTTTCTATTTTTCATAAACATACCATTTTATTGGCAGTGAGGTTATATAAATGGCCTAGGAATAAACATAAAATATTTACTGGAACTTTTAAAAAAAGAATATCCTAAATTTTTATGAAAGTTTAACTTACAAAATAAACATATAAGGAGATTTATTATTGAAAATATCAACAATCTCTACCAATTGGTAAGAGAATTAAATTATATTTCAAAGTGAACTATATAAGGGCCCATGAGACAGGCCGGAGGCCCTGTACCCAGCTGCGTGACAGTACAAGGAGCAGTCCACCCAACTATAACTTACCAAAAAAGCTCAGTGACCTGACTTTAGCCTCAAGCCATGATCAGAGCTATATGAAAAACTCAGCATTCCTTGCCCACTTGAAACCTACTCTGCCCTTTAGGAAAACCAAATTTCAGTTGGCAGACCAGCCCTACTAACTCTTGTAGCCTAGACCACTAAGATATAATAGGACATTGCTATCATTAAATGCTGCTGAAAAAACTGCCCAAACACTACATATTGAATACATCTGGAACCCAAGCCAAAGAATTTGATCCAACCAATGCTTTAGAACCCATCTCCAGACAAATTCACCACAAAAGCGACACTATAAAATTTAAAAAGCAACTTTTTCACCAGATATACACATATTGTAGAAACACACAAATTTAAAAACAAAGTAATATGATACACCCTGAAAATATCTAGTAACAGACATGAAAGTAAAGGAAATCTATCAAGTGTCTGAAAACAAATTCAAAATCTGATTGTAAGGAAACTCAGTGACATATGTGAACATACAAATATACAATTAAATGAAATCAGGAAAACAATCCATGATCTGAATGAGAAAGTCAACAATGAGAAACACATTAAAAAAAATACTGAAATTTTGAAGCTAAAGAATTCAATAAATGAAATAAAAAATAAAATTGGGAACTTCAACAAGAATGTACCACAGAGAAGAAAAAATTTCTGACCTTGAACACAGATCATGTGAATGAATGTAAAAAGATGAGACCACAATAAAAATAGGGGCCTGGCAGTGGATGATGGTTAAGGTGGCTTGATCCCACATGGCTGACTGCATGGTTCAAGTCCCAAACCCAACGTCTTGAAAAATATGCTGGACATATGTGCATCATGCTCAAAATCTTGAAGAGAGAGAGAGATGGAGGAGAAGAGATTACAACATGACCATTCTTTATGGGGTGTCTTCTCACTTTCCTGCCCTCCCTCCCTCCCTCCCTCCCTCTCTCTCTCTCTCTGTCTCTGTCTCTATTACTGATTGCTTCCTTTGATAAAATTTAAAAAAGAGAAAACATACAGTCTGGCTGCATGGGTGAAAAAACAAGACCCAACTATATGCTACCTGTAAGAGATTCATCTGAATGATAAGAATACACATAGACTGAAAGTGAAGGGATGGAAAAAGGCACTTGATGCAAAAGTGAGCACGAGTAACTATTCTTTTATTAGATAATACAAACTTTACATCAAGAACTGCAAAGACAGAAAAAAGTCATTGTGTAATGACAAAATATCAGTTCGGCAAGAAGTTATTATGTAAATATATATATATATACACACACATATATATATATATAGAGAGAGAGAGAGAGAGAATATATGGTGTGTATACACCCAACACTGAAGCAAGTAAATATATAAAGCAAATATTACTAGACATAAAGGGAGATAGAGACTTAAAGACAATAATATTGAAAAGACAGTAATATTGAAGTTGGGGACTTCACCATACTCTCAGCATCAGAGAATCCATCTAAACAGAATATCGAGAAAGAAATGCTGGATTTCAACTGCACTGTAGACTTAAGAGGATCTCAGGGACCAGCAGTTAGCGTAATGGCTATGTCGCTGGACTCTCACGTAGTTGACTGTGGTTCGCGTCCCGGACCCGGTGGCTTAAAACTCATGCCGGGCGTGTGTGTATGCATGCCCAAGATCCCAAGAGGAGAATGGAGGAGAAGGGATTGCAGCGTGGCCATCCCCCCTGGGGGGTGATTTCTTGCTTTCTGTCTCTCTGTCTCTGTCAGTCTGGTGAGCACACACACCCTATAGCAAAAAACCTCTCAAAAAAAAAAAAAGATCTAACAGACATGTACAGAGTGTGTTATCCAAAAGCCACAGAATACACATTCTTCCCATCAGAAACAGAGCATTCTCTAGAATAGACCATATGTTAGGAAACAAAATGAGTCTCAAACATTTAGAAAAAACACTCCCCCGCCAGGTGTTTCCTGTACAAATTTTAAAATAATGATAAAATAAATAAATTTTAATAATTATTTTAATTTTATTTACTCGTTCATTTATTTTAATTTGGCCAGAGGAAGACATAGAGAGAGAGAAAGAGAAAGGGAAAGTGAGAAAACAAGCCACTAGGTCCAGGATTCGAACCATGGTCAGCCATGTGGGAGTCCAGTGCCTTAACCACCATGCCACCTGCTGGTCCCAATAAATAATTATTTTAAAAAATAAAAATAAAGTACCTATAAATAAATTTAATCAAAGAGATAAAAGACCTTTACAATCAAAATCATAAAAACAATGAAACAAATAGAAGATACACACACACACACACACACACACACAAAGACATCCCATGTTTATGAATTAGAAGAATACTGATAAAATGTCCTTACAACCAAAAGTGATCATATATTTAATGCAATCCCTATCAAAATACCAATGGTACTCACAGAAATAGGAAAATCAATGATAAAATTTGCAAGACAACTTAAAAAACCCTAACCAGCCAAAGCAATCTTGAACAAGAAGAAACAAGCTGGATCTAGCCCCATAGAACAGTGGTTAAGTGTTGTGCAAAAGTAGGTGGATGCCATCTGGCCAACCAGAGTTTGAGTTTCAGCCTGGTGGCTTGAAAAACACTCCAGGCATGTATTCACATACCCAAGATCCTGATAAAATGAAGAACTGAAGGAAAGAGGAGTGTGGCTTGTGGCATGAGAAAATCCTTTTGAGGAATGATATCTCTCCCCCTCCACACCCCAAATATTTCTTTCTCTTTTTATTTACATGCACATGACCTCTAGCATAAAACAAACAAACAAAAATAAAGCTGGAGGTATCATACTCCCTGACTTCACAATACGCTACAAGCTATTGTAAACAAAATAACATGGTACTGGAATAAAAGCAGACACCTCTGTGTCTATGGAACACCTATGGAACAGAATCAAGAACCCAGAAATAAATCCATCATATTCAACTGACTTTTGATTAAGGTGCCAAGAACATTCACTGAAGAAAGGACGGTCTCTTCCATAAATGGTGCTAAGGAAACTGGATATCCATATACAAAAGCATGAAACATCTCCACCATTATACATAAACCAATTAAAAAATGGATGAATGACTTAAGTGTAAAACCTGAAAAATTGCAACTGCTAAAAGAGGAAACACTTTAAAACAGTGGCCTGAACAAAGAGTTTTTGAGTAAGACCTCAATAACACAGACAAAAAGCAAAATTCAGTTAATGGGATTATCAAAAACTCATGTGCAGCAAAGAAAATAACAGAGTAAAGAAACAACCTACAGAATGAAAAAAAAATTTGTAAACTACATATGTGACAAGGAATTAACAATCAGAATATAAGGAAACTTCAAAAGTTTATGAAAAAAAAAACAGAATTAAAGTATGATGCAAAAAAAATTTTAAGTCTATCCAGTTTATTTCATAATACACATTTTCATAAACTCTTTGAAGATCTTTATAAAGAAAATCATACAACTCAGAAGAATATATATATATATAATTTAAAAATATACAAATGAGGGCCAGCAGGTGGTGTGGTGGTCAAGGAGCTGGACTTCCATATGGGCAACCTCAGTTCAAGTCCTGGACCTGGTAGCTTGAAAATTATGCTGGGTGCATGTAAATGCATGCCCCAAATCCCAGAAGGACAGTGAAAGAGAAGGAACTATGGCATGGCCATCTCTTCTGGGGGATGGCTTCTCACTTTCCCTCTCACTATCTGGTGAATACACTTGCCCTATGAGGGGAAACAAAATGATTTGAACAGACATTTCTCAAGACATACAAATGGTTAAGAAGTATATGAACAAATATTTTCAAACTGTACTTCTGGCAAGGGGTTGATAACCAGAATATAAAAGGACTCAAACAGCTCATCTAAAAAAAAAAAAAAAAAAAAAAAAAAAAAAAAAAAAAAAAAAAAAACTATCTGAACAGACAACTCTATAAGGAAGGCCTACAAATGGCTAAAAAGAATATGAAAGAATATTCAACATCCCTTATCAAAAAGGAAAGAAAAGTCAAAACCACATAATAGATCACCTAACATCAGTCATAATAGCTACAATCAAAAAAAATAAAAGAAGAAGAAGAAAAAGAAATAAAGGAAAGAAGAAAGAAAAAGAGTAAGTATGTGCTGGCAAGGGAGCAAAGAAAGGGGCTCCTTGGTATGTGGTTGGGAATGGAAACTAGCACACCTGCTGTGGAAAAGAGTATGCTGGTTCCTCAAAAATCTTAGAACCACCCTTTGACCCAATAATTCCACTATTAGGTATATGCTCAAAGAATATAGTCAATCTGTTATAGAGATATTTGTACATCCATAATTACTGAATATTACACGCAATAACTAAGACATGGAACCAACCATAGTGCCTAAGAACCAGTAAGAAAATGTGGCACATATACACAACAGAAGACCACTCTACAATAAAGAAAAATGGACAGACCTAGAAGATACGATGCTAAATGAGACAAGCCATGCTATGAAGACAAATAGTGTATGTTCTCTCTTAACAAATACTGAGTATCTCACTCATTAACAGAAGCTAAGGATTTGATAACACAGAAACAGAGAACCAAATGGTGGGTACTACAAGCTGTCATTCTAGCAGAAGGGAAGATTCAAGAGAAATTGATGAACTGACATAAGAGTATCTAAATAAATGGAAGCAATATGGAACAATGTACCACAGTAGAGTAAAGCAGTAATTAATAATTCAATACTTAAAAAAGAATAGATCATGAATGTATACAACATAAAGTTAACATTATAAATGTTAATATCCTTGATTTAATTAATATGCACTATATACATGCTTTTAAAAACCATGTCATGGACCAGCAGATGGTATAACGGCTATGATGCATGGACTCCCACATGACTGACAGCTGTCAAGTTCTATACCTGGTGGCCTGAAACTCATGCTGAGCATGTATGTGTACATGGATGAGAGAGAAGGGACTGCAGTGTGGACATCCCCCCGGGGGGTGATTTTTCACTTTCCCTCTCACCATCTCTGTCTTTCTCTCTGGCAAGCACATGTGCCCTGAAGCGAAAACTTTAAAAAACAAAATGAAACCAAAAAAAACACCCATACTATATCCGACAAAGATGTATTATATGTACATCAGAAATTACAATAAACGGGGACCAGCAGGTGGCATGGTGGTTAAGGTGCTGGACACGCTCACATAACCAACCACAGTTCCAGTCCTGGACCTGATGGCTTGCTTTCGTACTTTCTCTCTCTCTCTCTCTCTCTCTTACTCTGATCAAATTTAAAAAGTGATAATAAATGAATAAATAAAATTAAATAATTCTTTTTAAAAATGTAAAAAAAGAAATTACAATGAAAAACAAGTATCTGAACAAAACATGACTAATAAACAGCTGCCTTCACTACCACACCACCAGCTGGCCCTATTTCCTGTCTTTTTGATAATAGTTATCCTCACTAGGGTAAAATCTCTCACTGTGCTTTTTATTGGCATTCGTGATGCGCTGGGCCCAGCAGCTTGAAAAACATACTGGCTTCATGCACATACATGCCCAACATCCCAGTAGAGAGAAATGGAGGAGAAGGAATTGTGACATGACCACCCCCAGAAAGTGGTGCTTTCTCCTCTCCCCTCAACTCTGGTAAGTGCACACACTCTCTGTTAAACCTGGGGAAAAAATAACAGACGCTGTTCATGATGCAGAAGAAGAACTCTTTTGTACTGCTGGTAAAAATAAAAATTCACATGACCATTATAAAAAAAAAGGCAGTACAGTCATTTCTCAGAAAATTAAAAATAGAACTGCTATATGGGACAGCAATTCCCCTACTGGGTTTACAGCCAAAGGAGAGGAAATCAGTATGTCACAGAGGAATCAGGAGGCCGATGTTTACCGTGGCACTAGTCACACACATCAAGACACTCAATCACTCTAAGTGTCTGTCAACAAATCAATGGATAAGGAAAAGTTGGCATCTCCATAGAATATTATTCAATCATTAAAAATAATAAAGTCCCAGGGACCAGCAGTTAGTACAATGGCTGTCGCTGGACTCCCATGTAGTCGACCGTGGTTTGAGTTCCAGACCCAGTGGCTTAAAAAACTCACGCCGGGCACGTTTGCATGAGTGCCCAAGATCCCAAGAGGAGAGTGGAGGAGAAGGGATTGCGGCATGACCATCCCCCCTGGAGGGGGTGATTTCTCGCTTTCTATCTCTCTCTCTCTGTCTGTCTGGCGAGCGCATGTGCCCTATAGCAAAAACCTCTCCCCAAAAAAAAAAAAAAAAAAAAAAACAATAAAGTCCCATCATTCAAGGCAACGTGGACAAGCCTGGACAACATTATGCTACCTGAAATAAGCCAAGCACAGAAAGAGAAAAAATTCATGTTCTCACACATCTGCAGAAACGAAGTGTTGATCTCCCAGCAATATGAGAACAGTGGTTAGGAGAGGATGGCAAGAATAAGGCCTAGAGAGAGGGAGACTTGACGAACAGATACAAAATTACAGTTACATGAGAGGGGCTAGCAGTCAGTGCTCTAAAACACAGCAGGGTGACTACAGTTCACAGTAACTTTGTATTTCAAAATAGCTAAAAGAGAAGGCAATGGTAACTCTTTGAGATGAAATAGACGCCAGTCACCTTATTTTCATTAACATTCCTTGTGTTCATGTACTGAAAAATCACACTGCAGCCCGAACTATGGACAAGGACGTGTCAATACAAATTAACAGAGACAGAGAGAGGCAAACAGCAGAAGAGACTTAGAGAGTTGAGAAAGAAATCTATGCTTATATGCAAATTTAAAAACTGTACAAAATTAGGGCTGCACAGTGGTATACAGGTAAAACGCAATGCTCTGTGCGCTTGCCCACGTGGGAAGGTTCCGTGTTTGCCCTGGGAGACTTCCCCGAGGACAGACGCCATCTGGATGCCCAGGATCTGGAGCCAGTACAGGTCGTGGGGTCAGAACCCTGTTTGGGGTGTTGCCTCTCTGTCTCGGTCTCTCTTGCTCATGGAAGATATATTAAAAACCTTTTATTAAAAAATTACTATTGGGTGTGCTCGCTTGCCAAATGGAAACAGGGGGTGCAAAGGGGGTAAGAAAGCACCCCCATGACGGGATGGTAAGCTGCAATACCTCCTCCTCCATTTCCCCCTCAGGATTTTTGGCACTCATGCACATGTTTCCAGCATATTTTTCAAGCCACTGGGTCCAGGGCCTGAACCACACAGTCTGCCATGCGGGATCCAGCTGCCTAAACCACCAGGCCACCAGTGGGCCTGAATAAATCTTTTTTAAAAGAGGAAAACATACGAAATTGAGAGTAAACACACTGAAAAAGATTTACAGCAATTTGACATTACTGTGACAACCAAATGTAAGATTTTATAAGTATAGGTCCATCACAGATTAGAAATTAAAACAAACAGGGTCAAGAAGCGGCATAGTGGTTAAGTTCCTGGACTCCCATGTGGCCGATAACAGTTCAAATCCCAGACCCAGTGGGTTGAAACGCACACCGTGTGTGTGTGTGTGTGTGTGTGTGTGTGTGTGTGTGTGTGTGCGCGCGCTTGCATGCCCAAAATCCAGAGAAGAAAATGGAGGGGAAGAGATTGCATCATGGCTATCCCCCTGGGGAGTGATTTCTTACTTTGTCTCTCTCTTTCTCTGTCTCTCCGGCGAATGCATGTGCGCCATAGCAAACATCTCTCAAAAAATAAATAAATACAGCCATAAATAAAAGCAAGTGAAAACAAAAACCACTAGTCTTTGACCATTTCCTTACGTACTGACATAGGAATGAGACTGAAATGTAAAAGCAATGCTGAATACCTGGACAAAAGAATGCAAAGCTGGGGACCCAGCAGTTAGCGTAATGGCTATGTCGCTGGACTCCCACATAGTCGACCACAATTTGCGTCCCGGACCTTGTGGCTTAAAACTCACACCGGGCGCGTGTGCGTGTGTGCCCAAGATCCCGAGAGGAGAATGGAGAAGGGATTGCGGCGTGACCATCCCCTCTGGGGGGATGATTTCTCGCTTTCTGTCTCTATGTCTCTCTCTGTCTGTCTGGCAAGCGCACGCGCCCTATAGCGAAAACCTCTCCAAAGGAAAAAAAAAAAAAAAAGAATGCAAAGCTTAATACCTGGACAAAATAATGCAATGCTGAAAACCTGGATAAAATAATGCTTCCCAGATGCACAGAGAGAGACGGCATGTTGTGAAACAAGATGAGCAAAGCCAGATCACGACCAGGCCACTCTTGAGTCCCTGGGTCAGACGGGAGAAGGATTCGGAGGTGACCGTGAATCTTCTGAGCGTACCTAAGCCTGAGGCTCAGTGTCCAGGACTGGGTCTGTGCCCTCATCGTCTGAGCACACCGCGAGTCAGGAACATGGAGTCAGTGACACTGTGAGCCCCCGCTGAGGGACAGTCAGTCACGGTGCTGTCACGACCCCCCGGACATACACTGTATGTTACACAGCTCCGGGGAAATCAGAGTCTGTCCCTAGATTTGTGCAGCATGAAAGCGGAACGGGATCCCAATAACCACGGACTCTCACCCTGTCATGTTGACAGCAGAGGCAAACACTGGGAGCTTGACCGATGAGCCCCAAGACAACGCAGCCAGTCCTGGCCTGGTGAGACGAGGATCTTAATTTTCTGAAACCTAACAGGCATCTCTCCCTGCAGAAGCTGGATCGGTCCAGCTATTCAGCAGTTCTGATGCCTGCAGAATACTCCGTTACAGGTACGCATCACCCTTGCCTTACTCCCCTGTGGGTGTTCACGTAGGTTGTTCCCAAAGCACCGACCCTGTTTCAAGTTTTGATCAATGGATCACTTTTCAGTCTAGTACTTTTTAATTCTGAAACCACACAGTTCTAGTTGGGGCTTCCAAGCATAGCACTGGCCACAGATGGTAGGGCACAGGCCAGGCCCTGATGGTGCACACCCC
>NW_006159827.1:3555418-3575307 GCF_000334495.1 Tupaia belangeri chinensis | reverse complement strand
GGGAGTCCAGTGACATAACCATTACACCATCTGCTGGTCCCAGGCTATAAGTTCTTGAAAGGAGAGAGTGAAGCAGGTCTCCCTTACAGGCATATGGATGCTGCCTACGGTTTAACCTGTGTCTCCGCTAAGGTATTAACAAATCCACGATTTTCTTTCAGGGTTGTTCACTTATTAGCAGAAGGGTTAGCTTCGCCCAGGGACACTCTCTACTAACATATGTTGGAGCTCTCCCAACATCCCCTCAACCTCTGAGGATGAACACGGAGGGGGAGCACTGTTGCTGACGGAGAATAATGAGCTCGTCTCCAAGGGGACTGAGAGTAGATGGTTTACACAGGCCAAGGAAGGAAAAGATGAAGCCACGGGAAGACTTACTGTGTGCGACAACGGTCTACTCTTGACGCTTCAGAATGACCCCAGAGGTATAAGCTGGGTTGGAACTCGGCCATCACAGTGGAGGGCGGGAGGAGCGAGGGGAGCAGAGGAGGACGTGAGCCTCTGTAAGGGCCCGGACGGCAGCACCCTCCTGAGCACCATTTGGCACCGCTCCAGGCTTGACAAGGAACCAAAGCAGACTTCTGCACAACTGGTCTTGGCAAGAGCCCCTTCCAAGCGCTGCTACTAGGTCACGCTGACCCAGGAAGTAGCTGGTGAAGACCGGGAGTGAGGACCGGGAAGTCTAACTTTATCGAGATGGATCAAAAAGATTCACCAAATGCTTCATGTGTGCTTATCCAACTTCCTCCCTCTCCGGCACTCGGCCACCCACCAGGCTCTCGGAACAGTTCAGTTACTCGGTACGAGAGACCTCCTCCCTCCTGGTGGGCGGGCTGAGGCACCCCGGCTTCCGACGTGAGAGAGAGAGAGAGAGAGAGAGAGGGGCTGTGCCCTTGATAGCAAGCTACTGCTAAGTGCATCTGCTTTCGTTGTTTAGGGACCACGCCCTTCTGATGGAACTAGTCTAGTTGATTTTCTGGAGTAAGTAGAACCATCTTTTTTAAAGAGATTTTTGCTGTAGGGAATGTGTGCTTGCCAGAGACACAGTGACAGAAAGCGAGAAATCACCCCCTAGGGCAGAAGGCCACATCGTAATCCTTCTCCTCCCTTCTCCTCTCAGGATCTTGGGCACACATGTGCACACACACACACACACACACACCTGGAGTGACTTTTATCTCACCGGGTCCAGGACTTGAACCACAGTAAACTATGTGGGAGTCCAGTGAGGTAACTGTTATGTCATCTGCTGGATCACAGGGCTATAAATTATCTTTTTTTCTTTTTTTCCTTTTTCTGTAGGGAATGTGTGCTCGCCAGAGAGACAGCAAAACAGAGAGGCAGAAAGTGGGAAATCACCCCACATGGGGGACGGCCACACTGCAATCCCTTCTCTTCTATTTTCCTCTCGGGACTTTGGGCATGCATGTATACATGCCTAGTGTGAGTTTTAGGCTGCCAGGTCCAGGACTCGAACTGGAGCTGACTAGGTGGGAATCCAGTGACATAACCATTACACCATCTGCTGGTCCCAGGCTATAAGTTCTTGAAAGAAGAGAGTTAAACAGGTCTCCCTTACAGGCATATGGATGCTGCCTACGGTTTAACCTGTGTCTCTGCTAAGGTATTAACAGATTCACGATTTTCTTTCAGGGTAGTTCACTTATTAGCAGAAGGGTTAGCTTCGCCCAGGGACACTCTTTACTAACATACGTTGGAGCTCTCCCAACATCCCCTCAACCTCTGAGGATGAACACGGAGGGTGAGCTGCTGATGGGGAATAATGAGCTCGTCTCCAAGGAGACAGAGTAGATGGTTTACACAGGCCAAGGAAGGATAAGACGAAGCCACGGGAAGACTTACTGTGTGTGACAACGGTCTACTCTTGACGCTTCAGAATGACTCCCGAGTCTGTCTGTCTTTGAAACGTCAGCCTGCCTTGCTTTATCCTATCTAGCTTTACATCAGTATAGAGGCTCGCCATTGCCTTTCCATTCAGAGGAAGTCGGAGTGCGAGTCCACTGTCCCGAACTGCCACGATCCTTTTGACTTCTGCCTTGATCACGCTAACATTAGCCCCACCTCGAGCTCCGCAGCCCTGCACTGCAGACCCGTTTGCCTTCCAGGTGCTCTGGCTTCCGGAAATGCTGGGCAGACGGAACTCCACGGGGCGTCTCTAGGGACCAACTTTCCTCCTGTACAATTCTAACGTTACCCTCTTAGTTTACAAAGGAGTAAACAGGTTGGTCTGTATATATGTGAGATGTGTATATAATATCGCATGGTTAGTAAGTGAAAGATGCTACACGTCTATCGAGTATTGCGTGGCTAGTGAACGCTCGTCCATTATATTTGTATTAAGGAAATTTACAAATACAATATTTTTTAAGAATTGTTTTAACTATTTATTTCTTTAAATTTGATGGGAGAGGGAGAGAACAAGGGAGAAAGTGAGAAAGCACACCCCCAGGTGGGAGTCCAGCACCCTTGACCACCACATCACCTGTTGGCCCCATAATTTTTTTTTTCCAAAGAGAGATATTTGCTATAGGACTCGTGCCCTCGCCAGAGAGACAAAAAGACAGAAAGTGAGAAATCACCACTCTCCCCCCAGGGAGGAAGGCCATGCCACAATCCCATCTCCTCCATCTCCTCTTGGAATCCTGGGCGTGTACACATATGCGTAAGTCTTAAGCCACCGGGTCTGGGACTCAAACCAAGGATGAGTACGTAGGAGTCCAGTGATGTAACCATTATGCCATCCTATGCTATCCGCTGGTCCCATCTATAATTACTCATTTCATTTATCACTATCATTTTTTTACATTATGCCATCCTATGCTATCCGCTGCTTCCATCTATAATTATTCATTTCATTTATCACTATCATTTTTTAAAAATTTTCTACAGGGCACATGCTCTGACCAGACAAAGAGAGAGCCAGAGAGAGTGAGAGAGTGAGAGACACAAGGTCCAGGACTCAAACCATGGTCAGCCATGCGGAAAGTCAGCACCTCATCCATTATGCCACCTGCTGGTCTCCCAGGAAATAAATAAATATATTTAAATATATACATTTAATACATATTTTAATATCTGTTAAATATTTTAAAGTAAATATACATACATGATATAGATAGATAGAATTTAAAGTAAAGGTATATGAACATCAATAAGCAATGCTTTATTGGGAATAGTATCTGACAAATGAAAGCTGAGGCCCCAGGGTGACCTACAGGAAGATGGGATACTACCCTAGTGCTCAGAAGGGCTGTCCCGCGTGGCTACCATGGCCTCCTTCACAGTCCTGCTCAGGGAGGTGAGGATCTCCCTGTCTGATTTGCACCATGCTGAACCCTGGGACAGACACAAAGATGTCCAAGTGACAGGCTCCTTGGCTTCAAAGAAGTCATCACCCAGTGTGGGGTGATGGGAATGCTTTGGTTTTTTATAGTTTTTAACAAGTCAAAGCCATAGGCCATAAATCATTCAAGAATGCCAGGCATTCCAAAGGGGAGAGGGTGGTCCTTACAACACCCCGCTGGCTCCTCCCCGGAATGAAGCCCAGCTGGGGGAGCCAGTGCTGCATTGATCCTCAGGTGCTTGCTCACTGCAGGAGGCTCTCCTCTTCCCTGCCCTCTGCAGACTTTCCTGTCCCATGATCTACACAACAAAGACGCTTTAGGTGCACAATGAATGGTGCAGGCCTGAGCGCTCTGTCTGCAGACACACACATGCGTTTTCTGTGCAGGGGTTCCTGGCACATGGCTGTTAGTTCTCCATCCTAGGTCTGCAGAAAGGCAGCCTGGGTAAACGCTCCACCATCTCTACTGAGTAACAGGGTCATGCCTGTTAACTGGGGAGCCCTCACAGGACGCCAATGGATACAGTGTGACATTTGTGGGATATGCATCCCCAGGACATCGCATCATCGACGCCTCTAATTTAAAACTTACATTTGTTATTAATAACTAATTAGCTAAAAGAAGAAAGGAATGTATTTTCCCAGAGCATAAATCTGCAGCCACTAGAGCACTGATTTTTCTAATTCTGGATTCTTCTTGTTATGTTTTTCAGCATTCTCTCTTCTGCTGTGCAGGGCATTTGTTCTTCAGGTTATAACAGAAAAACAATTTCTTTTTTAAGGGTTTTATCATAGGGCATGCATATTTGCAGAAGAGTGACAGAGAGAAGGAAAATGGGACATCACTCCCCAGGGGACATGGCCGCACTGCAATCCCTTCTCCATTCTCTTCTCAGAATTTGGAGCACACATGCACATGTGTCTGGTATAATTTTCAAGTTGCCGGGTCCAGACTCAAAGTGTGGTCAGCATGTGGCAATTGAGGGCTTTAAGCACCATGCCACCTGCTGGCCCCACAAAAAATTTTGTAACCCCGTTTTTTTGCTTTACTTTATTCCTTTTTCATTTCATTTCATTTCGAGAGGTTTTTGCTATAGGGTGCGTGTGCTCGCCAGAAACAAAGACAGAGAGACAGAAAGTGAGAAATCACCCCCCCCCCGCACAGGGGGGATGGCCACGCCGCAATCCCTTCTCCTCCATTCTCCTCTCGGGATCTTGGGCACGCACGCACATGCGCTCGGTGTGAGTTTAAGCCACCAGATCCGGGACTTGTACCGCAGTCAACTACATCGGAGTCCAACGACATAGCCATTACTCTAATTGCTGGCCCTCCTGTTCCTCTTTCTTATACCTTAAGGAGTTACTGATGCTTGTAGCTTCTGTAACTAATGTAACCTGTAACTACTGTAATAAACAAGGTCATAAATGTATCTCTGCTTAGAAGAGGAAACACGCCACTTGCTTTAGACAATGATCATAAGATGCAACCCACACCAGGGTCCCTGTGAGAAATCTTAAGAGATGGGAATATTTGCTCAAGGGACACAAATGTAACAGGTTAATTGTAAAAACTGTAGTCAAGTTATTATAAACGTAATAGTTACAGATGTTTCCATTATTCTGTTAAATAGTACAGCATAAGGAAACGATGTTGCAGCTTCCTGCTACCTCTCAGTGTGTGATGTCACCAGCCTGAGCCAACAGATTCAAAGTCCCCGCAAGAACAAAAACTGGGTCATAAACGTCATGGGAAAAAAAAAGGTGCACAGGACAATTTGGGGGAAATCCTGACGGTAGGAGTAGCAATGAGACTAGCTCAATTTATGTGACGGGTAACAGTGGATACACAAGAAGTGTAATGGTATCTAACGTGCTGGAAATTTCTGTTCTGGGGGTTGTTTCTGGGCTTGTTAGTTCTTGGTCACTCTTTTCCCACCCCCGGTGCTCGAACACAGCTAAATCAACTCCCTTTTCTCCCTTTTTGCTTCAGCTCTGGGTTATTCACAGAAATGGCTGCCAGATTTTAAGCTGGCAACAAAGTAAGACTAACAAAGTAAAGACTAGTTTGTCAGATTCAACTTCCAGAGCAAGGTGACTAATTCAATGATGGATTTTCTATCGCTAATATTAATACTTCTGCATATGCAATATTGTTATTATTAACTGGGGGGGGAGAGATGTTTACTACAGGGCATGTGTGCTCAGTGGAGAGACAGAGAGATACAGAGACAGAGAGACAGAAAGTAAGAAATCGCCCCCCTCCATGGAGGATGGTCAGGCAGAAATCCCTTCTCCTCTATTCTCCTCTTGGGATCTTGGGCACACACACACACATGTGCTTGGCGTGAGTTTAAGCCACCAAGACCACCAGGAGTCCAACGGTGCTCTACTACGTGAGAGTCCAGTGATGTACCCATTACGCCATCTGCTGGCCCCTGCAATAGTTCTATTACATGTAACAATGAGGGTTTTGTTTCTTTGTTTTGCCATGGGGCATGTGTTCTTGCCAGAAACAGAGAGAGGGAAAGTGAGAAATCACCTCCTAGGGATAGCCATGCCACAGTCACTTCTCCACCATCGTCTGCTTGGAGTCTGGAGCATGCACACCCATGTCCCTGGCATGTTGCTCAACTGCCAGGCCCATGACTTGAACTGCACCGTCAGCTATGTGGGAATCCAACCATCTTAACCTCAACACCATCTGCTGGTCCAACATCGTGACTACTCATATAATATAGACATTGTATCACTCGCAGAAGTTTTAATTCCATAAATCAGAATATGGTGCACAAAATGCCAACAAAGAAAAATGAGTTATTTGGGGGAGGCAAGTGGCATGATAGTTAAAAGTACTGAATTCCCACATGACTGACTGCAGTTCGAGTCCCAGACCTGGCAGCTTGCATTCTCTATGCCTCTCTCTGGCCAAAATTTAAAAATAATGATAATAAATATTTTTTCAAACATATGAGTTATTTCTGTTTAAATAACTCAAGTGGTAGGGACAAGCAGTTGGTATAGTGGCTATGTCGCTGGACTCCCCTGCAGTCAACTGTGGTTCGAATCCCGGACTCCATGGCTTAAACTCATGCCAGGCGTGTGTGTGCACGTGCCCAAGATCCCAAGAGTAGAATGGAGGAGAAGGGATTGTGGCATGGCCACCCCTCCTGGGGGGTGATTTCTCGCTTTCTGTCTCTCTGTCTCTCTGTCTCTGTCTTTCTGGCGAGCACATGCACGCTATAGCGAAAATCTCCCCCCCCAAAAAAAATACTAAAATGGAGCACTAATGAAATAATGACATGGTTTATACTTTCTGTAGCAAGAAATAATTAATGTGTTGGGGTTATATTTAAAGTAAATAAATTCAGGGATTTGTCTTAGTTCAAATTTGGAGCACTGAAAGTCTTTTAAAAAAATTTTGGTACAAGTTATTTTCAAATATCTGTCATTAATATCTGCATAAGAAAATAATCCCAGAGCAGTAAGAATTTTGGTTTAAAGTGATAGTACAAATCCGAGGACCCTGACCTACAGGAACACAGGAAATCCTGGTGCTCAGGAGCGGTGCCCTGGATGGACAGCACTACCTCCTGCCCCACCCAACCAAGGGCACTTGAAGATCTCAGTCACCTACTCACCTAAGACCCTAAACGACATGCCCTGCTGATAAATGGCTTCCTTTCCACACTCTTGTCCCCAAGCTGCTCTCTGCTCTGGGCTAGTCTGGTGCTGCTCTCTCAAAGATTCCCTCTTTGCTCAAGACTCTGTCCCTGGGACAGACCTTTCTGCCTCCCTAAATGTCTCTCATTGTTCAAAATCCTAGGTTCAGTTTCCGCTTTCACGCCAAGACTAACCACCCTGGTTCATACCAGTGTTACCCAACCAACCACGTGGCACTGAGGCATATTCAGTCTCAACAGCATTTCAGCCTTTCTGGCATATTGAATCCTTAAGCGAATTAACATAGTTCCCTAATATATCAAAAATGTTTGTCACGAAAATGTATTGTGTAAAGTGGCTCAGTACAAGATCACGGGAGTCAGTGATGTCACACAGGTAGCTAGAAATCTGCCATACTGGGAATATTTACACCACAGGAATGGGCAGGTGCTGCATTCACTTCCTCCCCACTAAACAGTGTTGGTTGATAAATGCAGAACAGATGTTTGTTTACAGATAATAATATTAAAGTCTCCCGTCTGATAGCCAAGATTTGAACCTCGTTTTACTCCTCCCTAGATATGTGACTGTGTATGTTATTAACGTTAAGCTTTAGTGTCTTAATTTGTCAAAGGGAAGTATCCAAAGAGCCAACATTACCAGATAGAAGTGAAAGACAAAGTAAAACGTTCAAGCAATGTGGTACATTTATCATTCAGTAAATGTCAGCTGTCGCCATCATTCTTAATGAGAGCAAGTGAGGAACACAGGTACTTAAAACTAGAGACAGTAACTGCTGGGTATCCTTTAGTCAGTTTTGATCAATACATTTTTAAGAGGTTTTTGCCATAAGGCATGTACACTCACCAGAGACAGACTAAGATGGTCAGAGAGAAAGTGAGAAAGCAGCCCCCAGGGCAATAGCCATGCCTCAATTCCTTCTCCTCCATTCTCTTCCCAGTATCCTGGGCACACATGCACACATGCCCTGCGTGATTTTTTTTTTTTTTGGAGAGATTTTCGCTATATGGCGCGTGCACTCGCCAGACAGACAGAGAGAGACATAGAGACAGAAAGTGAGAAATCACCCCCCAGGGGGGATGGTCACGCCGCAATCCCTTCTCCTCCATTCTCCTCTCAGGATCTTGGGCACGCACGCACATGCACCCGGCGTGAGTTCCAAGCCACCGGGTCCGGGATGCAAACCGCGGTTGACTACGTGGGAGTCCAGCGACATAGCCATTATGCTAAATGCTGGTCCCCGTGATTTTTTTTTTTAAGCTCTAGGGTGTGGGCCTGCACTGGAGAGACAGAGACAGACAGAGAGACAGGGAGTGAGCAATAACCCCCCCAGGGGAAATGCCCACGCTGTGATCCCTTCTCTTTCATCTCCTCTTGGGATCTTGGGAATGCATGCACATATGCCCAGCATGAGTTTTAAGTCTCCAGGTCCAGGACTTGAACCACGGTCAACTACGTGGGAGTCCAGCAATGTAACCATTACACCATCTGCTAGTCCCCCCTGATGTGATTCTTAAGCCACCATGTCCAGGACTTGAACTGCATTCAGCCATGTAGGAGTCCAGAGACATAATCACTATGCCATCTGCTGGCCCTGATCAGTAAATATTTAAGGAAAGAAAATCTGGAGGTCAGCATGCGGCATAGTGGTTAAGACACTGGACTCTTACAAGGCCAACTGTGGTTTGAATCTCTGACCAGGAGGTTTGCTTTCTCTCTTCCCTCTCTGTCTCTTGGTTAAATAAATAAAGTAAATCTTTAAATTAAAAAAGAAAATTGATCAAATACCAATTCAATAAGACTCCAAAGATATTTGTCATAATCGGAAGTTGGGCTTGTTATACCCTAAGAGGACAGAAAGTATTACCTAAGGCTTCAATCTAGGGACTGGTACCAAGGTCTACTAGCTGTGTGATAGGGTTGGCACAGTTACATAATCTCCGAGACTCAGCTTTCTCACCTATTAAATGAACATAAAAAATACTCATTGCATTATGGGGAAGGCTGTGCCCCTTATGAAGAAAAGTGACTTGCAGAGCTTAGTTCGTCAGCAGTCTCTGGTCAAGGTTCATTTCCTATTCTCCCCGTTTCTGTTCTTAGGAAAACAACGAATGTCTACACATCACGACAGCTTTGTGGACTCTTTATAAAGCTCTGCTCTTCATTATTTTTCTTTAGGTCCTGATTTAAACTAGATTTGCTTTTCAGGGCCAGGAGGTAAAATGTGAAACAAATATGATCATTATTACTAATGACTAATATTTCCAAACGGGAGACTGATGTTCCCAATAACAGAACAGTGGAAAGTCCGGAGGGTAAGTCGGCTTGGAGGAAATGATGATGAATTTGGTTTCAGACGTACTAAATTGTGCCAGAGAGGGCCTTTGATTCACAGAACTGGAAATGTAGTGAAGGAAGTTAGAAGAGAGGGTGGAAAATGTAGATTTATAAGGGATTATCAAAGAGCAGTTACTACCTGACAGGTGAGAGAAGTCAGAAGATGAAACGCTGAGAACTGCAGAGGACAGACACGAGACCGCTGGTGCACACCCGCCGGACATGGAGGGCTAGAGAAGAGCTGCTGCTTAAGGAAAGACAAAGGCAGGGCCGGCACGTGGTGTAGTGGCTATGTTGCTGGACTCCCACATAGCCAACCACGGTTCGAGTCCGAGATCCGGTGGCTTGAAACTCATGCCAGGCGCGTGTGCGTGCGTGCCCAAGATCCCGGGAGGAGAATAGAGAAGGGATTGTGGCGTGGCCATCGCCCCTTGGCGGGTGATTTCTCACTTTCTTTCTCACTGTCTCATCTCTCTCCCTCTCCAACAGCGAGCACACATGCCCTAGGGCAAAACACTCTAAAAAAAAAAAACAAGTTAAAGGAAGACCTGTAGAACTAAGGGCATCCCTTTGTGCAGTAGTTTATTCAAAGAAAGAGGTTTGCTGGATAGATGGAGACGTGGACAGACGCACAGATGCATGGACACACAGAGCAGGGAGAAGGGGGGAAAGGCCAGCAGTCCATTTGTCCATTCTCAAACTTTTAACACACTAGAAACGTCCAGGGGACCAGCCCGTAGCACAGTGGTCGAGCACCCCATATCAGCATTAGTCACATGAGATGCTCCACACGTTTTGCTTGTTTGGTTTTTAATTTGCTACAGGGTGCACACACTCACTGGAGAAATACCGGAGAAGACAGAGGAAAAGGGAGAAAGCCCCGCACCCTCACCACCCCAGGGGCAATTCCTTCTCTTCTATCCTCCTCTCAGGATTTGGGGCATGCATGCACAAGTGTCAGCATGCTTTTCAAGCCACTGGGTCCAAGACTTGAATTGTGCGATTGGTCATGTGGGATCCAGCCCCTTTAACCATCCTGCCACTGGCTGGCCCCACGGATGCACTTGTTTCAAGTTCCAAATGCTTTAGAAAACTCAGTTTCTTTCTTTGAAAGTCTATATTTACATTAACATATTAAGAGTATCCTCCGTGGGGAATGTTCATGTCTCAATCCCTTCTCCATTTTTCCTTCCCTTTAGGATTTTGCATGCACACATGCATGCATGCGCGTGCACACACACACACACATATCACGTGTTTCCCAAGCCACCAGGTCCCAGACTCAAACAGTCAGCCTCTGTGAGATCCGCCTGCCTTAACCACCATGCCGTGGCTGGGGGCCACTAACCTTCACTTAGATTTTTGTTAATCCTTTGAAACTAGTGCTTGTGTGTTGTAGTTTTGAAATAGCTGCTTTCTGGACTTTTTTCCATGTTCATGGCAACTTTCTCGCTGGTGTTCTAAGAGGGAGACTAGGAAGGAACAATGGGGAAAGGTTCAGTCTGTGATAATAAAAACAAACCAGTGTCGTGTTCCCCAAAGAAACACACGCAGTGCACCAATTGTTCCTGAAGCCAGACAGTGAGAAAAAATCCACAACTGGTCCCCACGGTGAGGACTCAGACCCTGGAGTTCTGGCTGAAATCAACGCCGTTTGCACTACTCCTTTTTAATTCTGGGGCCACTTCTTTTTGTCCTGGGGTCCTTCTTAGTTCTGGAAAGTCTTATATCTGGTTTGATATTATATACGTTCAAGCAAGCTAAGTACTAATTGGTTTTTCAGATGCGAGTCAATGAACAACTTTATTTTCCCCCAACAATTCAAGCCAAATACAGTGTGAAAATTGCAGGCCAATTGCCTCTGTGTGACTGGGGAGAAATCAATCGCAGGCTCTTACCAACACAGGCTGGTGTTTATATTTCTTGATTAGCGTTAGTCTCTCGTTTTTCAAAAGCCCACATTTGCTTCTGCGTAAGTACCTCGCAGTCTTCCAGTTGGGGAATACCGCCTTAATGCTCTCAAAGTACTTGTAAACAACTCAGAGGGTGTTATGACCCTGCTACAAATCCTGCTTATTCAGAAGCAAAACCACTGCACTTTACCTGTAAGAAACCTATGGACAGGGGCCAGAGGGCACGGCAGTTACATCGCTGGACTTCCCCGTGACTACAGTTCAAGTCCCAGACCTGGTGGCTTCAAACTCACACTCAGTTTGTGTGTGTGTGTGTGTGTGTGTGTGTGTGTGTGTGTGTGTGTGTGCATGTGCTCAAAATCTCAGAAGGAGAATGGAGGAGAAGGGACTGTAGTGTGGCTATCTCCCCGGGGGCTAATTTCTCACTTTCTCTCTCACTGTCTTCATTTCTTTCCAGCAAGTACATATTCCCTGAGGCAAAAACCTAAGAAAGAAAGAAAGAAACAAACAAACCTATGAATGAATTGAAAGACTGAAGTGAGGACTGGAGAAGCAGGTGTACACTGCATGGACGGAGGTGCGAACAGAACACAAGCACCAGTAGGAAAGGCCTGTATCTCAGCGGATGACATTCTATCATTTGAATGCGGTGGGAGGGTAGGAGAATGGCACGTGGAGTCCAGCAATGTAACCATTATGCTATCCGCTGGTCCTGAAATTACTGCATTTTTTAAAAAAATTAAGAATGTAGAGAAGTCACTGTCGTAGAATATATGCCTAGTACCTATGAACGTATAACTGGGGGAAAAGCAATCCTTTCTAGGACTACCGTGATCAGAATGTGTGTTTAAAATGAGCTCAGAGCAACAACATAAATGGAGATTAAGAAAGGAGGGTTTCTGGAGCTAGGAGGTAGCGTAGTGGTTAAGGTATTGGACTCGTGCATGGCCAATGGCAGTTCAAGTCCCAAATCTGGCAGCTTGAAACTTATATTAGGCAACTGTGCGTGCCTAAAATCCCAGAAGGAGACCAGAAGAGATTGGCATAGCCATCCCCCAGGGTGGGGGGTGACTTCTCACTTTCCTTCTTACAGTTGCTGTCTCTCTAGTGAGTGCAAATACCCTATGGCAAGCCTTTCTAAAAAATAAAAGGGGACCAGCAATTAGCATAATGGCTATGCTACTGAACTCCCATGTAGCCGACCGCTGTTCGAGTCCCGGACCCAGTGGCTTAAACTCACACCAGGCACATGTGCGTGTGTGCCCAAGATCGCGAGAGGAGAATGGAGGAGAAGGGATTGCAGCGTGGTCATCCCCACTGGGGGGGGGGGGATTTCTCACTTTCTATCTCTGTCTCTGTCTGTCTTTCTGGTGAGCGCATGCGCCCTATAGCAAAAAACTCTCAAAATAATAATAATAAAAATAAAAGGAAAGGGGAGTTGTGGGCAGGCCCCATAGCCTAGTGGTTAAGGGAACTGGATCCCACGTGGCTGAGTACAATTCAAATCCTGGCCCTGGAAGTTGGACAAGCATGCTGGCATATGTGCAGGTGTACCCCAAACCCTAACAGGAGGGAGAGATGGAGAGGAGATTGTAGCATGACCACATCCCATTAGGGGGTGTTTTCATTCTGTCTACGTCTCTGGTGAGTGCACACACCCTCTGGCAATTAAGAAAAGGAAAAGGAAAAACAGTGAGTTTGTAATTCGAGAATGTGTCGTGTCAGTGTACTCCAAAGAGGGCAGGAGAGATGTGAGATACCAGGGTGGAGTTAGCAGGATGCCAACCGTGAGAGACAGTTCTGACCTGTCTAAGCCAATTTCAGTCTTCTTCCTGTGGATAAAATTGTAAATGTATCACTTGTCCAATGAATAAATAATTATAAATGCATGATGACTGATGTAGTTGATTTCTCAATAAGAATTCTGCCTTTTGCAATTACTCCTTTTATTGCATTCCACTAGTCCCAGGGCTAAAGAATATTTCCAGGCAATTCCAGATGGAGGAGTTGGTGCAGCTCTGATCCAGTCACTAGAACCCAGATTCTGGTGCCTACACTGGGTAATAATTCCTACCCCTCACTGAAGATGTCTCAATGCAATCATGAAGGAAAACCAAAGTGCTACTGTAAAAAGAATGTACTGTTCTACAGAATATTTATACCTGGGCAACAAAGAGAGTATGTGTGTGTATGTGTGTGTGTGTATGTATGTATAAGTGTATATATACATATATATATATACACTTATACACACATTAATGTCCAGAGTATAGATTTTAATGTCCAGAGTATAGATTGTCCACTGAAGAGTAGGCATTTGATTAATTCTGGAGCCAGTGTAGGGACTTGCAAACCACAAATACCCGCATCTATCAGAATTCATATATATTTACACATTCACTTATATTTTGCTCACAGGGAGGAATCCAATTTGGCGCGGCTGCACCAGGAAAGATGTTAACTAATACTGCCTAAAAAAATGTCAGCTGGCATATATAAAAAACAAAGCAGTGTAAAAAAAATAAAAAAGATTTGTAGAGTGTCATGAAACATATGTCAATGTATAGGCTGAAAGACTATTACTAGCAAATCATGATGCCCCTCCCTTCTCGAAGAGCATGTGTCATTTACGTTTATCTGTGTGTCTAAGAGCTATCACTGAAGTTCCATTATTGTGACACCTGATGGATGAGCAATCCAGGTAATGAGGAGATGCAGAACTACATACCTACTCAAAGAGAATAAATCTCAGGCACCTGGTTTTCGCATCATGCAGCTTTTAAGTATATATATTTTTTATTTTTTATTTCCATGAGTGGGAGAGAGAGGAGACAGAGACAGACAGGAAGAGACGAGTGTCTCGAATGGGATCTTGACAGCACGATCCACCCCAGCCAGCCCTGAATCATGGACATACACATGTCAGGTGCACTCAGGGAGGTCTCCTGACGCAAACTGAGAACCCTCCCATGTGGGTCAGCCTTACAGAGCCAGGGGTTGTATACCTACCCGCCTGTCCCACCCCGGGGGTCAGCTGCTTCCTTGCATGAGCTGTTGTAGGAGACCAGGATGGCCTTTACGAAGGGCTCTCATCCCTATAAGGTAGATTATGCTGATCGACTGCTACAGGATCATCCAAAAAGTCAGGATGTTTTCTATACGAAAATGCATCATGACTTTCCAGTGACCCCATATTTCCACGTGCTCACTCTTTTCCATGCTGTGAAAAGAAACATCCTTTTCCCTAAGCTCTTCACTGCTTGTCAGTCTGCTAGAGTCGCCATAACTGACTCCTGCAGGTTCAATGGCTTCAACAGCAGCAATTGAGTTTCTCACAGTTTAGGAGGATGGAAGTCAAAGATCACGGTGCTGGCAGGGTGGTTTCTGTGAGGTCTCTTTCTGGTGTGCCGATGGATGCCCCTCACTATGTCCTCACACAATGTACTTCTGTCTGTGTGCACGTCTGAGTGTTTCTCCTTTTTTTTTTTTTTTTTTTGAGAGGGTGTTGCTATATGGCATGTGCATTCACTCTAGAGAGACAGAGAGAGACAGAGAAACAGAAAGTGAGAAATCATCCCCCAGTGGGGATGGCCACACCTCCCATTCTTCTCTCGGGATCTTGGGAATGCACACACATGTGTGCCCCAGGTTGAATGTTAAGCCTCTGGGTCCAGGACTTGAACCACAGTTGACCCCATGGGAGTCCAGCACCTTAACCACTATCCACCTGCTGGCCCCAATCTGTACTGTCTCTTAAGAACATCAGTCAGATCGGATTAGGATCCCACTCTTAAGATCTCATTTAACTGAGACCAGCAGATGGCATAATGGTTACGTTGCTGGACTCCCACGTAGTCGACTGCAGTTTGAGTCCTGTACCCAATGGCTTAAAACTCACTCTGGGCATATGTGCGTGCCTAAGATCCCGAGAGGAGAATGAAGGAGAAGGGATTGCGGCGTGGCCATTTCCCTGGGGAGTGATTTCTCACTTTCTGTCTCTTTCTGTCTCTCTGAAGAGCACATGTGCCCTATTTTTTGCACATGTACAAAAAATCTCTCTAAAACAAACAAAAAAAATCTCATTTAATCTTATTTACCTCCTTAAAGGCCTTATTTCCAAATATAGTTATGTTGAAGGCAAAGGTTCCAATATAGGAATTTTGGCAGGGCACACAGTCAATTCATAACATCAATCTTAGCAGAAAACTAATAACTTCAAGAGACCACATAGACGTGAGGTTTCTACTATGCAATTATTATTAGTTATGGTTTTCATAAAAACGCTTCCAGAGGTAAAATTCAATATACTTAACAAGGAATACAGCCCGGGCCTCAATCCATCAGAACAGATGCTTCACCAAGACCTTAGAGCCCAGGGGTGCTAAACCCTGAGGGAGAGGCAGGAGCAGGAGGCGGGAAGGGGCTTGTGGTAACAGCACAGAACCGTGCTCAAAGCCGACATACCTCCCTCAGGTCCAGAGGGAAGTGCACAACTTTGAATATGACAGAAGTAGCGACTATTGTTATTATCTTTCCTCTTAAAAAAAAAAAAAAAGGGGTTTTTTTTTTTTTAAAAAAGGTGTTTTTTGTTTGTTTGTTTTGAGAGGTTTTTGCTATAGAGTACGTGCGCTTGCCAGAAAGACAAAGACAGACAAAAAGCGAGAAATCACCCCCCAGGGGTGATGGCCACACTGCAATCCCTTCTCCTCCATTCTCTTCTTAGGATCTTGAGCACGCACACACACGCACCCGGCATGAGTTTAAGTCACCGGGTCTGGGACTCGAACCATGATCAACTATATGGGAGTCCAGCGACATAGCCATTACACCAACTGCTGGTCCCCAAAAAAGCTATCATTGCAGACAGTACATGTGCTTTCCAGAAAGAGACAGAGAGAGAGAAAGCATTCCCTACTGGGACGTGGTCAGGCTGCCATCGACTCTCCTCCATTTCTCAGTCCTCCCAGGATTTGGGTTTCACGCGCACATCCATCCAGTGTATCTTTCAAGACAATGGGGCTGGGATGTAAACTGCGGTCAGCCGCGTGGGATCCAGCTCCCTCTGCACAGAGTGTAACCACTGAGCTAGGGGGCTGACCCTCCCTTTCTCTCCTGTATCTTCACTGACAAAATAATCTAACTTCAAAAGCAGTCAGATTATGATAATGTAGAACAGAAGGCAGTTCTGGTTTCCAGTGTAAGCACATCTGGAGTTACTCCTGCATATCTACTTGCCCTCTGCCATTTTCCCATCATGATTAGAACACAATAAAAGGCATAAACTCTGGGGCCGGCAGGTGGCATGGTGGTTAAGGGTGCTGGACTCCCACATGGCTGATTGTGGGTCAAGTCCCGGACCTGGTGGCTTGCTTTCTCATTCCCCCCATTCTCTTTCTTTCTGTCTGTCTCTTTCTCTCTTTCTCTCTATCCTCTCTGGTCAAATTTAAATAAATAAATAATAAAGCTCATTAAAGTAATAATAATTTTAAAAAAAAAAAAAGAGAAGACATAAATTCTACCAAGAACCCAGAAACAGCAGCAGCAGAAACAAGGGGAGACCACGTGAAGAGTGTCTGCCCGCGTTAGCGGCCTCCGACCTCACCCCTTATCTTCCAGGTGGTCATCTGCATCCCGGCCTAGTCTGGGTTTCGGGTGAGACGAGCCTTCTTCATGTCTCTTCGATAGTGTCACATCCTATCACTCACAGGGTCACATTTGCTTACCTTGACTGCTTTATAACCCACGGCACAGCTGCACCTCTCTACCGAGCCCCTGTCCCACCATATCCTAACCAGGTCTGAGTGGCTTCCCCACCGCAGACCCAATGTCCCCATGACTCTCTCTGCTGGGTGCCTCCTATACAGCTGCATGTACCCCTAGCCCTGGCCCCTCAGGCCCCTGGGGAGTGACGGCTGATAAGCGGCAAATGGGCTGGCCAGGCGGACGACACTTGGATGTTCATCCTGCCATTTCCTGGCAGTTACCTGGAACAGCCAAGGGACAGGTAGTTCTCGTTGCTGGGAACACAGCAGTAAGCCAGTCAAGCGAGGCTCTCGCTCCCGTGGGGTTGCAATTCCAGCGCTGTCCATGTTCTTAGACGCATTGCTAAGCTCTACTGTGCTTTGCTTTCTTTAGCTGCAAAATGAGGGGAAGACACACGGGTCTTCTCACCGAGATGACACACGCTTTCTGTCATACTGTCCGCGTTGTCATAAGAGACATTTCTGTTTAGACGATTAATCCAATCCATTTTTCCCAGGCCCACATCTAGGGGATGAGAAATGAACTATAATTGGATTTACATAATAATGTCATGTTATCTCACACAGGTCTGGATTTGGGATTGGATATTGATAGGGTTACGGGGGGAGGGGGTCCATAACATCTTCAGAATGCCATTTTCCCCTCTTGAATTTGGAACTGTATTCATCAGCGTTCAGGTAAGAAAACAAAACCCACACCAGGGAACTCTGTAGTCAGGACTGAATATGAGGAATTAGTCACAATAATTCCTAGCAGAGTGAAAAGAATAAACATGAAAAGAGGTGCAGGCCAGCCCTCGATACAGTGGGTCAGGTGGTTGGACTCCACATGGCTAACTATGTGGTTCAAGTCCTGGCCATGGTAGCCTGAGAAACATGTCAGATGCATGTGCATGTGTGCCCAAAATCCTGAAAGGAGGAAGATATGAAAGAGAAAGGATAGCAGCATAGGGAGTTCTTCCTCTCACTCTCTTTCTCTCTCTCCCTAACAAGCATGCATCCCCTTCGGCAAAAAAAAAAATGTGCATGAAGTTTTTGCTATAGGGCATGTGTGCTCACCAGAAAGACAGAGAGACAGAGAGACAGAAAGTGGGAAATCACCCTCCCCCCAGAGAGATGGCCACTCCACAATCCCTTCTCTATTCTCCTCTTGGGATCTTGGGCATACATGCCCCTGCGCCACGTGTGAGTTTAAACCACTGGGTCCAGGACTCCAACTGCAGTCAACTAGTTGGGAGTCCAGTGACACAACCATTACACCAACTGCTGGTCCCAATGCCATCTGGCAAAATTTTAAAAAGGAAAAGGAAAAGGGCAGCAATCTGGAAGTCAACTTCTGGAAGCTGCTCCTATTCCTAAGACTGAGGGGCAAAGAAGACAGTGCTAATGGAACAGGTGCCTCTAGGGCCCTCTCCGGCTTGCTGAAGTGCACAGACTCCCGGAGGGAGCAGCTGGCTGGCTGGGGTTGGCACCAAGGTGTGTCTACAATCACCCCTGCTGGAAGAGCTGCCCGACGCAGTGAGAGAGGGGGAAACAGACCCTGGCTTATCCCTCCCTCCTGCCCTCCAGTATCCTGCTAGTCCTGTCCTGTCTTCAGCTGAGTCAGCAAGAAGTCAGTCGGTGACAAAGCTGGACTTGGAGTGGAAGGGTCAGGCCCTCTCCATGGGAGGAGGCTGAGCAAAACAAGCAAATATCCAGGGTAGGAGTCGAATGAGAATTAGAGACACACGGAGATCTGACCATCAAACGGTCTACCGAGAAAGCGCTTTGGAGAACACAGCTTTCACCCATAGGCACACTTGTCCCGTCACTCCCCCGAGTTCGGCAGATTGACCTTCCCTGAACTGGTGCCAGACTAGACAGCCAAGGTCCACCCTCAGGGAGGCAGCTTGCCTTGTGGACCCCATGTGTGCCAGTCAGGATACAGCTCATGCAATTCCCGTCCAGTGAACAGAAAGGAATTCAGTCTCCGTGCCAGTACGGCAGGATTCGCCTTTGGGGAATTGCCCATATAAAGTAAGCAGGCATTCAATCACAGGTTATGATGCCTGTCACATCAAAGCAAAGTGCAACGAAAAGTTTTCATTAGAAATAAGAGAAAATCGTGCTATTATTTTTAAAGGGTTTGTTTGACTTGATGTTCCTATGGTGACTGAGAAGCGATGTTCAGAAACAGTGTCTTGAAAACTTACTAGAGAATTACATTTTAAAATTAAGAGAAAGAGGGCCAAAGGTTCCTATTATTAACTTAAACTGCAGCTTATAGTCAGTAGCGAGTAAGAGAGTCGAAGTAGTACTTTTAAAAGGATAATTTGATAAAGGCTCCCCTAAAGTGTCACTCCTTGCTGAGAAGCTGTGCTGCATGGCTGGAGCCACATGAGGGGCCCAAGTTCGATTCCTGGCCTATTTACAGGCTGGGTACAGTGGTGTGTTCCTTTAACTCCAGTGACTCGGGCAGACTGAGGCAGGTGGACAGCAAGACCCTGTCTACAAAAGAGCCAGGGGCGATGGCATGCACTTGTGGTTCCAGCTACTTGGGAGGCTGAGAGGTAGAAAGAATCTGATAATGGTAAGACCTTGATTAAAAAAATTAAATGAGGGACCAGCAGTTAACATAATGGCTATGTCGCTGGACTCCCATGTAGACAACTGCGGTTCGCGTCCCAGACCTGGCGGCTTAAAACTCATGCCGGGCACGTGTGCGTGCGTGCCCAAGATCCCAAGGAGAATGGAGAAGAAGGGATTGCAGTGTGTCCATCCCCTCTGCGGGGGTGATTTCTCGCTTTCTGTCTCTCTGTCTGGCGAGCGTAGACGCCCTATAGCAAAAACCTC
>NW_006159827.1:3546290-3554828 GCF_000334495.1 Tupaia belangeri chinensis | reverse complement strand
TCGGTCTGGCAAGCTTAGACCCCCTATAGCAAAAACCCCTCAAAAAAAAAAAAAGAAAGAAAGAAAGAAACAAAGAAAGAAAAGAAATGAAAGGAAGCGGATGGAAGTATGGACAATGAGTGCAGTGGAGGAGGAGGCAGGGCAAAGGGTACGCTAACGGGTCAAGAATACTGTGGGTATAAAACGGTCAGGCTTGAATGGAGGTGTTGGCAGCCCATGGGAGGTTCAGTTCTTATTTTTCACAGGGGCGTTTGCTCCTCATGGGTCTCACATGTACTGTCCTTTTGCTCTGGGATCACATTCAGGCTGCTGCTTTCCCGTCCCCAAATTCATGCTAATGAATCACAAGTCTTCTGTAGACAACCTGGACACGGCCACACCGTGCATCTCAACGCAGGGCCCTACAAGCTCCTCTCCTTGAATCACAGCAGCCACTAGCTAGTGACATAACTTTTAGCTCCTTGTTGACACCCAGATGTGTCTCCTGTCTGAAACGACATCTGTACATCATCTTAGCCAACTCCAAGTCCTGGTGCTGGGGGCTCAAAACTTGTGCTGGGTGCATGTGCGTGTGTGCCCAAAATTCCAGGAGGAGAATGGAGAAGGGATTGTGGTATGGTCATCCCCCTGGGGGTGATTCTCACTTTCCTTCTTTCTCTCTCTCTGGCAAGCACATGCATCCTATGGGAAGGGAAGGAAGGGGGAAGGGGAAGGGAAAGGGGAAAAAGGGAAGGAGATAGGAGAAAAGGGAGAAGGGGGAAGGGGGAAGGGAAGGGGAAAGGAGAAGGGAAAGGGGACGGGAAAGGGGAAGGGGATGGGAAAGTGGGAAAGGGAAGGGAAAGAAAAGACTAATAGCTACCCCACAGTGGTTAAAGTGTTAAGTGAATAAAGGATACGATGGCCCAGTGTCCTGCCAGCCAAATAGTAGGTATTCAAAAAACGGCTGTTACCATCATCCTCGTGAGGGCTTTGGACATGGGCAGTCAATGCAGACATACACATTTGTGGATCCTTTTCTCTATGCCTGATCCACTATCTTCTCTCAAGAGCAAGTTCATAATTGGCTTTCTCTGTCCAGTTGTCCTCGAACAGGGCCAGGAGGACTCTGTTACATACCTGTGTGTCGGAGCAGTGGGGCAGTCCTGAGCGTTTGGTATTATGACCTCTCTGCATCCCCAACTAACTTGCACAGAGTAAGTGTTAGTAAGTTATTTAACTAGTGAAAGCCTATATGTACAGAGGATGAATTTCCAGCATAACACCTAGGAACTATAGGCAATATGGCAGGGCTCAACATCAAATTCTATTCTACTAGAGATAAGTTACTCTCTAGTCCCTGAGGCCTGAGCATATGTTCCGAGAGCTTCAGGGAGACCAGGCCGAGAGTCAAGAGTCAAACCAGAGTCACTTTTCCTTTTGGACATTGTTTTTTTTTTTTTTTTTTTTTGAGAGGTTTTCACTATAGGGCGCGTGCGCTTGCCAGACAGACAGAGAGAGACATAGAGACAGAAAGCGAGAAATCACCTCCCAGAGGGGATGGTCACGCCGCAATCCCTTCTCCTCCATTCTCCTCTCGGGATCTTGGGCACGCACGCACACGCACCCGGAGTGAGTTTTTAAGTCACCGGGTCTGGGACGTGAACCGCGGTCGACTACGTGGGACTCCAGCAACATAGCCATTACGCTAACTGCTGGTTCCCCTGGACATTCTTCTCAATAGAATCATCTGATGAAGGGAGTCCTAAGAAGAGGGGTGTGTGTGTGTGTGTGTATATATATACACACACATATACATACACATATATACACGCACACATATATATATATGTGCGTATATATATACATATATATATATGTGTATATATATATATATAAATTTGAGA
Source organism: Tupaia belangeri chinensis (assembly GCF_000334495.1). NCBI lineage: Eukaryota > Metazoa > Chordata > Mammalia > Scandentia > Tupaiidae > Tupaia > Tupaia belangeri. The sequence continues at coordinate 3,552,945 of NW_006159827.1, read as the reverse complement.
GGTATTTTTTGCTATAGGGTGCGTGCGCTCACCAGAGAGAGAGAGAGAGAGAGAGAGAGATAGAAAGCGAGAAATCACCCCCCAGAGGGGATAGCCACTCAGCAATCCCTTCTCCATTTTCCTCTCAGGATCTTGGGCACTCATGCATACGTGTCTGGCGCGAGTTTAAGCCACCGAGTCTAGGACTTGAACTGTGGTCAACTACATGGGAATCCAGCAATATAGCCACTACGCCATCTGCTGGTCCCAAGGAGATGTATTTTAAATTTATAGAAATGCAGGTCCAGAAAACAAGTCCCCACAAATTTTCATTTTCCTTGTATTCCAATGAGCATGCAAGGTTTCCACATTGGACAGTGCCACCATCGAGGAAACTGCAACCTCAAGGAAACAGAGCCAGTGGATTCTAAACTTTTTTGTTGGATTTTTTCAAGGGTCTCCTGTACTATAGATAGAAACTGCCTCAAGGTAGGCATGCAAAGTAGCCCAGGCCTAGTTGAAAGTCATCTAATTAGGAAACAAATTCTGATACACAAATACATGTGCACAAGGGGTAAAGACTGGTGGCCAATTATTTCTGAAACCTATTTAGACAGCAATATGAATGCAACGATTAGTTTGGCGAGAACGTCAAGATGTTTTTCTACATTTTTCTGTGCAAAAATGCATCATGCCTTTCCTGACAACCCTAAAAATGTCTCCCAAACTTTAGCCCTGGGGAAACTTTCAATCGTTATCATATCATCATGCTACAACTAACTTTTTTTTTTTAAAGAGAGATTGTTGCTATAGGCAATGTGCACTCACCAGAGAGACAGAGAGACAGAAAGTGAGCAATCACCCCTCCAGGTGGGATGGCCATGCCATAATCCCTTCTCCTCCATTCTCCTCTTGGGATCTTGAGTATGCACACACACGTGCCCGGCTTGAGTTTTAAGCCACTGGGTCTGGGACTCTAACTGTGGTCGACTACATGGAAGTCCAGCAATGTAACCGTAATGCCACCTGCTGGTCTTCATGCTGAAGCAGGAGAACTCCATCATGGAGAAGCTCCTCCCTTAGGAACTGTTACATTCCTATGACTGAAAACCTCCCCTCTGCCCTTTTGTCTAACAGTAAATAGATTAACATTCCTATTGTCCTTAAAACCCCACTTCTCCTAATCACCTTAAGGATGATTAACCTGCTTACCTGCTTTTTCTTGCTTCTGAAATGTGCTTTTGCTTTTACCTTGTAAAGCCCTACCCCCTACCCTTTCAAGCCCACTGCTCTTTGTCCTTGTAAATCAAGGCAGCCCGGACATGACTGTGCATTTTTGGCCTATATAAGCTATGTCTGGATGTCCTTTCATTTTTCACTGAGTAGACTATAACAATGCTCCATCTAATTCTTAATTTTTTTAAGGTTTTTCCTGTAGGGTACATGCAGTCACTGGAGAGACAGAGACAGTGAGAGGGGAAGTAAGAAATCACCTAGGGGGAGGCACGAGTGGCCATGCCACAATCCTTTCTCCTCCATGCTCCTCCTGGAGCTCAGTGTGATTTTCAAACCACCAGGTCTGGGACTCGAACTCCAGTCTGCCATGCTGGAATCCAGTGCCTTAACCACCGTGCCACCTGCTGGCCCCAATTCTTAATGTTTTTTTAAGGAACAGACTTGCTTTATTTTACGCTTTCATTTAATAAAATTACTATATATAGCTGCTGAAGATAAAAACCTAGCGTCTTTTGTCATGCAGAGAAGGAAAATGAAAATAAATTAAATGGAGGCCAAGTTATATTATTAAATCCATGAGCTTTTTAACGCAGCTCACTGTCTCTTTGTTTCAAAAAGGTTAGCGCGCATTCACAGACGCACAAAGTAGGACACTGAACTAAGACAATCCCCTCGGTGGAGTGTGGAAAGCGAGAGAATTATTATAAAAAGGGAATGCCTCTGTCAGCGTGGAGCCCCTTACATAAATCTCAAGGCTCACCCGCAGTAGAAATACCATACTTGGGGACATACTGGCACGGCAGCTGGACGAGGGAAAGGAACTGGACGCTTATCCTGGTTTCACTGTTACTAATTCTTAGTTCCACCCTGCGCGGGTCCATCCTCTCTCTGGACTGCTTTCCGAAGCGTGACATAAAGAATATGGTGTTTGTAGCCTGTTTTCAAGTACAGGTAAAAAATCTATCTTATTCATATTTCGGTATGTATAAGACAGAATATGGTGTTTGTAGCCTGTTTTCAAGTATAGGTAAAAATCTATCTTATTCATATCTCGGTATGTATAAGATACTGACGTGTATAAAAATAAACCGACGTACAGTACAGTCCAAGGGAAATCCAGTTGCCATATGGATTTAATATCAACATCGGTGATACTAGACGCCATATCGCCATATGTTATTGTCGTTGCTCTAACCCAGCTCTTCCGTAACAAGTTGTCAACCCGCCCAGCTTAAACAAACTAAATCTAAAGACTAGTTATTAAACAGCACTGAGGACTCTGTCAACTGATCGCTTCTGCTCAGGAATCAGCTCGACCCTGCTAAATAAACAAACATAGCATGTACGGATTGAGCTAAAGTGCAGGGGAAAAGTCTCAATTGACACGTAACCAACAATAATTTAATTTAGGTTTAAAATCCCCAAGGCAGCTCCCGAGGAAATACGTTTGCTAGACTTTAGACTCCGATACCAAATAATGGATGGTGTTCATTTAGCCCTATGTCACGAGGGTCCAGATTTTCATTGAAAATGGTGTTTTCAAGAGGTTTAGCATACAGTTTCTCCCTGACCACAAACATCGGCACAAACCATTGGCCTGAAAAAAGTCCATCAAGTTTCCCCTGAGGCGAGCTATAACAGGGAACATCCGCTGCAGTAGCAAGGTGGTCCTAATAGGCCACACACACTCCTTCCCTAAGGTGGGCCCCACGACCTCGAGATAAGGGCAGATCAGGTTCATGACATGAAGCATGGAATTTACTCTCCCTGGTAAACACCATGAGTCCACCGGTTCTGTTTCCTTGAGGTTCCAGTGCTATCTTTTATCAAGCCTTCTGGGAATTAAAATGGGGGGAATGATAGGTCATTAATAAAATAAGATGAAATCACTTCATCTTTGATACAAATCCAAAGGTGAAGCACAGGACGGTTCTGGCTTCTTGAAAAAGGAGGAAATACTTTGGCACTCTTAACACAGGACGGGCCAATTCTTTTTTTTTTTTTTTTTTTGAGAGTTTTTTTTGCTATAGGGTGCGTGTGCTCGCCAGACAGAGAGAGACATTAGAGACAGAAAGCGAGAAATCACCCCCCAGAGGGGATGGTCATGCCACAATCCCTTCTCCTCCATTCTCCTCTCGGGATCTTGGGCACGCATGCACACGCGCCCGGCGTGAGTTTAAGCCACCGGGTCCGAGACGTGAACCGCGGTCAACTACGTGGGAGTCCAGCGACATAGCTATTACGCTAACTGCTGGTTCCCAGGACAGGCCAATTCTGAACAAAATTGTTTTTTTTCTTCACAGTCTCAGACATCTTTGTCCATGACATCTGTCAATAACCTTCTTTGAGCAAATAGAGTAACTAGCAACTCTGAGAAGTTGGTGAGGAAGCTCCTTTTTTTTTTTTTTTTTAAATTTTGCCCAAGGATGCATGCACTCACCAGAGACAAATAGAAGAAATGTGAGAGGTAAAATCTATCTTCTTCATATGCATATTCAGTCCTCCCATGGGGGACAGTCACACACCACAATCCCTTCCCCTCCATCTCTCCCTTCTTTAGGGATTTGGGCACACACACATACGTGCCCAAGGTGTTTCGCAAGAGGCAGGGTCTGGGACTGGAACCACACAGTTGGCCATATGGAATTGAGCCATCCTTACCACCATGCCATAGGCTGGCCTGTTTTCTAAAATTTTGAGGGGTTTTTTTTTTTTTTTTTTTTTTTTTGCTAGAGGGCGCATGCACTCACCAGAAATACAAAGAGAGACAGAGAGAAAGAGAGAAATCACCCCCCAGGAAGGATGGCCACGCAGCAATCCCTTCTCCATTCTCCTCTCAGGATCCTGGGCACGAACGCACACACACCCAGTGTGAGTTTAAGCTGCTGGATCCAGGATTCGAACCAGGGTCAACCACATGGGAGTCCAGCAACATAGCAGTAATGCCAACTGTTGGTCCCATTTCTACAATTTTAAAGGAAGAAGGAAATGTTGGTGGGCACATGCTTTTAGTAAGCCATCCTTCCTTTGCTTTTGTAAGTTGAACCATCTCCCTCCCCACTTGATAAAGCTCCAAGATGCCAACAGGACACTTCCCACAACCACCTATAATCACTAAAGCTTTTCTCACTGGTCAGACAAAAGTACATGTGACCTCTTGATCTGGCCAATCATGTTTCTATTCCCTTCCAATAATTTCGATTGATTTAAAGTCTGTAAAGCAGAGTCAAGAGAGTTCTTTCTTGGGTTAAATATACAAATGTTTGAAGGAAGCAGTTCTCTGGGCTGACTCCCAGTGCAGTGGCTAAGCACTGTGCACTGAGAGCCAGATCCCACATGGCTGACTGTGGTTCAAATCCCAGCCTCCAGAGCTTCCCTCTGGGCAGGTGCATGCGAACGCCTAAAGTCCTTAAAGGACGGATAAATGAAGAAAAAGGAGGTACACTGGGAGGTTCCTTAAAGGACGGATAAATGAAGAAAAAGGATTGTGCACTGGGAGGCGATTCCTCTTTCTCTCCCTCTTTTTCTCTCCCTCTGGTGAGTGCATACATCCTCTGGAGATAGAAGACAGCAGGGAAGAGACAGAGGGATTTGTATCAGTGATCTTAGGCTCAGTCATGCTACTGTAACAAACTCTCAAATCCCAATGGCATTCAACAGCCAAGCTTGTTTCCTCCTCCAAATCTGGTTATCAATGAAGTGAAGAAATGTACTTCTCTCAGAGGAGGAGGTAGCACAAACCATGTGGCCGAAGGTTGTATCAATGGGTCAGACGATGTGTCATCTTGCAGTTAGTATTAGACATGTACTTTATGGAAGTCTGTTGGGGGTGCTATGCAGAACTATAATATTAACAGCCATGTCACCTACCAGGAGGGAAAGTGTCTGTAAAATGTGGGGGGTTTTTTTGTTTGTTTGTTTGTTTGTTTGTTTTTTGAGATTTTTGCTACAGAGTGTGTGCACTCACTAGAGAATGAAACGGAAAGCAAGAAATTACACCCTCACCCCCAGGGAAGACGGCCATGCCACAATCCATTTTCCACCATTCTCCTCTTGGGATTTTGGGTGCATGCACACACATACACACACACTCAGTGTGAATTTCAAGTCACAGGATCTGGGCCTAGGACTACAGTTGGTCATGTGGGAATCCAGTGCCTTACCACTATACCACCTGCGGGCCCCAAAAATGTGGTTTCAATGGAAGAGTCGGTCATAATGTACAGCACCCACCCATCAGGACAGTCACGTGACTCGGGCATAGCCAATTATGGCTGGCCATCCTCTGGTAACAGTGTTTACATAGAGTAGGCATGTAACTCAAGCAGTCCAAGTGCTGTCCTGCCTCATCAGGCTCATCCCACACTTTAACACACTGATCTGTAAGCACTTGCACACTCACTTTGTTCACTAGGACTTTCTTACATTTGTATTGGCCTAATAATGGTACTCAGCAAAAGATCTCAACTATTTGCTGGATAGGTTAATGCCAAAAAACATTAGCTAAAATTGACATATCTGTATCTAGCACTGGTGAGTTCTAAGGAGTAAGCACTTCCTCTATTAACTTTGTCTTCCGATGGATTTAGAAATGTCTTCAAAGTGTGTTAAGCACCCTAAAGCTCAACATGGCTGAGTCACTTCATTTTGCTTGGACCAATTTGCTGGTTTCATGAAGAGGCTCTGACAATGGAGGAAGGTCCGAAAAAGGTGGACATCATGTCCAGTTACTTAGGGCAGGTGGGCTCCTCCTGCTCCCTCCTCTGGGGTGACTTCCTGAAAACAGAGGCCCACCTTCCTGACTCTCTTGCAATGACTTATGCAGGTAACCTAGGAGTAGCTAGGCAGAAACACATGAGCAGGAGACCTGGACAATCATTACCAGCAGGATGGAAAGAGCAGCAAGCAGGCAGAGAGAGGGAAGATGTGCTGTTCTGCAGGGTGACAGGGAAGCCAAGTGTGATGCGGAAGGGGTACTCTTCTTTTTTATTTTTTTTGGAGTCGTTTTTCCTACAGGGCGCGTGCACTCGCCAGAAAGAGAGAGAGAGAGACAGAGAGACAGAAAGCGAGAAATCACCCTCCAGGGGGGATGGCCATGCCGCAATCCCTTCTTCTCCATTCTCCTCTCGGGATCTTGGGCATGCATGTACATGTGGCTGGCTTGAGTTTAAACCACCGGGTTCAGGACTCGAACTGCGGTTAGCTACATGGGAGTCCAGCGACATAGCCATTATGCTAACTGCTGATCCCTTCGGAAGGGGAACTCTTCTGAAGGCAGCTTGGAAAGAAGACCTGACATCACTAATATCAAGCGACATGAAGAGCAGAAGAGGGATTTCAGGAGCTAGCAGATGGAGTAGTGGTTACATTGCTAGACTCCCACATGGTTCGAGTCCCAGACCCAGTGGCTTGAAAATCGTGCTGGGCATGTGTGCATGTG
>NW_006159827.1:3527743-3546037 GCF_000334495.1 Tupaia belangeri chinensis | reverse complement strand
AGACAGAGAGACAGAAAGCAAGAAATCACCCCCAGGGGGAATGGCCACACCACAATCCCTTCTCCTCCATTCTCCTCTCAGGATCTTGTGCACGAGCTCACACGTTCCAGGCGTGAGTTTAAGCCACTGGGCCTGGGACTTGAACCATGGTCAATTACATGGGAGTCCAGCGACATGGCCATTATGCCAACTGCTGGTTCCAACTATCACTGTTTTTTTCTTCCTTCTCCTCCACACGTTTCTGATTACATATATCTGAGCTTGGTTCCTGGTGCTCCTGGCAATTTCATTAGCTATCCGTAATATTTCTCTGTGGAGTATTGGAGTGCCTCCATCCCGGGGGGGGGGGGGGGGGCGGTGGCTGGGGAGTGATTTCTCGCTTTCTGTCTCTCTGTCTCTGCTTTCTAGCAAGTGCACATGCCCTAGAGCAAAAACCTCTCTCTCAAAAAAAAAAAAAAATTCTCTGTAGGGCTGACAAGTGATGTAGTGATTAAAGGTGCTGGATTCCCACATGGCTGACCACAGTTCAAGTCCCGGACCAGGCAGCTTACTTTCTTGCTTTCTGTTTCTCTCTCTGTGTCTGGTCAAAAAAGAACAACAAATGGAAATAAATAAATAATCCTTCAAAATAAATAAATAAATAATTCTCGATGATAATTGTTATTTTCTGCTCAATCAGCGTAAGTATATTTTATTTTCTGTTAAAAACCCTGACCATCCTAATCACTTTCATGAAATAACCTTAGCCTTACTACCCACGGAGGTTAGCTGTAAACCCTGGGAACGTGCCCCGGTGTAACAGTGCTTTCAGAGGTGGGAAAATCAGGTCTTGGGGAGCTGACCCTACCCACGCTAATTCATGCCAAGCAAAGAACCACATTAATGCCAAGCAAAGAACCACATTAACGAGACGCCAGGATGAAAGTTCCCGACCCAAGTTAAGCATCCTCGAGACGCAGATTCACAGGATCTATTATTTTCCATGTATTTTCCTCCCAGACAGACTTCTACCCATCAAGCTATTACAGAGAATGTTTTCCGGTATATTTATTTCTTGAAGGAACAATTTTGGAATCAAGATTAGTGAGTAAATAAACAGATGGGAAGATTTATACTGTGAGGGGCAAAGTATTAAATTCCATCTGCCTTACTAGGAATAGAGAACGTCAAGGCTCCTCGTTCGTTCAGAGCTGGGAGGCCTCCCCTCACTCCCAGAGAAGGCAGGCAGATGCATATTTATGTCTGCGTTAAGCATCCTAGATTATTTAAATTTGTCTAATTCGGGGCTTTCTTTTACCTCTGAATGCATGCTATTTATCTCACGGCCCTGACAGCAGCCCTTTGTTTAAAGATTAATGCCTAAATAGCAGTCTTCACATAGGTTCAAATTAAAAATAGGCACTTATCTACTTAATTTAGTTTTACGCTTCAGTGAGTTTCAAATACATCCTCTGTTTTTTTTTATTATGACGTTGCAGCAGGATTTTTTTCTAAAGCTTAATTTTTTTACTGTTAGGTACTTGATCAATTCTCATCTGAGTTTCGCTGTGAGCAGGTTCCGGAAGGAGGGCTCCTCAAAGACTTGAGTTGGCTGTTTAAGCTCTTGAAAAGTCAGTATTTAGAGTAAATACTATCTAGGACTTCGAGACCTTCAAGTTTTCTAATGTATCAGTTTACGTACACAATAAATCTATTCTTTTTAGCTCACAATGTTGTATGAGGAATTATAAGAGGTACAGTACTCAGAGATCTTCGGAACTGATCTGCAGTTTTCATAGACTGGGACCTTTTTTTGTTTTGTTTTGGAGAGAAAGTTTTGTTATAGGGCATGTGTGCTTGCCAGAAGAAGGAATCCACCCACCCACCCACACACAGGGAGGATGGTCATGCCACAATCCCTTCTCCTCCAGTCTTCTTGGGATTTTGGTCATGCATGCGCGTGCACCTGACAAAAGTTTCAAGCCACTGTGTCCGGGACTCAAACCACAGTGGATCACATGGGAGTCGAGCACCATAACCACTATGCCACCTGCTGGCCCCCAGACTAGGATATGAAATGCCACAGAAAGGGGAAGAAGGTACCTCGCCAAAGTCCCATCACAAGTGGGTCACAGGTTCTCATTTCAGTGAAGTAACTTCCAACGACAGATAATTACTGTCCCCATTCTGCCACCCTCTGCTCTTTACGGCCCTTCCAGTTCCCTGTAGAATTTTGCAGAGAAGAATAAGGAAGTGATGACCACGACTGTTATGGGATTGGGCATCATGAAAAGTTTGCTCCTGCGTTGGGCCTGCTTTGTGCCACAAGGGCAAGTATTTTTATTCACTTATGTCTCTATTATCCAGCGCTCAGCAATATGCTTATTATTAATAGATACTGAATGAATGACTGAATTGTCCAATGGGTAAATTAGTGAATGAGAGAATGCAACAATGCATATGTTGAGACCCTAACCCCTGAGGGACACACGCACACGCACGGTCCCTCTCTGTCTCTATCTCCATGGGTATGTGTACATATACATACACACATAAACAGAGGGGGAGAGGGAGAGAGAGAGAGAGAGAGTGTGTGTGTGTTTGTGTGTGTGTGTATTAAAGTTTATTTATCCCTGGGCCAGCCAGTGGCATGGTGGTTAAGGTGGCTGGTTCCCACATAGTCAGCAATGTGGTTCAAGTTACGGACACAGCAGCTTGAAAACATGCCAGGCTCATGTGCATAAATGCCCCAAATCCTTAAAGGAGGATGGAAAATAAGGAATTGTGGTATGACCATCCCCAAGGGTTGCTTTCTCATTTTCTCTCTCTGTCCCTCTCTGTCAAGCGCACATGCCTTATAGCAACTTTTTTTTTGAAAAATTCATTTATCCATAAATAAGTGCTCTCTCTCACTCCATATATATATATGTGTGTATATATATACACATATATAGATATACACACACACACACATACACTCATAGAGAGATTTTATTTACTTAATACACACACACATGTGTGTGTATTAGTTTATTTTCTATTTCCTCTGAGAGGGACAGAGCCCTCAACAGTATCTTCATGCCAATCCATCCCTGGCTTCAGCCTGCTAAGATCAAGGTATACATGCACAATGCCTGGTATGCATAGGAAGTCCCAAAATGTGAACTCAGGATCACTCCCCGCCCCCTATGGGTCCAGCGGCATTACTGCTGTGCCACCTCCTGGTTTCCAGTGTGAATATATCTGAACACAGGGCCTTAGTTAAATAAAGTCGCAAGGTTGGGGTCTAATCCAATAGCATCTGTATTCTTATAAAAAGGAAGAGATACCAGTAGTGCACATGCCTAGGTGAAAAGGCTTAGGGAGAGACAGCAAGAAGACAGCCACCTATTCCAGGAAAAGAAGCTTCACCAGAAAGCAATGGGAACACATTGGTCTTGGACTTCCAGACTCCAGAACTGTGAGGAAATAATTTGTTGTTTAAGCCCCTGGTCTGTGGTATTCTGTGATGGGAGCCTGCACAGAATAACACCAACGGCTACCTTGGCTTCATCAATCATTACAGCATTTCTCAACCAGGGGTGAGTCCATCACCCTCTAAATCCCCCAAGGGAAATTTGGCCATGTCTGGAGTTAGTGTTGGTTGTCACTGGGGCATGGAACTACCAGCATCTTCTATAGGGACCAAGGATGCTGAAAACATCCTACACTGCACATGACAATACCCACAATAAAGGAGTTATTTGATCTTAAGTTTTAGCCATACCAAGTTCTAGAAGCCTGTACTAAATCAGAACAGCAGCGTAGCAATGTATCTTAAGACATAGCAACAACACAACTGAATACTAGGTGCATGCTTATACACCCACAAGAGGGTACATTCAAAATGTGTGTAGGATTGCTCACGAGAAAAAAAAAAAAAAAAAAAAAAAAAACTAGACATAGGTCAAATGTCCACTGGTGGCAAAATAAACCATGAGATAGTCACACAATAGAACACTCTATGGCAGTCAAAGCAAATTAATCCAATGGTATGCAGCAACCTGGATGGATCTTTAGCAATGTATCATTTTAAAATCACAACTTTTATTTTAATGTGAAGTTAAAACTAGTTAAAAAAAACTATGCTTCATAAAAGTACACAAAAAGGCATTAAAACTATTAAAAAAATTAATGAACATAAAATTTAAGATGATGACTTTTCTTTAGCTGGGAAATAATAAGGGGATGTAGTGGATTCAATGACCATGTGGTTAGTGTTGATTAAGTTACTAGTTTGGTTTGTGATGAGGAGCTTATGGGTACTTACTACATTATTAAAAAACACAAAATAAGTAAGTAAATGTACAGAGACATGCAAGCCCATATAAATTCATGACAAGAATGTGTTATGAGGGGTCAGCAGGTGGGGTAGTGGTTTAGGTGCTAGACTCCCACATGGCCAACAGTGGTTCAAGTCCCACACCTGGTGACTTGCTTTCTCACTCTTCTTCTCTCCTTCTTTAACCTTCTCTGGCCAAGATGAAGAACAGTAATAATTAATAACATTAAATAAATAATTTGAAAAAGATTGTGTCATGGGCCAATGGTTGAGATGAAGCCAACGTCATGTATCTGAGCACCAACTTGAAAGCAGAGTCTCATGTGCACGTTGGTGCCCACAGAATTCTCTGAAAGACGACCTGCGTATGTGGAAGGATTTTTATGTTTCAAATTGGCCCTGGCTTATGACGTCATTCAAAAAAGAGCATCTGCCTCTAAAATAAAATGAAAAGTTTCCAAACACTGCTGTGAGAAGTTCCTGAAGGTATCGAAAGGAAGACTGTAATAACGGAAGACCTGTGACATGAGAAATCACATCCTGTATACAGAAGCCCCTCTCGGGGATGTCCGCAATTCGAAGGACGGGGCGATACCAGAATCCAGGCAAATGGCTCACGAATGATGTAAACCCAAAACCAATGACAAGATGCCCGAAGCCTGTGTGAGGGGGTTGTGCACTGCTCGGTGAGAAACCTGGCTGTTCAGGAGGCCTGCGATGGTTTTCAAGAAGGAAGCCTGAGCAAATACCAGTTGTCGGGAAAGTCGTGATGCAATTTTGCATAGAAAAACACGTCAGGACTCTCCCCACAATCTAATAAAACACCAAGAGTTTCACGCAGCCAGACTTCTCAGCAATGAAGAAAGGAGTTACGAATATGGAAAAGGGAAAAACAAAATTAGAATGGATTTACCGAAGGGCAAGCTATTAATAATGCTGATAGATGTTGCTTCTATCTGTAACCAACTTCCTAGAAGCAGATCATTTCCATAAAATTTGGAAAGAAAGATGAGATTTCATGCCCATCCCCCTCTCCATGAACAAACAGAAACCTCTGAAAAATACATTTCCCCTGATAAATAACACTGAAAACAGACATAATCCACATTCATCAAAAGCCTAGTCTGGGCCAAACACATACTATAAATCATCTTATTAGTACATTCCATGGTGCCTTAAAAGTAGGTATTATCAGGACCAGCAGTTGGCATAATGGCTGTTGCTGAATTCCCGTGTAGTCTACCGCAGTTTTAGTCTGGGGTCCCGTGGCTTAAACTCACGCCAGGTGTGTGTGCGGGTGTGCCCAAGATCCCGAGAGGAGAATGGAGGAGAAGGGATTGTGGCGTGGTCATCCCCCCTGGGGTGTGATTTCTCACTTTTTATCTCTCGGTCTCTCTCTGTCTTTCTGTCTTTCTGGTGAGCGCTTGTGCCCTATAGCAAAAACCTCTCCAAAAAAATTTTTAAAAAGTAGGTATCAAAAAAAAAAGGTAAGTTTTACCCTTTCCTTTGTGATAATGAAGGAACTGGAGACTCAGAGAAGTCAAGTGACTTGTCTAAAGCCACACAGACTTGAGATTAGAGTACCCATTTATGGTCAGTCTTACCTGCAACGTTATTCAATCCTCATGCATGAACTCTACAACCAAGGTATCACCATCCCTACTCTACAGGTAGAAAACTAGCTTCCAGGCATTGTTCAGATCCTGTGTTCTTTTCACCTATTAAAACATCCTCTTCTAGTCATAGCTGAGATTCCTAAGTATTACTTTTGTCATGTAATAGTCATAATACCCATAACAATATTAAAGAAGCAATTTATAGTTTACAAATGCTTAGACATATTTGATTTCCATGTCTCAATGGCTAAAGAGAAAGACATCTTCTTTCCCAATTTCATAGCTGTGGATACAGACATTCTGAGTAGTTAAGGAAAGAGCTCAAATCACAAAACAATGAAGTCTGGAGTTTGGACTAGAAGTAGTCAAAATGTTACATAGGAAAATGAATATATATCATACTACTACAGTCTAATTCTATACCATTACAATAAACAAAGTCACTGAATTTTTTATTAAGTCTTATGGTGCAGGCCCAGCAGAGTAGGCAGGAGTCTGGGAGGTAGCTATAGCTGATCCTGGGAGGACACGTGAACAGTGTCTGACAAGAGCTTTTACACTTTAATGCTTAGTTGGATCTCAGTGGGGGGGAGGGGTATTGATACCCTAGAGAGGTAGAGACACCCCATGAACATGCTGAGAGGATACTGGGTTTGGGGCTCTCCAACTGTCATGGACTTCTAGGATTTTGTCAATGCCATAATTCTACCTCTGGAGCTTGCCAAATAGTCAACCAGCTTTCAAAGAACCGGAAATGAAAGGGAGCCACTTCTGGACCTCCTCCAATGGACTCCTCCTCCCTCCTCCCTTCTGTTGGCAAGCCCCAGAAAACCCTACAAGAGTTTGCAGCTCCACGTGCAAACACACCAGGCAACTGTACCATGATTGGTGCTCAAGCTCGAACCATTTGCTAACATGGCTTCCAGTCTGCTGGAGAAGGTAGTCAGCTAATTCCCCTGAGGCCAAGAAGCCTAACATGAGCTTATGGATTTTTTTGTCTAACTAAATCTAATAACTTGTCTCCCGATCTTCCTAAACAAAGAGTAACGGATTGTACTTTGCTACAACAGTCTTCTGAATTGCGGGACCTGATGCACTGCTGAGAGACATTTACCTTTGTACTCTCAGGAGGCTGTCTGACTTGCTTGCTAGAGAGTTAGCCATGGGCTTTGAAAGCTCCACGGAAGCAAGGGCACCACACTGCTTCCCACCAGGTGCCTAGAATGGTGTGCAGAACATAGGAGCTACTTAATACACACACAATATGCAGAGTATGAACATTTCATGCAGCACATCACTCTAAATGATCAATACTCAGTCCGTCCTGTTGGGTTGTAAAGTCATGAAATATTTTTTCTATGCAAAAATGAGTCATGACTTTCCCAACAACCTAGTAACTTCCCAAAGCAACGAATAAGAGTCGATAGTAGCGTAAGATTTTTTTCTTCGTCACTTTATCCTTCTAACATTAGAGAACACACAGTCTCTACTTAATGTATTAGGTCATCGGGAAAGTCACGGTGTGTTTTTCTATGCAGAAATGTGTCATGACTTTCCTGATCACCCAACAGGTGGGTGGGAATAGAAGGAACTACCAGGCATCCAGATTAGTATTTCTTATTAATTTTAGTTTTTTGCTCTAAGGCTCATGTGTTCTCCAGAGACAGAGAGAGAGAAAAAAATCAAACTCAAGGAGGCATAGCCATAGCCATGCCACAATCCATTCTCCTCTATTCTCCTAGAATTTTGGATACACATCATGTACAAGTGCCAAGCTGTGGAATCTGGGAATGAAACTGAAGCTGACCATGTGGGAATCCAGTGTCTTAATCTGCATGCCATCTGCTGGCCCCCAAATTATTGTTTTACACTTGGAGAATTCCAAAACAGTGAACAGAGTGGGAAAGGATAGGCCAGGACAGGGCAAAGATGAGCATTCACCTTTGAATAAGATACTTTTTTTGAGAGAGATATTTTTAATATAGGGTACATGGGCTTGATGGATAAACAAAGAAAGAAACAGAAAATGGGAAATCACCATCCAGGGAGCATAGCCATGCCACAATCCCTCCTTCTCCATTTTCCTCTTGGGATTTTGGGCACACACGTACACACACCTGGCATGAATTTTAAGCTGCTGGGTCTGGAACTCTAACCAGGTCGACTATGTGGGAGTTCAGCAATGTAACTATTATGCTATTTGATGTTCCCAAGACATTGCTTCTTAAAGAATCAACACAAATATCCATCCACAGTAAAGAAATTTTCAAGGTGATGGCTGCAGAATGTTCAAAAATGTTGTGATGCACATCTGTGACTGTCTGGTGATAGACACTCATCAGCGGAGAAGAGGTCAACAACAGTATCTTACGTCAATGAATGAACAGTTGGTTTACTTAAAGGGATCACATATAGACCTGTCTTAGCACATATTAGTTTTGACCCATTTTGCAAACCTGCCCTTCCCACTGCTTTCACACACTGTCCAAGAGTCTCCCGAGAGGTCCCCCTTTGGTGTAATTCAAAGTTAGTTTTCTTGATTTTTTAAAAAGATTTATTATTATTGTAAATTTGCTTTGGGACATGAGCACAAGAGAGAGAGAGAGAGAGAGAGAGTGAATGAGAATGAATGAATATGTGAGAAAGGAAACCACCAGATCCAATACTTAAATCGTGGTCAGCCATGTGGGAGTCTGGCGCTCTAACTACCACACTACCTGCTGGCTCTGGTTTTGTTATCAAATAAGAAAATATTATGATTGGAGAATAAAAGTACCAACAGGCATGTGAGTTTCCTGGCTTCTTATGGGGCAATACAGATTTCTGAAAAGAAAATGAAGGAAAACAGTAATACCTGGGACCTGAAAGAGCTTTGCCTGGCAGCCCAGTAGTAAGAGAAGAGATCAGGTACAACATGTGGTCGTTTCTTCACTTGTACCTGAACTCCGATGACCATGACACACTACCCAAATGCCACTGCTTATTTTTATTTAAGAGAGATTTTTGTTATATGGCATGTGTGTTCACCAGAGATAAAGGGAGATACAGAGACACAGAAAGCAAGAGATCACCCCCCAGGGGGGATGGCCATGCCACAATCCCTTCTCCTGCATTCTCCTCTTGGGATTTTGGGTACACATGCATATATACCTGGTGTGTAACCATTATGTCATCTTCTGGCCCCGATATATTTTTTGTTTAGTTTTTCTTCAAGCAACTATTTATTGAACACCTACTATGTGCTAGGAGCTACGTTAGATGCTGGATATGAGAATGAGGTAGACAACATCTCAGCATTTACAGCTTTAACAACCTTGTCCTCAGGTCCACTTGTCTGTGCTGGAATACTTGTGTTACCACTTCCAGGTCTGAGAACCTGGGCAGCTGACAACTTCTTGTGCCTAATTCATCTGTACAACAGTATTCACCATAACTACCCCATTCTGTTACTGCATGAATTCATCCTAATCCACACATGTGAAGTCCTTCGAACAGTGTTTTACATGAAAGAAGCATTCAATATGTTTTATTTATTTATTTACTCCAAGAGAAAGAGACAGAGAAAAAGAGGTACCTCCAACGGGGTCTTCATGCCATGACCCACCCCCCCAGTCTCAGCCAGTCCAGATCATGGGTACACATGTGAACACTCGTGGCAAGTATGAGGAGGTCCCAGTACCTGTATCCAGAACCTTCCTAGGTGGGTCCAGTTGTATTACCACTATTCTACCTGCTGACCCCTGTTTATTCTTAGCTGAATGTTTGACCTGGACTCAGACACGGCAATGAGGAAACAGGACGCCAAGTGATAAGTGTTGTAAGAAAGGATAGGCAGCAATACGTTGAAGAGATGCACTACCCAGCCAGTACTAATCGACATTAGCGAGTGACATCTAAGCCAAGAACTGGAGCACAGGAGCCACTTCAGGTGGGAACAGTCAAGGTAGGAAGGAACAGACTGTGCAAAAGGCCCAGAATCAAGAGGGCACAGTAGGTCAAAGGAGCTGAGCAACTCTCAGAATGGTTACAGTGAAGTCCATGTGATAACTGTGGGGGGGAGCAGGGAGTAAAAGAGAACAGCGGGCAATGGAGTTAGGAGGAGTTGAATCATGGCTGGTCATGTTAAAGAGAACCACGAACATACATTGGAGAATTTAAGCAGGGGAAAGTTGTGATCGTATTTGCACTTTCTATGGGAACACAGTGGACACAGGGGGTAGAACAGAATGAAGACTCATGAAGAGACAAATTAGAATAGTGTTTTAGGGACCAACAGGTGGTGTAATGGTTACGTCGCTGAGTTCCCACGTAGTCGATTGCAGTTCGAGTCCTGGACCCAGTGGCTTAAAACTCATGCTGGGTGTGTGTATTCAAAATCCCAAGAAGAGAACAGAGATAAAGTGACTGTGGCATGGCCATCCCTTCTCCCCCAGGGGGTGATTTCTCACTTTCTCTCTGTCTCTGTCTCTCCGGCAAGCACACGTGCCCTACAGCAAAAATCTTTCTCTCAAAAAATTAAAAAATAGTGTTTCAGTAATCAAGGTGATTAATGAAGGGACTGCTGGGAATTTCAATGTTGAAAAATGAGAAGTGTTTAAGATTCACGGGGAGGGTATGGAAAGCGGTGCTGGGACAGGCTGTGACATTCTGCAAAGCTGACTCATATGGCATGGTTCTGGGTTCACGTAGGAGGATCTCCCTCACTGTGACAGGAGCATGTACGTGCCCATGGTCTGTGGCTAGCCGAAGAGGGAATGGACCACCTCCACAGCATCAGAGCCCTGTCTGAGGTGCTGTTTCTCTTTCTCTTTCATGGATGGATGGATGAATAGATGGAAGGAAAAAATACATATATACACATATGCATATACGTATATACACACACAAACACACACATATTATTTATGGGGAGCAGAGTAAAGAACGCAGTCATTTGTTTAAAGTGAGAAGAAAGGAAAGGAAGAAATTGCCAATGAAATCCCAAATTCCCTCATAAACCATGAGATAGAAGATGCTACCACTTACTGGAATATAAAAGCATAATTAAGAAGTTGGATTCTAGGTGGAGGAAAATGGAAGATAAATTTATCTGGAGACATACTGACTCTTGTGGGTCTTGGAGACATCTAGGTGGATATATCCAGTAGGCTTTGATTACGAGTCTCAAGATCAGGAGTAATAAATGAGCTGGTGATTCAGAAATGAACGCCAACAGCAAAGAGACCAGTGAAGACTTTATTTAAGAAGAAAACGATTGAGAAGAACACGATTGAGCAGACAGCCTAGAACAGAATCTGTAAGGGCAAAGAAATACCATCATTCAAGAGCTGGGAAGAGGCTATAAAACACAAAGAACAAGCAGACAACTAGGAAGAAAAAAAACAAGAAAATGTAGCAACGTGGAATTAAAACAGAAGTAAAATACATAAGAAACATAAAATGGACAATGATCTGTTGAAGATAACATGTATGGCAATATCTTTGAGCCAATAAACAGTGTATTTTGGGTGGGAAAAAAATTAATTAATGATAAAAAAAGATAGTAGGCATCAACACCATAAGATACTGCAGAAAGTTTAAGCAAGCTTAAGAAGGGACACTGTCAGGACCAGCAGATGGGGTAATGGTTACATCGCTGGACTCCCACATGGCCAACCACAGTTTGAGTCCCAGATCCCACACCTTGAAATTCACACTGGGTATGTATGTACATATTCCCATCATCCTGAGAGGAGAATGGAGGATAAAGGATTGTGGTATGGCCATCCCCCCCAGGGGAGTGATTTCTCACTTTCTGTCTCTGAGTGCACTTACCCTAGTGCAAGTATCTCTCAAAGAGAATTTAAAAAGAATGGACACTGTCAGTTAACATAATGGTAACGATGACATTAACAAGACCAGATTTAGTGATGTTTAGGATGCAAAGCCAGATGAGTAACAGGTAGAGGAGGCGTAACTGCAAAGACAAGGAAGCAGGGACAAAGAACACTGACGGTAATTTCAAATGTTTTGGCTGCGAAGAATAAGCGAGGAACAACAGTAGGTGAAGGATAGACTCTGAAAGAGGAAAGATGAAAGAAACTTTGATTTGTCTTTTCCTGACTAAACTGCTTAGACAAAGAAAATATTTATGCCAAGTCCATCCATTGCTCAAAGACGCTATGCAAGCTATGTTCAGAGTTTGAAGGCCACATGGGAAAAAGAACTCTATCTTTGGTCTAGAATACATCACAGTCTTACAGATGAAGGACTTTCTGATTCATGGATACTCATAAATGCACTGAAGGTCCTTAGACATTTATTTTATTAATTTTAGGGCGGATAGTCATATACAAAGGTTCAATTATATCTTTTTTTGAAATTTTCTTTTATTCATGAATTATCATGTGGGTGCATGAGACACACACAGACAAGCACCCTCCACAGGGTCCTGTCACACCAGCATCCCCTGCCCCCAGTCTTTCAGCTTCTCAGGATCTTGGGCACACATGCATGTACCTGGCATGTTTTCATGCTGACTTGGGACTCTGAATCCATGATGGCTATGTGACTTCCAACACTGCAGCTCAAATTGTTATTGACTGCACCATTAGGTGTTTCTTTTTGCTTTTTTATTTATTATCATTTTGATAATGGGATGCCAAAGTATCTGATCATACATGACATATTTTGCTATTTTTAAATAACTTTTGATATGTTAATTTTTTCACCTCATGATTCCCATATTTGAAATGCTGTTTTAATAGTTGTGTGTATGTATGTGTCTCAGTGTTTTGAAACAATTTAATTTGGTAATTAAATTACTAAATTTAGCAATCTAGTCATCTCAGGTCCTAGGAATAATTATTCAACAAATGCACACTTTTTTTTAAGAGGGGTTTTTGTTATAGGGCGCATGCGCTTGCCAAGAGACAGAGAGACAGAAAAAGAAACCACTTCCATGGGGAATAGCTACACTGCAATCCCTTCTCCTCCAGTCTCCTCTCAGGACTCTCACACCCATATGTACCAAGCATGAGTTTTAAGCAACCAGGTCTGGGACTCAAACCACAGTTGATTACATGGGAGTCCAGTGACATAGCCATTACGGCATCTGCTGGTCCTCAATGCACACTTTTAAAATTATCTTTCATTCATCACAGCAGTCGTGCAATTCTTAGATAAAATCAGCTTAAATATATTACAAAGAAGATAGTTCTAAGAAACAAGCAAACAAAAAGGGATTGCTTTCATCAACTGGAATTATACTTAACAACTTACCAACTTCTGGCAAATTTATCAGGATCACTAGCTTGATCAATCACATTTTCTCTCGAAATAACAGATGACACCTAATTGCACCTGACAGACAAATTTAATTTCACAATGTAGAAGTCCAGAAGGCCCTCTCCATCAATGACTATGACACCAGCTGCTAGCTCAAAACGCCCAGCACTGGAATAATGAGTTCTTTTTGAGGTCACTGTATAGAGGCCAGATTGCATGGCCCTTTGAAGTTTCTCTTTATAAATTCCATGAGTAAGGAATACTCAACCACCTCTTTTCTCAGTATAGCTTTACGAGGCTTGAATGTACTTTTTTAATTTATGAAAATGCTTAACTACTGTCATGAACAGTAGAAAATAAACTTTCCAAAGGGATTGCGTTCATTGATAAATTAAATATGATAAACAGTTCATTGTAGGGCCCTAGGGGTGGCATGTGGTTAAGGTACTGGACTCCCACATGACCGATTGCAGTTCGAGTCCCAGACCTGGTGCTTGCTTTCTCATTTCCTCCCTCCCTCTCATGCTCTCTCTGGTGAGCACATGTGCCCTAGAGCAAATTTAATAATAATAACAGTGAAATGAAATAATTTAAAAACTAATTGGAGAAAGTAAGTACCAAGTATAAAGGTGTGCATTATAAAATCTTTCAGTTGTGCTTAATGCCTAGATATTTTCAGGATTAAATTCTGGAAGAAAGTAGGTTTTATGTAGGTTCAAACAAGACTTCAAATGTGAAGGTAAGTGTTAGTAAAATAAAAATACATAGTTGAGGGGGCCAGCAGGTGATATAGTGATTAAGGCACTGGACTCTTACATGGCCAACTACAGTTTGAATCCAGACCAGGTTGGATCCATCATGATGCATTTTTCTAATGACCCAATAGAACCTTTTATTAAATGTAAGACAAAAGCTACCTGTATGATGATTGTAATAAATACAACTGAAATGAAGTGTAAAAAAAGTTTACAACAAAAGAAACAAAATAACTTTAGGGTCAGATGTTGCTGCAGCAGTAACAGTACACTCTGATGTTGAACCCATGTAGTAAAGCCCCAGGACTGTCCTGAGGTCTCTCCGCATACCAAGAGCATGCGTGAGTGCATACCTGTGATCTGGGATGGCTGAGGCTGGAGGTGGATCATGGAGTGAAGACCCTGTTGGGGGGGGGGCGTCTCTTTTTTATGGATGAAATAAATAATCTTAAATGTATTTCTTAAAAATGTCTTTAATATTCTATAAGGGCAGAAATTATTTAAATATGTGTTCTTCTTTTGAATTCAAACCAAGAGGGAATGATTCCTTTTGCCTTTATAGCTGCTTCACTGTCTTTTTTTTTTTTTTTTTTCCCCTCCCTTCTCCTTTAAGCAAGTTAGGAATCGAGTTGAGTCAGATACCAAGCAGTAACTTAAAAGGCCGAAGTTAAAAGCGTTGATTTGCACTAGAGTGAATTTTATGGGCTTTGGAGTTTACTCTCTGGGGTTAGGTTTACTTCCACAGGTTTTATGCCAAAGTGGTGTGCTTGAGTCCCGTGGGAACAACACAGGAGTCTCATTTCTCAGAGAACCTCCTACTAAAAGGATTTAGGGTGTTCGCAGTTTCCGTACCCATAACATACTGATGTACCAAGTGCGCCCCGCTTCCTGAATAATCTCACCACCCGATAGCATGCCGGAGACTCAGTCAAAGCAGCTCGTTTGCAACATGGCATCACCCACACGACTGTGGCTCCCTGGTACAACAGACAGCCTCACCACAACAAACGGACCGCCTCTCATTCCTGACACTGGGATGGCGGTGGGGACCTGGCTGGTTAACACCTCTTAATCTTTAATATATATATATTTTTATTCACGATAGAGGGCATGTACTCATCAATGCAAGAGACAGAGAGGCAGAGAAGAATCTGGTCACACATGAGTCCCCCCTCTCCAGCCTTCCAGAGTGTCAGGATCTTGGATACACATGCTGGTGCCTGGCATGTTTCCAGACCAGGATCTGAACCCACATTCAACGGGGCGGCTTCCAGTACTGCGGTTCAGTAACCTAACCACAGAGGTTGGGCCCACACCTTCCTCTTGTAAACAGAGGATAGCTGAAAGTTGGGTGTCTGCAAATGATTCGTTTCTAGAATGGATGGGAGCCGCGAAACAGTAAGAATGTAGGTATGTGTAACACGCATCTGCTCAGGAATCTTAATTATGCACTGCTGCGAGGAAAAAGCAGCGGCAATCCATTTTGAACACATTATTTGTTGCTTAAAAAAATACTTAAAATATCCATTTAAGTAAGACAAGATGACTTCCTGAGACTCGTTAGGGTTGAAGGAATAATCAAGTCATAATAATCATTTTCCGGGCCAAAACCGAGAACATCTATGCAGTGTTCAGTTTATCCCAGACACTATGCCAAGTGATTTAGGAGGATGCTTTTACATGGCCTCCATGGCATTCTCTGAAAGGCTCACTTATTCATATTTTTAAAAAATTTTTTTTCATTAATTGCAAGAGGCATGTGTGCTTGCCAGAGAGAGAGAGACGTGAACACCTCCACAGTGGGGTATGGTCATCCCTACTTCTTCTTTCATTCTCTATCTTGTCAGGATTTGGGGCACACACATACATGCACCTAGCATGCTTTTTAAGCCATTGGGGAGAGAATTCAATCTCAGTTAGCCATGAGGGATCCAGCTCCCAGTGCACTGTGCCTAACCACTGCATCCTGGGCCAACCTGTGTGTATGTACGTGTTTATTATCTATGGAGGGGGAAACAGACTCAAAGTACCTCAAGAACTTACTTTGTGACCTTTGCCAGTGCTGAAACAAGGGCTTGGCCTTGATCCTATTCGATATTCACTCTGAAAATATCCTCCATTCAGCTCTGCAGATTTTCTAAGAATGTTGTATTGGCTTACTGAAATCACATGATGAGGAACAAGTTGTACCACATGAGGGAATTTGGCAAATATTAAACCCTCTCCTCTTAATTCCTTAAATAGTTAAGTGAATTTCTGAACAAAACCTGTAAAACATGGCATACTGCCCAAATTTCAGAACCTTGAAAACTAGTGTTGAAGGGGTAGCGGGTGTTACAATTAAATCTTCTATAGTATGTGTAATTAGTATATATAATAATTGGATAATTACCATGTAGAATAATGCTATCCTATTAAATCACTACTTCCCATTTTGATTTTCTTTGACAGATTCTCTTCAACTGATTTTTTTTTTCCCACCAACAATTACATTTCTTTGGATCCCTTAAAGATGGGGAGGAGGTAGATGATACTTTAGCAAAGTAACAGTGAACAGTGAGGCTTTTTTTCCCTTCATTTTCTTCCAGCTATTTCTGATGCTCATGATAATTCGAGAGAATAAATGAAGCCTGGGTCGTATTTCAAAATTACATCAAAATCAATCATTTCCAAATGTCCCACCAATTTTGAGACATAGGTGTTAATTCCAGATTTTAAAAAGTAAATGAATCCTTACTGAAATTAGCTTCATGTCCCTTCACAGTCCTATTTATGAAGATCGGTATTGTATGTATGGAAAATCCTGAAGAAGATAGTACCAGTGCTCTATGAGGGACTTCAGAAAGTTCATTTATGAAAAATGGGATTGAAGTGTGAGTTTTATTTTGGTGCAACATAATTTTGAAATCCATGCCGTATTTTCATAGTATAAATTGTGTATGAACTTCCAGAATTGATTTGCTAGAGAATATGTGCATTCCCCAGAAAGAGACAGACAGAAAGTGAAGAAAGCACCCTCAGTGAGGGACGGCCATGCCACAATCCCTTCTCCATTTGGTCCTCCTTTGGGGATTCTGGGCACACACACATGTGCCTGGTGTTTTTCAAGCTGCTGGGTCTGAGACTCACACTGTGCTGTCAGCCATGTGGGATCTGGGCCCCATAACCACCATGCCACCAGCTGGTCCCTGGGAACTATTTTGAAGACCATTTTTATTTATCCTGAAATGACTCATCGGATGAGTGCAGTCAACTGTTGAGGCAGCCAAAACGGTAGAAACAAAGAATTCTGAGCAATGTACAGAGAGTTCTAGAAATCCCAAACAGATGTGCTTTGGGGGGCCAGGCAGACACTGCCACACAATCTACCACATCATAGCAAGTCAAAATGGGGCCATTCTCTGGGAAGTGAGGAGGAAGCCTGTAGCAAATGCAGGCTCTCAACGTGGAGCCTGAACCTCTGAAATCCTGCAAAGACATGTGAGGACACTCGGAAGATGGAACAGGAAGTAGCGGGTACAGGTCTGCTGTCCAGCAGGCTGCCCAAGGCCCACCTGCTCACTGTGCACCTGGCAACCTCAGGAGGAGAAGAGAGAAAGGGTGATTCTGGTCACACCATATTTCAGTTATTGACATTTGCCAAGCTTCCACATTGTCCTTCTTGGTAATCCTAAAAGGTGGCTGCCATTGTCATCGTTTGACACATAAAGAAACTGAGGCTCAGAGTAGTAATGAAGACACTAGACACAGAGAAACCCTGTCGGTAAATAAGGGTGCCAAAGAGCAACCGCTCTGGTCTGTGGGCACAAGTCCTGTGTTCTACAGGTCTAGGAGGAGAAACAGACACCCCACTCAGGAGTTCAGCCATCAGTGAAAACAAAACTAACAAAATTACTGAGTCAATGGGTTCTGAGTATGTTTTTCCAGGAGTGTGTTTATTTCAAAATCTGCATTGACATCACTATACGGCTGGGAAATGGTCTCATCCATCTATCTATTCAGAGAGAAGCAGAGAAAGCTAATGTGCCAGCATGAAGTCTAATGGGACTGGGGATTACGGCATAGAAAAAGACAGGGTCTGTGGGACCAGCAGTTAGCATAATGGCTATGTTGCTGGACTCCCACGTCGTCAACAGCGGTTCGCGTCCCAGACCCGGTGGCTTAAACTCATTCTAGGCGCGTGTGCGTGTGTGCCCAAGATCCCGAGAGGAGAATGGAGGAGAAGGGATTGCGGCATGGCCATCCCCCCTGGGGGGTGATTTCTTGCTTTCTGTCTCTCTGTCTCTGTCTGGCGAGCGCACGCGCCCTATAGAAAAAACCTCTAAAAAAAAAAAAAAAAAAAAAAACGGGGGAGCAG
>NW_006159827.1:3467216-3527548 GCF_000334495.1 Tupaia belangeri chinensis | reverse complement strand
AAAAAAAAAAAAAAAAAGACAGGGTCAGCAGTCCTAGAGGTTCTCTGGAGCTCTTCCCAAAATTACAAACCATGCAAGTTCTCGGATTTACAGAGCATCACTTCTCCAAAACTAGAAAAGCCAAACCCAAGCATCAGATCAGAGATGACGATGCTCAAAATGTCAGTGTCAGAGAGCACCTACTCTAACTTGTCCACTTCCAACAAGGTTTGGGGGGTGAGAAAAAAAGTGGCTCATGAAAGTGAATCGCTTAAAGTTGCATAGAAAGTCTGTGTGACAAGGACGAGGGCCCAGGTCACTCTGGCTCTTAGTTCAAGGTCCTCCCCCTTCCTGCAGTGTCGGGATCATAAATCGAGTGCAGGGCTCCAGATGCAGGTGAATCTAGGTTTAAGTTCGCATGCGAATTCGCGACCTTGAGCAAGTATTTAACCTTGTGTACAGCTCAGTTTCCTCATAAGCACAACGGGGATAGTAATAGTGCCTGTCTAATGGAGTTACGACACCTAGAAGCTAGAGTTATGACACATATAAACACTTAGCAAGGAGTCTGACCCAAGGACGTAGTCAATAAATGTTAGCAGTTTATTATGATGCTTATGAAAGTCCATTATAAACTGTAAAGTGTCGTTTGGGTGTTATTTATTACTACGGCCTAATGTTCCTAACAAGGTAATGTACCGCCCTATATAAATCTATTCTTCTTTATTCATCCTAATAGCATTTAAGCAGTTACAAAATAATCTATAAAGTCATCTTGTTTCTCATCTTTTTTAATATAAGAAATGCAAACTGCACACATAATCATTTCTAATATTCTTACGTCTCACAGACCAGACCCAGATAGTAAATGTCTCTTTGCACCAATCTGCAGATTAGTCAATAAGACAAATGGCTTTCTCTGACAACAATATCTATTCAAAATATCTGAAAGATGTGTACTGAAAATATGTATTTGGGAGTCAGGCAACGGTACAACAGGAACATAGCTGGACTCAGCTGGGAAAAGGCCTAGGTTCACAGCCCGGGACCTCCCCAAGCATGTCAGGTGCACGTGTGTGCCTGTGATCTGGGCTGGCTGAGACTGGGAGTAAATCATGGTGTGATTTTCTTTCTGTCCCTTGAAAGAAATAAATGAGTCAACTTTAACATGTAGATGTATTTGATAGGTTTGACCTTTGTCCTTAAGTTTTAGGCACAGAACTTCCTAAACCCTTGGAATTTCCTGAGTGACAGGACTATGTTTTGTTATTTACTGTGAGCCCCTATAGACCATACCAGAGTTGATGCAGATGGCCTAACTGTTGGCAAGGCCCTGAGACAGCTTCAGGATGGGGACCTGGTCATCAGAAAGGCCAATCATGTTTTCAGAGTGGGAATTTTCCATCCTCCTCTCTCATCTCCAAGACTCAGAGAGAGAGACTGGAGATTTAGTTCGATTATGAGGCCCGTGGTTTCATAAATCATGCCTATACAATGCAACCTCCATAAAAATTCGGAAACCCTGAGGCTTAGAGCTGTCCAGTTGTGAGTTTATTATGAGCCCTTGAGAGGGAACGGGAGCTCACTGCCTCTCCCTCACCCCTCTATCTTCCATTGGTATCTCTTCCATTTGGCTTTGCCTCAGTTATAGCACTCATAATAAAATTGAAAATTATAACTATAGCTTTTTTCCTGAGTTCTGAGAGCTGATCTAGCAAATATAAAGGGGTTAGTTTGTGGAAAATTCCAAATTTGTAGCTGGCTGGCAGAAGTGCAGATAGCTTGGGGACACCCAGGTCTTACAGGTGGCACTTCAAGTAGGGGTGGTCTTGTGCAACAGAGTCTTTCAACCTGTGGGGCTGTGCTAACTCTGAGTGGTGTCAGAATTGAGCTAAGTTGTAGGACCTCAGCTGGTATCAGAAAATTGCTGCTGGAATGAAATCAAAGGAAATTGTCTTTGTCTTTTTTATTTTTTGGGTTTTTTTGAGAGAAATTTTTGCTATAGGGCATGTGCTCATAGGAGAGAGAGAGACAGAAAGCGAACTATCACCACCCAGTGGGGATGGCCACACTGCAATCCCTTCTCCATTCTCCTCCAGGGATTTTGGGCATGCATGCACACATGCCCCATGTGAGTTTTAAGCTGCTAGGTCTGGGACTTGAACTGCAGTCTACTACTTGGGAATCCAGTGACATAATCACTACACCATCTGCTGGTCCTTTGCTTTGGTTTTGAGCCTTTTTGCACAGGTTGGTAACTTGACTGGGTAGGAACTTCGCAGTTCTACCTCCTATGGTGATTTCTAGATGGCCCAGCTGGGCCAGAAAACAGGCCGACTATCCCCTTCCTCTCTAGATTGTGTCTGATTCTGTAGAATTTTAAGACAATTAGTGGACCTGGAAAACCTAAATGAGAATTTAAGAAAGCAATCTCAGGGACCCATCAGCATGTTTCTTGTTTGATTCATTTTGATTTGGCGAGAGTCTTCTAGTTGTTGAGTGAGAGAGGTGTGTTTGCTCCCAAAGAGTTATACAGGGATATGGTCGGAGATCCACTTGAAAGCCCAGTGAGGTGGGGGCAAGATGGAGTTTCTCAGTTCCCATCTCAGTTCTCCCTCTCAGATTCCAATGGCCTTCCCAAAGCCATACAGGCAAGGAATCTCCAGTTCTGAGGACTTTGAATGTGTCCTAGAGAAGTTTCCAGACCCTCCTAGCTCGTTCGTGAAGGGAGTGTATGCGGCTCCAGAGATTATGACTAAGGGTATCTCTGTTACTGACAAAGTAGGAGTCTCGTATCTAGTAAACACCAGCCACTGTATGACCTGACCCTTTCCATCCTATGAAAGGGTGGCACAGTAGCGATCCTCACGTCCTCTGTCTACATGTGAAACGGGTTGTCAGTTCGGTGAGGACACCATAAATGAGGAGCCACGTACTCCAGTATCCGGTCTTGCTCAGCAAGGCTGGTGAGATACGACCAACACTTCTCACTGTGCAGATCCAGACCATTCTCTGATGATCCCCCAAAACCTCGTTGGGAGACTTCATCTTTGTGATCGTCTCTTCCGTGTGGATGTCTCACGTAACGGTGTGATCTTCCACTGAACTGGCCTGCATAGGTCCAGGCTCGGAAGTCCATCTCCCTCCCTAGTCTCCAATTACGTACCCAGCCAGTTCCAGACTTGACTGATGCCGTCATTCCGGGCAATGAGCAGATACGCTTAATGCAGTGAGTGTCGGATGCGTTGTTTTAACTGTTCCAGACGCGGGCCTCATAGGGACAAAGGCATTTAAGGGAGTCTGATGTAGTTAAAAATGCAGATGTTTCTGCATCTCAAGATTAGCAAGGACCTCTCAAATCTATCGCCTCCAAAGAATCTCAGCTGTTGCATAGGTACTGGTTCTTGCTTCCCCTTCTCTCCCTCACTGCTTTCTTTCCCTCCTTCCTGTAGTAGTTGGGTTACTATCTGAGGCTCTTAGCTGAGCTCACTGGTTTCTTGATTTTCGTCTTAAAATATTTGGCTCCTGGGCCAGCAGATGGTATGGTGGTTAAGGCGCTGGACTCCCACTTGGCTGACGGTGGTCCCAGCCCTGGATTGAGTGTTTGAAAAACATGTTAGGGGCATGTGTGTGCCCCAAATCCCAAGAGAAGAATGGAAGAGGAGGGATGACCACTTCCCCTAGGGGGGTGATTTCTCACTTTCCCTCTCTCTGTCTCTCTCCAGCAGCAAGTACACATGCCCTACGGCACAGGAAAAAAAAAAAAAAAGACCAAAATTCGACTCCTACGGAGACCTCTCTACATCTGAGGCAATCTTTGTGCTTTTGCAGGCTTCTCCAACTGGCAAGCTGGGAAAACGGGATTACTTACAATACATCATCTACTGGATGATCTACGTTTCTGCTTCCCTCATTTAAGTGGCTATAAACGGACGCTTCAAGGCACAGACTAAGCAATTGGTTATGCATAAGGTAATTTAAGGTAACTGCAATTTGGCGAGAAAAAAAAAAATCAAACCCAGGTTCAACAGAAATACTGCGCTGGATCACAAGACCAAGTGAAGACCTCTAATTTTCATTCCGACCGAAGATTCTAAAAGAATCCAAGTGCCTTCAAGCTCCGACTTATTTTCCTAAACAGTAACAACTTCTGTACATTCAGTTCCCCAGAACAGACCCTCCCAATCCAACCTACACATGATCTTCCCCTTCCACACACAAAAAGAGGCACCTAAGCACTGGGCTGGCAGGCTGAGCCGTGGCAGCTGTGGGCTGTTGATTGTGCAGGCCTCTGAGTTGCTTGTTATGGGTCTGCACGAAGCTAAGTACTGAAATGGGAGGAAAGAAAAAAATGGAAGAATCTACAGAGACTGAGAGAACAAGTTTATGCCTGCTCGGCCTACTAATAAAAATCAAGGAACTTGCATTTTGTATGTATTTTTAATTCATTTTTCTTGTATTTTACATAAGGGTAGACAAAGATTTGAAAAATTCTAATCAGCAAAAATACCAGACGCTCTGCGACAGCTTACATTCACCTCTCATGAGAGGTCACATAGGTCACGTACTCCCCCCCCACACACACACACACCCATGATGTGCTGATCCAAAGGAATTCTAATGGCCTACGTGCCCCCACGCTTGAACAAACGCAGCAGAGAGAGATGGGAAGTGACCTTGTGCCATTAGTGCAAACTTCGGTCCAAAGCCAGCACTCAAAATCTCCAGGATGAAAGAAGTCCTCAGACAGCAGGAAACAGGATGGAGGTGGACGTTGCTATTGGAGAGACTCGATGTGAGCCTCAGTTCCTTGAGCTCAGCAAGTCCCAGGAACCCTAACTGTGAGAAATCACTCCCGCCTTTCAGGATACACTGGGGTCTTTTCAGAAATAACACACAACACACTCACAGGTCAGCAAAAGGAACAGCTGTTTGGAGTAAGGAGGGCCAGAGACTGTGGGTGCATCAGTGAGCACCCCAACATCCCCTGCTTACAACTTCTCTAGAGAGAAACGAGGAGCCAGGCAGCAGTACAGGGTAACGCGACTGGACTCACATGGGAAAGTCCTGGTTTCGCATCCTGGCCCCTCCCTGACCATATGCCTGCCCATGACTTGGGGCTGGCTGGAAAGAGGAGTGGATCCAGACAGGAGGATCATGTTGGAAATTTCCCGCCTCCTACTGCCAATAAATAAACTTTTAATAAAATAAATAAAAGAGGGCCGGCAGGTGGCGAGGTCATCAAGATGCTAGACTCCCACATAGTCAACTGTGGTTTGAGTTCTGGACCTAGTGGCTTGCTCTCTCTTTTTCTTTCTTTCTTTCGCTCTCTGGTGAGTGCACATGCCCTATAACAAATTTGAAAATAATAATAATAATAAATTAAAAATTAAATTCAAAAGAAAGTAAAAGAGAGAAGCTAATCTACTGAGAGCACTGGGCACTGGGCATCTCAAGAGGAAAGACACTCCTCACAATACATAGACAGCATCCAGTCCAGAAACCTTACGGACTTTCTAAAATAAGGCCAGTGGCTTCTCCCTGGCCCCCTTGCTCAAGGCAGCTGGGGTTGGGGGCTACCAGAATGAACAGGATACGGGATAGGGCAGTGGTCTCCAGTGGGCTCTGTATCCATGGGCTAGGAGAGAAGGCTTCACTGCCCACTCCAAGAGGCCTTGGAAATGAAACTGCAGGCCTACCAAGGGTCACGGAGTGCCATATCCTTTAAGAGTGTTGTGCAAACTAAAGACTTGTAGAATCTTGGATTCTATCACTCTAGGGCCAAGACGCAAATATCTAAACAAGCCATGCACTGAGAAACCAGAGGGTGGGTTTCTGGGCCACCCCTGCTCCCCCACCTCCTCAGCATACACACTTTCCTGCACTAACTCCTGGGGTCATTCATGGCAAGGGTCGTGTTTAGTCTGGGGCCAGCAGACTGCACTCAAGGCCCAAGAGCTCCCTGTCAGTTTTCCAGATGACAACTTAGTCTCCAGACCTCAAGCCTCACACCCTTTTTGCTTCTCTGATCTATTTTAAAAGTAAACAAATTCAGCACTTAGACTCCAAATGAAGGCAGAAATGTCTTTAATTATTTACACGCAGCAAATGCATTCCACTCTTAGATCCTGAGAGACACCCAAAATAACAGTTCAAAAAAAAAAAAAAAGAAAGAAAGAAAGAAAGGAAAAGGAAAAGAAACCCTTTCTCTTAAATTGTAAGGACTTGGTGTAGGAATTGAAGCTGGAGCCAAAGAAACAGGCTAAATGGCTAATAATAATTACAGATCCATGAAAACAAATATGGTGAGGGGTAAAAGGAAAACAATCGATCCAACAAAGCCACTTAGTAAAGGACAGGAATGTTCATAGTGTTTTCGGCCATAGCGATAACCCAAGTACGGCAGAGAGAAGGGGAAGGGAGGATGCAACCTTGACTCAGCACAATGGCCCAGGAAAGCCAAATTCTTGCATCCTTTCCAGAACCTCACAAGTCTGAGAGCCCACTGCTGGGTGAACAGTGGTGGGGGTAGGCTGTAACAGGATACCTAATGTCTGAGCAGACTTAGCTTCTTCTGCAGTCTCTCCTCCCCCCCCCCCCCAATTTAGTTTTTGCTTTGTAGCCTGACCCTACTGTTGACCATAAAATTGTGACTAGCTTGATTATTTTGACCTTAACATGACCATGAGGGTCACCCACAGCAGGAAGAACTATCGAAGTCCAAGGGTCCGGGAGACTTGTTTGGGAAGCACAGTAACTACTGAGTTGGAGGAAGGAGGGGGTAAGAATCTGAGAAAGAGGAGAAGAGGTAGGACCCCACACAGACTAAGGATTTGAGTCTAGAGAATTGGGAAGAGACAGATGCAAAGCTTGTGAGAGAAAGACAGTTTCTGTATGTGAGAGAGAGAGAGAGAGAGTCAGGAGTCTGGCTACCTCAGTGTGCTCTTTACCCTAGGGACTACTGTACAGCCCTCTCAGCGACGGGGTGAAAATGTCCCAAGGACCTTGCCGGTTCCTCCTCTTGTTCCAGAGAGAAAAGAAGAAAACTCAACCTTGGGAGCAGCAGTTGGCATAATGGCTGTGTCGCTGAACTCCCCTGTAGTTGACTGTAAAAAAACTCAAGTAAGCCCTATTCGTTCTCTTTATGCTGGTGTGGGTTTTAAAAGATTCGTTATCAGCTGGCTCCATGGTGCAGTAGTGACGCGCTGCGTAAGAGAAGCCAAATCCCACGTGAAAACCGTGGTTTGAATCCCTGGACCGGTGGGCCTGAAACGCACCAGGCATGGCACGACTGGCCAAGAGCCGACTGGCTTAAATCCTGGAAGAAAAGGATCATGGGATGACCAGATCCTGTGGAAGATGCCTCTCTCTCTCTCTCTCAACACACACACAAGTGCTCTATCATGAACAAAGAAAAATAAGTTTTTAAAGACAGGACATCACGGTGCCCTGAGCTGCAGAAATGGCTGCAGCTGGCGATGTGGGCCCTAGCTAGCTAACCCTGTCAGTTCAGCCCTGCGGAAGGCCGCGTGTTAGATCTTGCACGTGAGCGACGTTCGTCCATTTGTTCCCTCACCCTCGTGGCTGCCTGCTCCTGTAAACCTACTGGCTCTTCCCATGAGAAAACAGCTTGTGCTAGCCGTACAGAAAGCCTCACCCGGGACGCCGTCCTGGACCTGACTCTTTGCTAACTAGCCCGAAACCCTTTTGTGAGCTGTTCCTTAGCAATGTAACTACCAGTCACCAGACCCCTGCCCGGAGCCATGGAGACCATTAAACGAAGCCCTAGTGCATGCCCACAGAAATAATGAACCTGCTTGATTCAGCTTCTGCTACTGCGTGCGTGGAAACCCCCTGATAAACCCCCCCCATAAAAAGACCGCTCAAACTTCGGTGGGGGCTGCAGTTCTGACTCTCACCCCAGAGCTTTAGGCTGTAGTCGCTGGCCGGCTAATAACGACTCCCTTTAACCTTAATCTGACTTTTATGCCAAAGGGTACATGTAAAACGACCGCTTACTAAGCTGGTGGCAGCAGACAGCTTCCGTCCTAATACCTATCTCCTCCTCCTTTGCTAATTGAAGGTCTGCTTTCCTTCGGGATGGTGGTGAACTGAGACCCAGTTTTTCAGATGTTCACTTGAATTAAGGGTGTCCATGGACACGCTTCTAGCAAATGACACACAAGCAGAAATCTGCTGAGGGCTCTAGGAAGACGGTTTCTTTTTCTGAAAAAAAAAAAAAAAAAAAAAAAAAAAAAAAAAAAAAAAAACTCAACTCAGCTCAGGTGTGGCTGAGATGTTCTAGACCAGCCAGCGGAGGCAGTACTGTGCCCTGACCAGAGGAGAAATTCATCAGACCAGAGAGAGACCCAGCAGAGAAAACCGTAGGGAACACACAGAAAAGCAATGTAGCCAAAGGCTCTTCAACCCTGCCAATCTGTAAACCCCTTAGCAGCTTGCAAATGATTTTGTATTCATATTTGGGAGGGGGGGATAAAAGGAAAACCCAATTCCATTGCCATCACTGATAAATGTCCTATTTAGGAGCCAGTATCAGCATAAACACATGTGGGTCTGTACTCATTTTCCAGTCATTTGATGTGTTTATATCTGTTGAATATGTATTATTAAATTAATGCTGATTGCCGTTAGGAGGGAATTTAGATTGAAATGTATTTCATTGTGCTGTAGGTAAAGCCGAGTGTGGGAAGCAAATTATCTGGCAAATTGAACTTGCTGTACTCCAAATACCCGTTCCTGGTGAATATTTGATTTCCTGATTATCTGCTTGGTTTCCTTCCCAGAGCTGACAGGCTTCTTCCAGAGCTGCCATCTAGGGAGGGCAGTCAGTGTGAGGGTTGGGAGGGGACAGGAGGGGCGTGTCAGGTCTCCTGGCCTGCCCCGCTGGCCTAGGAGTGCTGCTCACGGTCTTTAACTAAGTAAATGAATCAGATGAAGAGATGTATGTGGTGACACTTGTGGGTTCCCTTTGAGCCTACATAAAACCAGAGTTGAGTTTTTAATTAAATGAAGGCAATGAGAAGTACATTCAATTAAGAAGGAACATGGATTCCAACCAACTTGGTAGGGAAGAGGGAAGAGTTGAGTCAGTTCAGGGGTCTCAGAGCCGAAATCACAGTCCTGAGGCTGGTTCTGGGAAACTGGCCAAGTCCACCCTATGGGACAGGTTCCTAGGAATGGCCCCTCTTAACTGTCCCACTCTCTCCTTGCCCTGAGTCTTCTCACAACACAGGAGGGCTTGCCAGACACACAGGCTTCACGTAGTACTGTTCTCTATCTAGCTCCATCCCTGCCAACACCTGTGGGATCATCACTCACCACATGGCCCATGCTCAGACCATCCCCTAGCGCCTCACAGACAATTTTTTTCTTTAAGTAATGGGCTGCATGCCTGTGGATAAGGTAACTTCATCTCAGGGACAGCAGGCGGCATGGTGGTTAAAGCACTGGACTCCCTCATGGCCAACAGCAGTTTAAGTCCCAGACCTAGCAGCTTGAAAATTGTGCTTGGTGTGTGTGCATGCTCCAAATCCCTAGAGAAGAGTGGAAGAGAAAGGATTGTGGTGTGGCCATCCCCCTTAAGGGGGTGATTTCTCACTTTCTTTCTCTTTGTCCCTCTCTGAAGAGCACATGTTTCCTGTGGTAAAAACCTAAAAAATAATAAAAAAATAATAATAAATAAGCCTAAATAATAATAATAATAATCTCCCTCTAAGAACCATTGGGATTCAAGGTGGCCACCACAGTGACCTCTGGAAAGTCCCAAACCTTATCACCATGTCACTAGCATACTAAATGCCATAACTACCAGTACCATGACAGTTCGCATAGTCTCAGGAAACCCTCTAGAAAAATCCTGAAAGAAGATGAATTTTTATATTCAAAGAAGTCTCTGCCTTATTAATTCCAGAGGAAATTCTGACTATTCCTCCTCTATCACCCTACTGTTTCCCCCCCTTACTACCATGCCGTACGTTTCACTATCCAGCTAGAGAGGACGGAGGGGATGACTCGTGACTGCTTCCCACCTCTCCAGTCCTTGGCCACTGAACCCAGTGTGTGCCATGACACGTAGCTTCATTTTGTGAGTCTCCACAACACAGAGCAGCAAAGATCCCACCTTCGGGAGTAAACTTAAATTTGGTAACAGAATCACGGTGGAAGCCAAGGATGGTGGCGGGACAGAAGGAATGAAGGCGATCAGATGACCCTCTGTGGGTTCCAGCGTTAGCCAGAGCCAAGCCCTCAGGCAAGCTTCACTGTAAAAAGAGTTCCCCACACAAGGTTCCCTCCCCATAAACGACTCCCTGTCACCAGGAGAATTTGATTAGAAAGGCCAACCCAGAAGCCATTTTCACCATGGTGTCCTGCCTGCCCAGCAATGATATGTTCAGTGGAATCTGCCACACTTTTCACCTTGGTCCATCTTGGTAGTTGGATGGTCTAAAGCCCAAGGAAATAATGAAATTGAGAGGAAAATGGCTATTTCAAAAAAGGCCTACCCAGTAATCTATAAGTCATTTTTTTTCCCCTACAGACAGATTTCTGTTATAGGGCACATGTGCTTTCCAGAGTGACAAAGAGAGACAGAGACAAAGTGAGAAATCATCCCCCAGAGGGGATGCCCATGCCACAGTCCCTTCTCCTTCAGTCTCCTTTCAGGATTTTGGACACACATGTACACACACATGCACCCAACACGTTTATTGCTCCAGGACACCTTGATCCAATGTTTGTCTTTTTAATATATGAAGTAATTTTAATTTTTGACTTTAGCAAGACAATAATAGGACTTCTTGGAAATGACTAAAATTGCACTATGGTAAGACCCAACATAGTTCACTCACAACAGCTTCAAAATTAAGGTCTGCAGGAAAGTACAGAAATACATTCATATAACTAGCACGTGGTATTACTTGAAAATCCTTTCTAACTGAAGTTGCCGCCCTGAGCTGTGGCTACAGGCATGAGCGAAATACTGCCTTGATATGTTATAGCTCAGGACTTGGAATCCATTTGTGGGTTTTTGTTTTATTTTGTTTTCTGGTGTGTGTGTGTTTGTTTGTTTGCTTGTTTTCAGGGGGATTATGCTACAGGCATCTTCTTCCTCTCTCTGAGC
Source organism: Tupaia belangeri chinensis (assembly GCF_000334495.1). Lineage (NCBI taxonomy): Eukaryota > Metazoa > Chordata > Mammalia > Scandentia > Tupaiidae > Tupaia > Tupaia belangeri. Next base: position 3,516,429 of record NW_006159827.1, on the reverse strand, counting down.
TTTGTCTAACTAAAAAAAAAAGGCGGGAGGGAGAGTATTGCTATGAGCCTTTTGTACAGACAATTTCTTATGGTTTTGTCTTTCCAAGATCCTTTGCTTCCTTTGGAAAAGTATTTCTTACCACCTCCATTTGGTCCTATTAAGGCTAAGGTTTTTGCCATGAGGCACATGCGCTTGACAAAGAGAGACAGAGACAAAGTGAGAAATCATCCCCCAGAGGGGATGCCCATGCCACAGTCCCTTCTCCTTCAGTCTCCTTTCAGGATTTTGGACACGCATGTACACACACATGCACCCAACATGAGTTTCAAGCCACTGGGTCCAGGACTTGAACTGCAGTCGACCACATGGGAGTCCAGCAACATAACCATTATGCCATCTGCTGGTCCCATTAATCATTTAATGATGATTTACAAAAGCATGTCTATATTGTCTTCTAAACCCTAGGGCTACCTTTCCAGGAAATATTATTTGTGGCAAGTTGGCATACAACAAACAGGACTTTCTACTTTCTTGGTAGAAATACTTATTAGGATTTCTGAAGGGAGATTTTAGGTTTTGCCTAATTCGGCTCAATGCTCTGACCACACACTGGGATAAAATACAATGGGTCTCGCTGCTGCAAAGACCGTTCCCAAATCAAACCTAGCTCTATTAATGAACCTCAGCTCTATTAATGAAGCAGAAATACCGATGATCCAAATGACCGCAGCTGATGTCTTCTGAACACCTAAAATGTGGTGAACACTCCTCTGAAAGTTTTGTATAAATTACAATTTAATCCTCACAGCTGTGTGGAGTATCCTTCATTAACCTCTCATTTTGCCTAATTCATTTTGCCTCAGGAAACTGAGGCTCAGTGATGGGAATTAACCTGCCCAAGGCCAGCTAGCCGGCCATTTAGTCAAGAGGCTTACTATTATACCTTGATCAACCTGGAATCCAGTGATGTCACACAGTAAGCATGCATTTCTCCTTCCTACCAAGCCCCGTTCAAGCCCTCATCCCAGTTGAGTGGCTCTTTTTCAAGCAAACTCAGGGGTGTAGGTTTAGAGCATTTTATGAGGTTAAAGTCTTCAATAGGCAGTCTGTAAGAGTCTGTGCAGTGAGTGGGGAGAAAGCAAACCCATTTTACACACTTCCGAGGTCAGGATATGACATGCAGGCCTGCCCCTCACATTTGATTGCTGAGCTCAAATCACATGGTTCCACTTAGATGCAGAAGAGCTGGAAAATGTGACACCAGACTGGGCAGCCACTTCCTAGCAAAAGTCCTCATTCTGAGCAGAAATACCCAGCAGTTCTGGTGACCAGTCATCCTCCCTGCCAGCGCTAGTACATAGTGGAGCTGAGACTTGAAACTGGCTCCTCAAAGTTTCTACTGGATCAGCTTCTGACTTCAAACTTTGCTTTGGGAACTTGCTTGCATGCATGTATGCATGCATTCATTCATTCAAATTTGACCAGAGAGGAACAGAATGAGAGAGAGAGAGAGAGAGAGAACACAAGCTGCCAGGTCCGGGACTCAAACCACAGTCGTCCATGTGAGAATCCAGCACCCTTAACCACCAAGCCACCCGCTAGACTTAGGAACAAGCATTCTTCTATTGTTACTATTACATAAAAGGAGTCAGGGTTAGGGTTATGAAGCATTTTTGCATAGAAAACCAGAAAAACAGGTCATGACTTTCCCAATAATCTAATATAGTTCAAAAATTTTTTTTCTAAAAAGAAATAATATGCATTGAAGGGATTATGTAAATTTATGGTGAAAGAACAAGAGATGCTCACAGTGGCTCATGGCAACTGCTGTTCAGGTCCATGGGCAGGCAGGGAGAAAGCTACGCTGGCGATGGGACTCTGGGTAGGAAATGCAAATACGGTGCTGATTTTTTTTTTTTTTTTAACTTCAGAGAAAGAAGCCAGAGATGTAAAATTGTATGAGAAAGCTCCAGATTTTTAAATGTTAGCCAAAGGAAACTAATCTAAGGCTAGTTCTGGCAGGCATCCCATTTCCAGAATAATTAGCATTTGAAAAAGAGATGATTTCCCAGGAAGAGACCTAAAGGATTGTAACTGGCCTCTGGAAGGTGAGGGGGCCTTTCAGCTCACGGTAAAGGACTGCTTCTAGGTGCCTGACAATGTCTTCCCTCAGAACCTTCTCTGGCTCTATCTAGATTCTCACCCCAACCTCCTCCAGAAATACCTCTTACATCCCTCCCCTTTCTCCATTAATCTCAATGCTTGGTTAAGTTTTGCTTAACCCTCGTCTCTTTCTTTCCTATCTTCTCAATCCATCGACTGTCTTTTGTTTCCCTACTGTTTCTGAAACCAAGCTAGGACCCCCTAACATATTTTCTAAGATTCTGGAACTATAAGGTTCATTTACATTGTAATAACCCAGAGGAAGAAGTAAGTCTTCAGACTTTTGGTTATGATAATAACCAACAGGGGCCATGAATGAGAACCATTTGTCCTCTAAAACTCTCACTTAAAGGGAAGATAAGGTTCTTATTTCAGTATGTAAGATGTTTTATAAGCTGGAAACTGCTGGTTGTGAGCTCAAAGACTCCAGGCTGAACGGCTCCAGACACCTGAAGAGAAATTTTATTATCTAAGGCCTCACCAATCAAGAATGCCCATGAGATGATCACGCCCTCTTGAACCAATCACTGAACCGATCATGTGCCCAGGTCCTCTGCCCAATTTTGCCCTTAAAAATGCATGTGGGGAAGACTTCGGGGAGATCAGGTCTTTTCAGCATGAGCTGTGTTTGCACTTTGCAATAAAGCTGGACTTTCCTTCATCACACCATGTGCCTATGGTTTGGTTTTATAGCACTTGGGTGAGCGAACCTGAGTTCCGGTCCACAAATCATTCTAAGGATGACCTACAAAAGTATGTCTACACACTCTCTTCTAAAGCCAAGGGCTGCCTTTTGAGGAAATGTTATCCAAGTCAAATCCTTCATCCTGCCCCTCACTAAACTGAGCTTCACGTCTCAACTTCCTTCTTTCTGCCATTTACATGAATGCCTCTCAAGTGAGTGTGGAGGTGGGAATTTGGGGGAGCTAAAGCTCTATGAATATCTTCACGTGTATGCTCTGTGTGAGCTTTCCAAGAACTGGCCAACTTAGATAAAGGGTCATTTAATTGCAGATATACCTTGGGAGTGGGAGATCATGTATTTGCTCCAGAGAACTTCAGAGACTTTTCTCTCCTCGAACCACTAGCTTACACTCCAAGCTAGGGAAGCTATAAATCTCATTCTCCTAGATTCCCTGGAAAGTATGTGTTTATCTTCTAGGTTTCTCTGGAGGGGAGGATGGGCCAGTTTTCCAGCCACCCCCTACAAGTTTCAAGTCTTATCTCAGGTTTCTACCCCTGCTCTCATCATATCACCCAAGAAAGGATTAGGATCAGAGAACTATTGCTAAGATACTCTGAGTAAAAAAATCATCCTTTTGTGGGACCAGCAGATGGCCTAATGGTTACATTGGTGGACTTCCACATGGTGGACTGCAGTTCAAGTCCCAGATCCAGCAGCTTGGAATTTACGCTGGGCTCATGTGCGTGCATGTCCAAAATCCTAAGAGGGGAATGGAGGAGGAGGGATTGTGATGAGGCCATCCCCCTGGGAGGTGATTTCTAGCTTTCTAGCTTTCTCTCTCTCCAGCAAGTGCATACGTCCTATAACAAAAGATTCTAGTAAAAATTAATTAAAAAATTATAATCTCTTTTCTGACCCAGAGACCTTTCATTTCCTCCCAGGATATTATATGCATACATATATAACAGATATACATGTGAAATACCATAAAAATGAATCATGTGAAACTTAGAAAAAGCAAAGGCATAAAACATAGAAGCTAAAATTTTATGATTACATTCAACAAGTTCACGTTATCAACTTGCTGTGAAGTTTCTAAAGCTTCCTTTCCGTTTCAATGTTTATTGTGTCAAGGATCGTACACAGTTATAAAGCTACCTTTGGAGACCCGCAGTTGGCATAATGGCTATGTCGTTGGACTTCCATGTAGTCGACCCCGGTTTGAGTTCTGGACCCGGTGGCTTAAACTCACGCTGTGCCCAAGATCCCGAGAGGAGAATGGAGGAGAAGGGATTGCGGAGTGGCCATACCCCCTGGGGAATGATTTCTTGCTTTCTGTCTCTCTGGCAAATGCATGTGCCCTATAGCAAAAACCTCTCAGATAAGTAAATAAATAAAAAGCTACATTTATCAGTGGACCTTCCTTTGAGTGGCACTGACTTGTCCCACCAGCTGGGTCAAATCCAAATGGCAATGCTATCCTATGTAAAGTTCCTTAATGGAGATAATACGGGCAGAACTTGGAGGAGTGCCCAGCACATGAGTGTGGGCTCCGTGACTGTTACCTGTTATTGCTGTCCCACTCCGCCTTCTCTTTATAGTGAACTCCAAGACTCATTAAATCCATCATCTCATTTATTTTCTGTACTTGTCCCTCCCCCTCCATTCCCACATCATGACTTCAGCCCAGTTTCGACAGATCCTTACATCCACACGGCCCTGGTATTCTGATGGCATCTAACTAAAATAGAAGCAAAGGCAGTTCCAGAAGCGAAGGCAGCTCGAGGATTCAGAACTCCAGGGACTGGTTGAATGGGCCGTAATTCCACTAGCAAAAATAAGCAATGTACTTAGGGAGTCGACTGGGAAATAAAAAGATTAATTTCTTTTTTGAGGGGTGGGAGGGAGGACACTGAATTAGAACAGTATCTGACCAGAGGTCCACTGTCTGTGACTAGTCCACCTATGCTCTGTGGGACTATGTTCACAAAAGCCAAGTTGTCATGAGCCCCATTTTTGCAAACTCCCATTTCCTTTTTTTTAAGATATAGGAAAAAGTAAATGAACATTGCATGGCTGTTTCTGCCTCCTCGGACAGCCTGTGACTGTGAGTGGCACTGAAAGACGAAGCAGGGAGGGCTGCCTGTGGCCTAGGGATTAAGGGGGCCAGATCTCCAATGGCCGACTACAGAGTTTAAATCCTGGCCCTGGTGTTTTAAAAAACACAATATGTGCATTTTTGTGTGGATGTGTACCCGCCCAAAATCCTGACAAGATGGAGAAAGGATTGCAGAATGAACTCACCCTGGGGGAGATGCTTTCCCCGTCTCTCTGCCTTGCTGCCTGGGGCACATACATGCCCTCTCAGCCCCCCAAATGCAGACAAGGCAGAGAGAGCTAAAAAACCAATATTCGTCCAAGGGTGGGCCAAATACGATTGCTCATCCGCCTTTGCCAGCAGGCTGACGTAGGCTGGTCCACAACGTTATAATAAATACATGCTTCCCTATGGCTCACACTGGGTAAACTCTGGAATCACCTCCAGTGGTTTCACCAGAAATCAGTGTAGAGACGACTGTTGTAGTAGAAGCCTGCGGTGATGGAACGTCCAGGCCGAGCTGCTCTGAGTCCTAGGACTTAAGCCACGTGGCACTCCTGATGCACAGTGGGGATGTGAAAACCTGATCCATGGGCGTGAGCTTAGTGGCTCATCTACCTGAGGCAAAGAGGAGTTTCTGCAAGCCCCTACCAGGCACCAGAAGCGTGCTTGGACGTGGGTGTTCATGACAGGAAGCTAGCAGAGAGTGTAGACTGAGATATAAGAAGCGTTGATAGGATACACACAGAGAAACATGACATTAGAGGATACAAGGGCAGAATAATAATAATAATAAAATACAATCTAGGACAGATCCAAGTGGAACCCTCAGGTTTAAGGAAGAGCCAGAGAGGGAACATTTAGAGAAACATTTGAATATTGGAAGAAAGCTCAGAAAAGTGGGTAAATAATAGCAATGAAACATCAGAGAAGATATTGGCAGAAAATATCTTAAGGGAGGGATATCTGTAATGTCTCAGGTAAGAGAAATAAAAAGAATTAAGGGGCACAGTGCTATTGGGTTTAACTACCAGCAGAGTGCTAGGGACCTCTGAGAAAGCCGGGGGAGTAAACAGGAAAAATAACAGAGTAAATGGGTGGTTAGCCAAAATTCAAATATGAGATCAGACAAGATTCAATGTCAAGACCGCAGTGAGAAAAGAAACAAAGCAATTACCTATGCCAAGTCACATGGCAAATGACCTCATTTACTTCCCATAGTCATCCCAGTTCTTCCTTTTCTTTGTTTATATGAAATGCCTTGCTATCTGTTAAAACAGTAAGGGCAAGCCTCAAATGCATTATTAACAACAATAAGGAGGCAATTATCCATGTAATGCAAGTCAAAAGATCTCTGTTGGTTACAGTTACTTGGATAAAACAAAGAACATTTAAGGGGCTTGAATTATGCATGATATTCCGTCATCTTTCACTTTATGTTAGAAAGGGATGGAATTGGAACCAGCAGATGGCATAATGATTACATGGACTCCCATGTAGTCGATTGCAGTTCGAGTCCCGGACCCGGTGGCTTAAACTCACACCAGGCACGTGTGCGTGCGTGCCCAAGATCCCTAGAGGAGAATGGAGGAGAAGGGATTGAGGCAGGGCCATCTCCCCTGGGGGATGATTTCTCACTTTCTGTCTCTCTGTCTTTCTGGCGAGCTCATGCACCCTACGGCAAAAACCTCTCTAGAAAAGAAAAAAAGAAGAAAAAGAAAGGGACAGAATTAAAATGAGATGGAAGAGGGAGGGTAAGAGGCATCAGAACCCTGATGTGCACCATGATTAGGATAAGAGGGTGGGAAACTGGGGGGAGGGAGGGGATCAAGGAGAAAAATAAAAACAAAACGTTTAAGAGGCATAAAAATAGAAAATCATCTTGATTGCATGTATGGTAATATCTTTGACTGCACTAATATATAGTGTATTATGCTGTGACAGTTCATTTTGTATTCTCTAATAATATAGAGTGATTGAATGTATAAAAAATAATAAAAAGGGAAAAAAAAAACTCATTCAGAGAAGGTGCAACCTCTGCAGCTTGTTCTATTAAAGACATCGAATACAATTAAGAACTGGGGCCAGCAGGTGGTGTGGTGGTTAAGGTACTGGACTCCCACATGGCCACCCGTGGTTCCATCCCAGACCTGGCAGTTTCCTTTCTCACTTTCCAGTCTCTCTCTCTCTCTCTCTTTGTCTAGTGAGTACACATGCCCGATAACAAATTTTAAAAATAATAATAAATATAATTAAATAAATATATTTGAGAACTAAAATGTAAAGGTGGAACAAGGAGGGAAAGCTCGTCTACTTCAGCATCCACGAGCCCCTTGTTACGCAGTGTGCATGAAATGAGGCCACGGTTAACAGCTACAGCCTCCCAAACAACCAAGTTCAAAGCCAAGGCCTGCCGCTCTCAGACTTCCTCCTTATTCCATATTAACATACAATAGAATGGAACTTGGAACCAAAACAATTAGTCAAACCTCTTCCATTTCTCAAGAAACAAGAATTGTGGTACTTTGAGCTAATGCAAAGGGGAACTTGAAATCCTCCGTAGGAAAGTAATTTCTTTTGCGGAGGTTAAACAGTCTCACTCCTGGAAAGCAACCTGAGCTCCTCTGCCTGCTCCTCCCCGCCTCAGGTTGGCTGTTCTACCTGAATAGATGGTCAGCACCCCCAACTCACCCTATCTCAGTCTCCCCACCCCACCCAAACCTAATCCATTCACACTTCCTTTGCATATAGCTTTTCTATTTCTTTTCTTTTCTTTTTTTTTTTTTTGGAGAGGTTTTTGCTATAAGGCGCGTGTGCTCACCAGTAAGACAGAGAGAGACGGCAGAAAATGAGAAATCTCCTCCCAAGGGGGGATGGCCATGCCGCAATCCCTTCTCCTCCATTCTCCTCTCGGGATCTTGGGCACCCCCGAGTTTAAGCCACTGGATCCGGGACTCAAACCGCTATCTCAGTATTGCCATCTGCACAAAAATAGCATGTCTTAACAAGCCCTTTACAAACTGCCATGTAAAATAAACACACCTCTCATTCTCCGACCCTTCCTTAAAGTATTTGGACAGGGGATTAAACAGGGTATTAATGCTTCTTGCCTCTCTGGTTATTGTCCAACCACCTCCCACTCACATATTTCTACAAAGGCACCAGCTTGCATTGTTTTGTTTGTCTGTTTCCACTACTGTATATTTTAAAAAAGTATTGGTGGATGGAAGACGGCAAAAGTAAGGGGGGACGTTGGAAGAGTAAGGGTGACAAAGGCTGTGCCCAAGAGAAAAGGGAGGGGACAGAGGCTGTACAGTTTCCTATTTCCGCTGGGATAAATTATAAACATGGTGGCTTCCAACCACATAGATTGGTTATCCTATAATTCTTCAGGTCAGAAGTCCACAAACGTCTCTTCCTTGGCTAACGCGGAGGTGCCAGCCAGGCTGTGTCCTTTCTGGAGGCTGTAGACGGGGAGAGCGGATTTTACTCTTTCTGGCTTCTAGAGACCACTTCCATGCCGTAGGTCATGGCCACTTGAAGCAAAGGCACAAGCCATCTCTTCTTCCATCCTCCTGTCTCTAATTCTGACACTTCTCCCTCCCTTTCATAAGGACACTTGGGGTAACACTGGTCCTCCTTGATAGTCTCAGCATCTCAAGGTCCTTCAGTTACCCCTGCAAAGTCTTTTAGCCACGTAGTGGGTGGTCGGAAATGTCACGATGTATTTTTTCGACGCAAGAATGTGTCTTGGCTTTTCCGACCATCCAGTAGGCTACAGAGATCTAGGGATTCGAATGTGAACATTTTGGATGGGTAGGTATTTTATCACAAGAGGAGAAAGAAAAAAAAAATGGAGGGAAGAAAAAGAGAAGTAATTTTCTGAATCCCTCACTTCTCTTACGCTAAACTAATACGAAAAAGCTGACAGCCCAGAAAAAAACGTTGCTACTGACACAGCACCTACTACTTCCTCTGATAACTTTTGCCTTCAACTAAATTTTGAGTTCAGATGGAAGTAAACAAAACACGACAGCCAGTCCAAAATTTCATTTGTTCTTATTAATAAAATATATCAGCTATCACAGTTAAAAACTCTTCCATTTGTTATATTTCATGCCAAACGGAGTAATTATTATCCATTCCAAATCAACATCGAGGTCATCATTTTAAGAGTCTTTGGGAAATCAACCAAAATGACAATAACTGGTAAATATTTTATGTTTCTAAAGATAAGTGGCATCTACTTGCTTGAATGGAGTTAACCACCACAATTGGGTTAAACAGTTCAACACAGTTACTTACTAATTGCCCAACTAAGTCACAATAGTCAACCCGGAAACTTTTCAATCAGTACTGACGGTAGAAGAAACACCAAATAGTTATCCTACCTGCCTTTTACCCCCCTCCATGAGTCTTTCTAACCATTTCCACATTACATAAAACAAGCAATCAAAAGCAACATTTCGCAGATTTCATAAACATTAACAGATCAAAAACAGTCACCAGTTCTTTAGAAAGAGATTCTGTAACAAAATTTAGCACACTCAGCAAGTGTTGGCTAGTGATATAATCATTAGCATGATTATCTTGAAGGCTGTCAACTTCTATCTAATTAATAGCTCATTTGTACATAGAAATTCAGACTTCTTTTAAGGATATCTTGGTAACATTTTTCTGAGGCTAAGATCCGCCTCAACATCGCCTGCTGGTTTAGAAATCAGAACATATTCTACATTCAGGAAGCTCAACCAAATTCTCTCCTCCCTCTCCAGACCCTAGACTCTATAGTTGATGGAGTATTTCATTATGTTGCCTGCAGTTCTTGACAAGAAGTGGGAGAAAAGGGGAGGAGAAAGACACTTTAGGAAATAATTGGAATGAGAAATGTCACCTTGAGTTTAGTGTCAGTGAGCTCATACTCAGCCTTGACTGGAAAGCAGACAGTGGAAGGAAAATGGCATTTACAAAAAAAAAAAAAAAAAAAACCAATCTTGTGCATGAACAAATCCATTAATATCAGATTTTTTTGTTGTCGTTGTTCCTGTATTGATCGCCATGGCACGGCTGCATGGCTGTCACCCAGCTGAGTCCCACGACTTCTATTGTAGGCAATTTCCCTACCGAATTACTTTCCTAAAAGGGCTGAACGTTACAGGAGCCTTGTCAAAACGCACACATGTCAACACCATTTGCTGGTGACTGTTCAATAATTAATTTACTAGGCTGGATTGTCGGTATAATTTGAAAAGTCCCTGCTTGGTATTCGTGCTTCTTGAGGCCAATAGCCCAGAATGGAAGGATCACAATTGGACCACGTATAGCCCAAAACACAGGTTATGCAAGCTTTGCGACTGACTCTAAATAGACCCTGTTGAGAACAAGCTTAGAATGGCAGATCAGAGAGAAGAGAAAGCCTTATCCACTGATCATTCTGATCAACTACCCATTGATCCCTGAACTCTTCGATTTTATAGATTTTGTTGCATCCACACTGGCATAACACACTTAGAAAATATTGTAAGTTGAGTATTAAAATGGCATGTTTATATATTATTCTTCACTGTGTGGAAAGGAACCAACAGAAGAACTGAAAAAAAAAAAAAAAGCAAAAATGTGAAGACAGCCCAGCTTCAAGTTTGCTCTGCCTCACAGCAAGTCTGCGAAAAAAGCAGGTTTATTGTAAGCAGTCACTCCAGGGTAGCATTTCTCATTGCATACTCTCTCTCCACTCGTGGCAATTTTCAAACATTATTGCAACTCGTCTCTCCTCCCCTTGAATCTGGGGTCACTCATGATCACTAAAATTAATATAGCCAGCAGCAGTGGCACCCTGTTACTTGCAAGGGTAGATCATGCTGCCTCTAACTTGGCCACTGGAACACTCTCTGGGAGCGCTAGGCTACAAGGTAAGGAGCCCAACCACCCACGTGCCTCCATGCTGTGAGGAAGCTCAGGTCACTGAGGAGGCCACCTGTAAACGTTGGTTAATGGTCCCAGTGAAGCCCGTCTATTGAGTCATCCCAGTACAGGTACATGAATGAGAAAACTTCTAAGTGATTCTAGCTCCAGGTCATTGAGCTTCCCCAGTGAACTTTCAGACGTTGCAAAACAGAGACCAGCCATCGCTGCTAGACTCTGCTCGTATTCTTGCCTTGCACACCGTGTGAACATAATTATGGTTGCGTTAGCCACTCAGTAGTGACTGGTGTGTTATACAGCAATAGATCCTTCGGATAGTAATCCTATCCCAGCTAAACAGTGAGGTAAAGGAGACTGGCTCCAGACGATAGCATCTTTCCCTTCCAACTTGGGGAGAGGTGGGGGAAAAGATAAAGCAGCAGAAAGACAGCTTGCACTCATTCAGAAATAGAATTAGTTCTGCACGTGAAGACTAACTGCTGACAGTTGTCAGTACATTGAGGGTGGGAGTGAAAGGTTGAGTATATGACACCTTACACTTGTACAAAAATAAATGATCTCAAAGGACTATTTCTTGTAGACGATTTCAGAAACTCTACTAGGGTTTCTTATTTTGAGGAAAAGTCTTTATCTTGCATCATTTTTTTTTTTTTTTCTATAGGGAACATGTGCTTGCTGGACAGAGCAGGAAAGGGAAATTGAGAAGGCACCCACTCAAGGGAACGGCCACACCACAACCCTTCTCCTCCATTCTCTTGGGATTCTGCACATGCGCACACACAGGCCCTGAGTGTTTCTCAAGCTGTTAGATCCAGAACTCACACCTCACAATCAGCCATGTGAGATCCTGTCCTCTCAACTCTCATGGAACCAGGTGGATCGGTACGTATCTTTTAACTTAATCGGCCTTTTCAGCGGAACTTCGAGCCTCCTTTAGTTTAGCTGTTTTAAAACTTCTTCCGTGAGAGACAAGTACCTCCAACAAGGTTCATACGCAGCAGTTCACCCTGTGTCTCAGCCCACCCAGCTCATGGGTGTGCGTGTCCAGCTTGCTCAGTTGAGTCCTTTCAGGACTTCGTGACCTGGTACTCAGGGCCTTTCCTGTCCGGGTCTAGGCGTGTTACCACTGCCTGGGCCTCAGCTTCGCATCTATGGAGGTTATGAGTGTGGGAATTGCCATACGGCGCTGAACGGCCCATGCAGTAGCACCTACTTGTTACGAACGACGGAAATCCCTGAAGGTGTGCTTCCTGCACGTCCTGTTTCCTACGCAAAGCGCCTGGATCATCGAGGACTGGGAAGTCCCTGCAGGGGCTGGAAACATCATGTTCTCATTGGGATGTCACTGTCCTGCTCAAATGTCTTCAGAGATGTCTCACGGCCTAATGACCGCAGTTTAATTCCTGTGTCTCACCCTTTCTGGCATGTCATAGTCTGCAGCTCACTTGCGGACCCAGTTACGGTTCTTTGTCCTGTTTTAATTCCTTTTTAAGAACTGCCCTATGTGTCAGGTACCATTTCTGGGACTACCCTGGTGAGGAACGACCGAGAAGATCCCTGCTTGGATCACGCTACCGTTCCAGTGTGCATGTCAAAATCCCGAGTAAATACAATATTTCACAGGCTTGATCATCACTATGGAAAAAATAAAATGATCTGATGGAGCAACTGGCTAGCATGATCAGGGGAGTTCTGAGGTGATCAAGATTTTTTTTTCCAACGACTAAGAACATTTTTAAAGATTCAGAAAAAAAAAAAAACAGAACATTTTTTCATTTAAACCTCTAATATTTTTGAAGATGTATTTTAACGTAATTTACAGTTTGTTTTCGTTTTGTCACAGGGCACATATGCTTGCCAGGGAAAGACAGAAAGGGAAAGTGAGCCGCCCCCCAACACGGGGGAATGATCATGTCACAATCCCTACTCCTCCATTCTCTCAGGATTTTGTGCACGCACACACACACTCACACACACGCCCAAGCATGTTTTTCAATCCAGGAGGTCTGAGATTTGAACCACTTAGTTGGCCATGTGAGCGTCAGAGCCTGAACCACCATGCCACCTGCTGGTCTGGCTTGCAGACATACCCTTTCTCTTAAATATTTCTGTAATCTTGAGGGAAAAAAAAGAACATTTCCCTGTATAGCCCCAGGGCTACGAACACACCAAACTGATCATTTGTTACAGCCTATGCCGTGTTACATCTTTTGTCTTCAGAAATTATTTTATAGCTGCTTTGCTCAAAGACAAGACAAATAAGATCCGATGTGTGCGATAGATTATGTCTTTTCTGATTCATCAGAATCCTTCCACGCTCTCCTCCTTCCTGTTTCTCTGTCATATTGACTGATATGGGGCAAGCTTGGGATTTGGTCAACATTTTCTCACACCATTTAACGTGTTCTTCCTCCTACATGTTATATGAACTGGCAGTTAGGTATAAAGGCCTGATTTGATTCAAGGTGAACGTCTTGCAAAGATGACCTGGTAGTCGATGCTAAGCGCTTTATGTCACACTACCTCACGAGACAAGTGATGTCTGGATGTTCTTTCCTAACTCCCACATTAACCTTCAAGGCAAAGGTGGTGACAGCCTCCTGTTGTCTTCGTGAAGTGGCATTTCCTGACGTGGAACCTGCAGTGTGTGTGAAGACACAGAACACAGGGTGCGTGTGCGGTGCCATGTTTTCTCCTTGTTTCCCTGAAGGGTCCCGGCCATTTCATATAAAGCTTTCCAAAGGGTAAGTTTTCCAATTCCTTCATTCCTCCTATGAGTAGCTAGCAGTTTTCTGTTTAAAAGACTCAATATTAAAGCAGCTTCTCTCATCGGGTGAGGCTATTGGTCACTCCGTCATGTCCTGTGCTCTGGGAAGGCAGAATGAATGTGCCTCTAAATCCCTAACCTGTCCTACTGTTGTCTATTTGACGTTCATGTGAATTCTTTAGGAGAATGAAAAATAGGTTTCTGTAGTTTTGTATATTACTTAGATTTCAATCCATTATAGTCATTCTTACACCATCATTTGAATTACAACTGTGGACACTAAGCGCCCCTTCCAGCTCTGTATCATTTTAAATGACCACATTACCCTTTATATATGCTTGACTCTCTAGTACAACAGAACTTCTAGCTCCTTCTCTGCACCTGACCTGAAATCAACCATTTCTGTAAGAGCCTAATTTTTTTGTTTTAATGTTTTTGTCATAGGGTATGTGTACGTGCCAGAGAAAGAGACAGAGAAAGACAGGGAATGTGAGAAATCACACCCTGAGGGTAGGCCAAGGCCACAATTCTGTCTCCATTCTCCTCCTGAGATTTTGGGCATGCATGCACATGCGTCTGGCATATTTTTTCAAGCTGCTGGGTCCGGGACCCGAACCACGGTCAGCCATGTGTGAGTCCAATGCCTTCACCACCACATCACCTGCTGGTCCCAAGCTTTAATTTTTTTAAGAAATGATATTTAGAGAATAAAATCTAAAGTCAGAGGTGATCACTGGTCCTTAAATGTTACTGTTACTGGAATTTTTCAGTGTAAAGCTATAAAGTTTATTTCTCCAAAAATTATGAGCTTGGGGGCCAGCAGGTGGCATGGAGGTTAAAGTGCTAGACTCCCATCTGGCTAACCGTGGTTCAAGTCCAAGACCAGGACTTGCAAATCATGCCAGGCACGTGTGCATGCATGATCGAAATCCCAGGAGAAGAATGGACAAGGAATTGTGAAATGCCCATCTTCCTGGGGGGTGACTTCTCACTTTCCCTCTTACTATCTCTGGCTAGCATGCATGGCCTATGGCAAAAACCTTAAAAACAAACAACTATGAGCTTGTACTGAGTTTGAATTGTACTGCACTTTGAATGCAAATTCAGCTCTAAAACTTTCATTTAACATTTTTTATTTTATATTTCTGCATTTTTTCCCTGTTGCACTGGAGGTCACAGTCTCTAATTACAGTAGCATAATTTATTTTACCCTACGATTTAAATATAATTGCTTCTAGATAGAAAAAAACAACATTACTCCTAGGACTAAAACTATTCTGTTCTGTTTCAAATGATATTGCAGTTGTTTTTCCCTTTAGAGTCTCTCTCACTAAGGATATACTCACTACTATATCAAAAAAGTCACTGGAACTAGTTCTCTTTGTAGGTATCTTATTAACTTTATACATACTTACATTCATTTGCTTGTGTTCTAGTTTTGAGTTTAGAGACTTTATAAGATACTTTCTTTTATAATTATTTAATTTTATTTATTCATTTATTTTAATTTGACGAGAGAGAGGGAAAAAAGTGAGAAAGCAAGCCATCAGGTCCAGGACTGTGGGTGTCCAGCGCCTTAACCACGGCGCCACCTGCTGGCCCCTATAAGATATTCTCTTAATGATGTGTGGCCCAATTAAAATGATTTCTACTAGATGACTTTAAAATAAGTTATCTATGGGTATGAGCAGATGACATAATGGTTATGTCACTGGACTCCCACATAGTTGACCACCACAGTTTGAGTCCCAGACCTGATAGTTTAAAACTCATACCGGGTGTATGTTTGTGCGTGTCCAAGATTCCAAGAGGAAACTGGAGAAGGGATTGCAGCATGGCCATCTTTCCTTGGGAAGCAATTTCTCACTTTCTGTCTCTGTCTCTCCAGTGAACACATGCGCCCTATAGCAAAAAACTCTTTTAAAAGAAAAATGTTAGCTATGTACTATACATTTACCTGCAATTGCTTTTATGGGCAGAATTATATAATAGGTAGCCTTCTGAAATGGCTTTCATTTGGAATATTCTTCATTTTAAGAATTATTTTTGTCACTGACATAATTGTATTTTCTGTTTGTTTTTGGAGAGGTTTTTGCTATAGGACACATGTACTTGCCAGAAAGACAGAGAGAGACAGAGACAGAAAATGAGAAATCACCTCCCAGGAGGGATGACCATGCCACAATCTCTTCTCCTCCATTCTCCTCTTGGGGTCTTGGACACACAAGCCTGGCGTGAGTTTAAGCCACCGGGTCCAGGACTCGAACTGCAGTCGACTACATGAGAGGCCAGCAACATAGCCATTACACCATCTGCTGGTCCTGACATAATTGTATTTTTAAATTAATATGTTTTGAAGTAAAAATACTAGAAATAAACTCATAATAATGTTATTTATGCCCTTATACCCTCATATCACTCCTTTAGATAACTATGTTTATAAGTTTATGGTTTTTCCACTCCAGGTTTCTGGAATAGGTTATACAATATCAAGAAACAATTCTGCAAAGATCCATAGGAAAGGCATTTGAGGCCCAGACATTATCAAGTAAACATTCTCTGATCCTTTAAAGAACACAGCTTAACAAAGAATAAAAGAGACCAAGAAGATGTACAAAAAAATTAAAGAAAAAAAAATATATCAGGTTACAGAAGTTGGTAGAAATCTTACCAGGTCATTTCTTGTATGATACAGTAAGAAAATTAGTTATTATTCTGAATATAACAGTAGGGAATTTGAGAGTTTAAAGCAGGGGACTGATGGGATTAGATTTTCATTCTCCCAATTTCCCTCTGATAAAAGGGATATGGAGGATGGATTCCTGAAGAGATAAGAAGGGTGGAGACAAGTTAGGGGGTAATAGAGCAGAGAGGTGACATATAAAGATCATTTTGCCCCTGATTAGGGACCAGATTAGAAATAGAAAGAAAATGTCTTTGGGTTACATCTTGGCACCAGGACAGGAGCTGCCGATGAGCTCTGTATGGATGGTGACAGGGAGGAAGGAATAAGGACAATGGACGATTTTAGGCATTTGGCTTGAAGAACTAGATGCTGCTCTGAAGTTTCTGAGAAGCAGGCTTAGCGGAAGGAGACTGAAGGGGCAAGAACTCTACTTTGGCCATGTTCAGTGTGAGGAGACTGCTAGACTTTCAAGTATACACATGCTGTAGTGGGTGGGGTATATGGGCCTGGAGCTCAGAAACCTCAAAGGCAGAAAACAATTTAAGAGACAATGAAAAGGAGTCAGCATGGTGGTTAAGACGCTGGACTCCCACATGGCTGACCATGGTTTGAGTCCCAGACCTGGCAACTTGCTTTCTCACTTGCTCTTTCTCCTTGTCTCTCTCTTGTGAACATATGTGCCCTATAGCACATTGAAATAATAATAAATTCTTTAAGCAAACAACAAGAGAGACAATGAGACAAGCATTAGATCAATTTGTATAAAGAAACCGTGTTTCAAGAATAGAGGTTAAGGATCCAGGCCCTTACCAACCTTCAAAGTCCAGTAGAGAAAACGCATGAAGAAAAATAACATTCTGAAGAAATGAGTTCATTTGGTGGGAGAAAACCAGCCAAGGGTTATGTTGTGGAAGAACAGAATGCGTGTCGAGATGGTAATAAACTTAACTACATCTAACTCAGATCTGCAAAGAAAATGAGCGCCCTCAGAGAAAAGTAGAGGTGGAAGATTAAGTGAGCCAGAAAAGACAGTGGAGCAAAGACCACCTGATCCTTACTAGTTCCTATTACAGTTGGTTACATCTGCTACTACTGACACACAAGGGCCCAGTATGTTCTCCAATTTGATGAATTCCAAGCAATTTCTCTTTCTTACACCATAGATCCTATGATTCCACTCCAGGAGAAGATGCCTAGTAATCTGAAGCAGTAAGTCAAATGTAAAAATGGGTGGGGGGAAGGACACACTTTATTTTTATTTATTTATTTATTTTTGAGCGATTTTTTGCTATAGGGCACGTATGCTCTCCAGAAAGACAGAGACAAAGAGACAGAAAGTGAGAAATCACTCCCTGGGGAGATGGCCACGCCGCAATCCCTTCTCCTCCATTCTCCTCTCTGGATCTTGGGCACACATGCACACGTGCCTAGCACGAGTTTAAGCCACCAGGTCCAGGATTCTTTTTTGATAATACTTATTGATGACCAAAGCCATGGGTGATTTTTTTTTTTTTTTAAAGAGGTAAAAGAATTCTTTTGAGGACCGGTTATATGCCAGAAGTAGGATATACCTACACTATATTAGGTCACCTAACATCCTAGTGACCATGCAAATTTAGATTGTTACCTCCATTTGAAGAGAAAAAAAAAAATGAAGTCTTTAGCAAAGTGAAGTCAGGCTCTCTTCTTTTGCTCTAAAAGCTTATTCACAGCAGCCAAGTTTTAAATCGGTTTACTTTGAAGCCCACACTCATCATTATGATGGCCATTCATAAGAAGTGAAGCCATTATTTTGAAGTGCACGATAGATTTTTGTTTTGTCATTATTTTTCCCTGTTAGCAGGTTCTATTTCATGTGGGCAATGGGCCCTTCAATAGATTTTATCTGTAGCACTGACGCCCGCAGGAAGTTGGCTAACATCACAGAATGTGATTAGAAAAGACCAATGACGAAAACAGCACATTTTCTGACAAGCAAATGCGCTCCTCTATGTGTGACACCTTCACCAAATGCTCAAAATAAAGGTAGTTGAGCAATAGTACAAAATCATGGAAGCAATGTGCTGCATTTAGGGGAGAAACCTTGCTAACCAGGAGAAATTAGAGCAAAGGAGATTAGGGGAAATTCTGTTTCAGATTGGGGCCAAATTTATGGGTTTTGTGTATGTTGTACAGAAATCATACAAAAGAAAAGGGTAATTTTTAACAAATAAAGCTGAAGACGGCAATCTGAAGCATTTTATTTTATAGGTGTGGGTACTCAGACCTTGAGATGTTAACTTACTTGTGTAAGGTCACATGACTAGTCAACGGTGTGGGTACTCAGACCTGGAGATGCTGAGTCGCTATGATCAAATGACTAGTCAAAGGCAAAAGATCAGGCGTCTGATGCCACTACCAAGCTCATTCTAAGACTGTTCTATCAGTTGAACCCATGCATATAACCCATCACGGGCATTTAGAGCTCAGCTATGGTAAATACAGATTTAAGTAACATACAAAGTCGTCTTCACTGATCTCTGAAGAGTTCTGCAATTTCAACTTGGAAAAGGAGAATAGTCTATCTCCATAACTATCATTTCTTTTTTGTTTTAAAACCAAACAGCCCATGGCACATGCCTCCTGTTTAGGAAGACTTTTTATTTATTTATTTATTTTACTTTTTATATAGGGTATATTTGCTCACCAGAGAAAAACAGAAAGAGACAGTGTGACAGAAAGTGAGAAATCACCCTCCGGGGGGATGGCCATGCCACAGTCTCTTCTCTTCATTCTCGAGATTCTGGGCATGTACACACATATACCCAGTGTAATTTTCAAGTCACCAGAGCCAGGATTTGAACTGTGGTCAGCAGGTGGGAGTCCAGCACTGAAACCATCATGTTACCTGCTAGCCCCTCAGGAAGACTTTTCAGAAATGTTCTGTTCTTTAAGTGGACATGATAAGGAAAAGAGGATTAAAGGAAATGACAGCAACTCTATCGGCATGGAGAGGCTGAAATGCAGTAGGGTCTGTATTTTTGGGGAAGGGAAATCAAAAGAGGTCGAAAGTGAAGTATACACATGGGTAGACTTTTTCCACGCTTTGAAGGAATGCCTGGCTTTTAAACTGCCTGTTTCACACTATAAAAGTTTTGGAGTTGTCTAAAATCTTTGAAACTAGGATTTTTTTTGGCGCTCAGGACTGGATTCTGTGAGCACGTCACTGAAGCAGGCAAAGCCAAAGGCTTTCCCCTAATCCGGGCTCTCGTCTATTGACCTTTACTTGAAACACTTCTTTGGACATCAGAATCCAAAGAGGGGGATCCAAAGAACTCCCCAGCATCCGCGTAAATGATGAGACAAGGTCTGTGGGGCAATGAGGTAACCGCCAGGTTGAACATTATGTATCTAAAGCCTATGTTCATGTGTGTAATTAAGAGCTGTGTGATCTGAACCAACTGCTTTCTCTGAGTATTAAATTCCTATTTACCAAAATAGAGAGATTATATCAGGCTGATAAACTAATGACACTTTTTCCAACTCCACATAGGTAAGTCGTCCCCACTACCATCAAGTCCCAACTCGATCTTGTTTGAAAGAAACAGACTTTGAAAATAAAGACTCATGTCTCCATATTGCTGAAGAAGATTTAAATTGACTTTAGATTTCATAAAATTAAGAATATATGTGAAAATGTCGAGGTTTTTGTTTTTATTTTTGTTTAGAGATTTTTTTGCTAGGGTGCATGCAATCACTGGAGACAGAGAGACAGACAGAAAGCGAGAAATTACCATGACCCCAGGAAGGATGGTCACACTGAAATCCCCTCTCCTCTGTTTTCCTCTTGGAATTTTGGGCACACATGCACACATACCTGGTGTGAGGTTTTTAGGCCACCAGGTCCAGGATGTGAACCGTGGTTGACTGTGTGGGAGTCCACTGATATAACCATTATGTCATCCACTGGCTCCAAAATTGTCAAGTTTAAAAATAAAAATAGAGGGACCAGTAGTTGTTGCAATGGCTGCATCACTGGACTCCCATGTAGTCAACAGCAGTTTGAGTCCCGGACCTAGTGGCTTAAACTCACACTGGGCATGTGAGTGCCCAGGGTCCCTAGAGGAGAATGGAGAAGGGATTGTGGCACGGCCATTTCCCCTGGGGGTGAGGGTGATGTCTGTCTTTCTGTCTTTCTGGCAAGTGCACGTGCCCTATAGCAAAAACCTCTCCAATAAATAAATAAATAAAAATAGGTTGTAGAATTTTTAGTCCAGTAGTAAAATATAGATGTCAAAAACAAAAACAATCTAAAACGAGACAAGTAAAAGTCACAAAAAACCAAACTGGTAAGAAAGTTAAAATAATAGAAATAATTCTTTAAATAACAGTATTCACAAGTAAGATTGATCAATGAAGTGCCACTTAAAAAGGACTAAAAATACTTAGGACCAGCAGATGGTGTAGAGGTTATGTCACTGGACTCCCTACATGGCCAACCAAAGTTTCAGTCCCGGACCCAGAAGCTTCAAAATCATGCTGGGCTCATGTGCATGCATGCCTAAGATCCAGGGAGGAGAATGAGGGAGAAGGGATTGCACCCAACCCCCTGAGAGGGTGATTTCTCACTTTCCCTCTCCCTGTCTCTATCTCTGACAAGTGCACATGCCCTAAGGAAATAACCTCTTAAAAAAAAAAAAAAAGGATTGAAAATACTGCTTTATGCTGTGAAGGCACACATTTAAATAAAGAAATAAAAAGGTTAATAGAAAAAGGTTTGGAAAAGGATATGCCAGAGAAACACTAGCTAAAACAAAATTGGAGAGTTATTTAAGTCAAAATAGCACTTAGGACAGAATATTAGGTCAAATTATTACAGATAAGGAAGATCATCACATATTGATAAAAGTTCCAGTTACCAAGAAGAAATGACAATTTTACGCCACAACTAAGAAGAAGCTGACAATTATACCATCTTAGCCTTAAGCTTTCACAACGTTCTTCAGTAACTGAGAGATAAAGCTGACGAAGAATTAGTGAAGACACAGATCATTTGAATGATACAAATAAGTTACTTGATTAACTATCAGAAAATTCACATTCTTCTGATACTCATCAATAAGACTTCGCTAAGACAGACCAAGTACTAGAAAGATTCAAACAAGTAACAAAGAATAATTATGATGTAAACCATATTCTTCCAGTGTAATTAAGTTCACAATTCATAAAATGACAACTAAAATAAAATCCTTATTTGGCAAAGTTTGGGATCAAGTGGTTAATGAAAAACTGTCCTTCCCCCCCTTTTTTTCTTAGTTGCCATGGGTCAGTCACTTATCAGAGAGCAAGTGACACAAAGAGAGAACCTCCTATTAGGGGCTGGTCACATTGCAATCCTTTTTTCCTCCATTTATCCATCCTGTTAGAATTTGGGCATGCAAAGAAGTGCCTGATGTGGTTTTCACACTTCTAGGGCTGGGGTTTGAACCACATCAGTCATGTGTGATCTGGCTTTCTAGGCACAATGCTTACGCACCCAGCTACAGGGCTAGTTGGGTCCTCTTCCCGTTTTAAGAATTACTTTCTCTCCAGTTCTAAAGTTGGTATATCATTTGGGTTGTGCACAGGTCAGAAAGAAAGAGTTAGAACTTTGAAAAGGTACAGGGGTGCCAGAATCTTACGGGTGGGGCTGAGGGCAGGAGAGAATGGAAGGCTATGGGAATCTGGAGATTTGATGCTGTGAAGGCTGGAGTCATCCTTCGGGGAGAGCAAGGTTACCAAACACATGCAGTGGGATGACCACAGCAAAGGTGGGCCTGGGGCTTGGAGTGAGACAAGAGGTTGGAGGGGTAAGCCGGAAGAAAGGACACAGGCACAAGAGGCATTAACACTAATGGACAGGCTGGAAATTCTATTAGGTGCTGTTGGTTTTGGAAATGACAAACTAAGACTTCAAAGTCATTTGGGTTTTGGAGTTGGGGACATTCCTTGAGTTCTATGGAGAACAGAAGGTAAGACCAGCCAAGAAACATGACTCTGCATCCTCCTCCCTCTGGGAAGGGAGAAGGCTGGTAGAATAGTAGAATCCTATGGTAGAATCTTATCTGCCCAGTTCTTAATCTCCATAATCATTCTCTCACTAGAGCCAGGCTCTAAGCAGGAAAACCAAGAGTGCTAATAACAAAGTCAAATGACAGGTCCTTCCTTACCAGATCCCCAGGCATATTCATGCATATTCACCTTGAATCTAGTGTATATTCACCCAGAGTACAATTAGAAAACAATTCTCAGACTATTCTTTATACAGATCACACACAAAAGACACAGCCACCACAATTTCTGAGGTTGATTAAGACTTATTAAAGTCAGTTTTAAAAGCTTATAAGCAATAAAAATAGCCACCACCATCACCAAACCCCCACCTTCCAATAGGCAAAAAACACTTTACTACACAATAATTCCAAACTGCCTTAGGGAATGAAGCTACCAATACCAAAGAGAATATATGCAAATAAAAGAAATTCTATTTTCTTTGGGATATTTGCAAATACTCCGACTCAAACAAGAATGGTGTGGAGAGAAAACCCATGATAAAACACTCTCAAAGCTGTGTTGATTGACATGCTGAATATTTTAATAGTGGATGGGATGCCAGTCTGGTAAACCATTTGCTATTCTCACTTGGTCCCATCTAATATCACTTGTGTTG
This sequence comes from Tupaia belangeri chinensis, assembly GCF_000334495.1. NCBI lineage: Eukaryota > Metazoa > Chordata > Mammalia > Scandentia > Tupaiidae > Tupaia > Tupaia belangeri. The sequence continues at coordinate 3,493,438 of NW_006159827.1, read as the reverse complement.
TTCGCTGCAAAAACTCCATCAGCAGAGCCAGAGGTCAGAACATTCTTGAATTTTACCTTCTATACCCAATCATGAAAACCACAAGGCAATTCTCATAATGTAATGCAAATCCATGGCAACACACACACACACACACACACGTGTGCAGTCTACAGGCAAGAGGAGAGGTTGAGAAGGCTCTCTGCAGAGGTCTCCACTAACATGTAACTATTCTGATCAACTCTACCTTGTCTTTTTTTTTTGGAGAGGTTTTTACTATAGGGCGCATGTGCTCACCAGGAAGACAGAGAGAGACAGAGACAGAAAGTGAGAAATCCCCCCCCAGGAGGGATGGCCATGCCGCAATCCCGTCTCCTCCATTCTCCTCTCAGGATCTTGGGCACGCACACATACACCCCCGGCGTGAGTTTAAGCCACCGGATCCTGGACTCAAACCATGGTCAACTATGTGGGAATTCAGCAACATAGCCATTATGCTAACTGCTGGTCTCCTGCCTTTTCTTTTTTAAAAAGAAAAAACATATGCATATATATGTTTTCCCATTACAGAGAATGAAGCACCCTCAACAGGGCCTCACACTGTGATCCCCTCCCCCAGCCTTCCTGGCCAGCCAGGATCATGAGTGGGTGCAACACGCATGTGCAGGTCAACCAGAGAACCAAACCGCCATCTTCTCTATAGATTTGGCATGGCTCGAGCAGTCCATGTACAGCTAGATCACCTAGCCAGCCCCCTGCCTTGGTTTTCTAATTCCAGGCCCCAAAGCACCCAGAGAGTAAGTCATTCCACTAAGAACCCCTTCCCCAGGGGTCAGAAAACTATGGTGCGTGGGCCATATCTGGCCCATCTCTAATTTGTGTACATAGCATTTTACTGGAACGCAGCCATGCACACCACGTACGTACTGTCGACAGCTGCTTTCTCCCTTCGAAGTGAGTTAAATAGTTAGGACAGAGACCATACGGCTCATCGCGCCTCAAATACGTACTATCTGGACCTTCACAGAAAGGATTTTTCAGTCCTGCCTTATACTGCCAGGCAATGAAAACAGATATACGAACAAACAGCAACAGACTAAGACATTTCTCAGCACATTTTCACATTTCATTCCAGCGCCCACCCTCACAATGAACAGACAGACAGCATACGCCATTTGTTGATGCAATCCGGGAGGATAGATGGGGTGAGTTAGAGTCTGACCGCGCAAACGTGTCACAGCTCATCTATCAGACACCCAAGACAGACGTCATTAAACAATCACAGCACACTCGTTCTCACCAAGTCCAGATGTCAGCCGAGCACCCTTTACCACACGATGCTCTGAGCAGCCAGGAACCGATTGGAGTTTGTGTAGAAGGTGAAATATTTTTGCTATTTCTGCCCTAATTAAACCTCATGGGTTTTGTTTTGTTTGGGTTTGGTTTGTCTGAGAGGAAGTTTTGCTATAGGTGAGTATACCTGCCAGAGAGACACAGAGTCAGAAAACAAGAAATCACACCCCAGGGGAGATGGCTTCTTCTCCATTCTCTTCTCAGGATTTTGGGCACACGTGCACATGTGCCCGGTGTGAGTTTTAAGCTGCTGTGTCCGGGACTCAGATCACACTGGACTTCGTAGGAGTCCAGTGACATAACCATTACACCATCCACTGGTCCCCTCATGTTGGTATTTTAAACCATTCTGCTTTAATCTGTCTACACAGATTTGCCTTCTACCACTAACTTGTATCTGCTGAGGCTAGTTTGGACCTTTAAGGTGCTCTTTGTAAATCTATCTTCTGAAATTATATTCTTGCCAACATCAGAAACTGTGTTTGTATATGTAAAAATGATTATAAATGAGTAAAAAAGTGGATACACAAGGATTAGAGATTATTATCAAAGTGGTATTTTCAGAACACTATTTCTTGGTATTGGGTTGTTAGAAAAGTCATAACACGTTTTTGCATAGAAAACAATATCTCTTCAGGACCAGCAATTGGCACAATGACTATGTCACTGGACTCCCACGTAGTCGACTGTGGTTTGAATCCCAGACCCGGTGGCTTAAACTCACGTCAGACGCGTGTGTGTGCATGCCTAAGATCCCGAGAGGAGAATGGAGGAGAAGGGATTGCGGTGTGGCCATCCCCTCTGGAGGGTGATTTCTCGCTTTCTGTCTCTGTCTTTTAGCGAGCACATGCGCCCTATAGCAAAAACCTCTCCAGGAAAAAAATAAAAATTATATATATGTGTGTGTGTGTGTGTGTGTGTGTGTGTGTGTGTGTCATGACTTTTCCGATGACCCAATATATTGTCTGTGCAGATTTTTAATTTGTACCCATGAAACAAGGCAATGGTTACCAGCGTGGCAAATACTAGAAAGAGTTTGTGAACTTTCAGTGAAGCTCTCCAACCTCAGTCCATGAAGCTGCCCTTCTGGAGTCGATACTGCAGCATGAGAGCAAGGCCCGCCCTCGCCTTCCCGAGCCCGGGCACACTGTGTAGAAGGCTGCACCCTCTGCTGGGTGAGCAGCTGTCCACAGCGGGCCCCGCAGCTGAGGAGCCTACACAGGTGTGTCCTGATGGGCCCCTCTAACTGCCTGACTCCCATTTACTCTCTTCTCTGGTTCTTCTTTACTCTATACGTGAGACTCCTCTTTATTGCTTTTTAAATTTTGTACAAGTTCCTTAATCTCAGTGAGCCATAACTGGGTTTTTACAAGGATCAAAATAAGATGAGTCAAATCTTTAAAATCTGGATCTCTAAGGGGAACAGCCTGGGATGCTGTGGCTCTTAGCAGGTGAGTCTAATGATGGGGTAAATTTGGAAAACACTGCTTTGTTAATATTGCCCCCTTTAAGGGACTGGCAGGTGGCATGGTGGTTAAGGGCGCTGGACTTCCATATGGCAGACCTCAGTTCAAGTCCTGGACCTAGTACCTTGCTTTCTCACTTTCCCTCTCTCTCTCTCACTCTGTTACTCTCTGGTCAAATTAAAATAAATAAATAAATGAATAAACGTCAATAAAATAATTTTATGTATATATATATCAATTAACTCCCCTTTAAAATGTAACTCAATCAACTTGTTAAGCAGGCAGCTCCCCCGTGTCTCCAAAGCTGATACACGGGCTCTCCATGATTGGCCCTGTCCTGATAGGAGACAGCTGCACAAAGCACTTCACGGAAAACCAGTGGAAGTCTCTGACCCTCAACACGGCCATTGTCCATCAGCATCACCTGGAAGCTTTTTAGAAACTTCTAGACCTCACCTTTCTGAATCAATATGTAATCTAACAAGATTCCCCAGTGGTTTTTTTGTTGTTGTTAAATTTATTTACTTCTTCCATGAGTGAAAGGATGAGAGAGATGCACCCCAACAGGATTTTTTAACTCATTAGTTCACTCATTCATTCATTAGACCAGAGAGGGACAGAGAGAGAAATCAAGCCACCAGGTCTGGGACTGGAACCCAGGTCAGCCATAGCGGGAGTCCAGCACCTTTAGCCACCATGCCACTTGCTGGCCCCATCCTAACAGGATCTTTACACCTCATCCACCCTCAGTCTCAGCCAGCCAGAGTCACAGACAACTAGACACACACAGCCTGTACAAAGAGACCCTGGGACAGCACCCCAGAACCTGCCCCCTGGCCTCAGCATCAGGGACTTTGTGGCCTCTGCACCACACAGCTGATTCTCACCCCGACTGACTCACGCACTGTGGTTTGAGAATGTGTTTCAGTCATGGTTCTCCAGAGAAGCACAACCTACAGGTCATATAGACAAATAGGTGACCAGGGAATGGACTCACACGATTACCGAAGCTGTGGCATTTTCCCCACCGCTGGAGAACCAGGAAAGCTGGTAGAGTGGCTCAAGCCGACACTGCAGCCATTAGAACCAAGGAGTCGCTGGAGCGATTCCTAAGGCCGAGCCCACTGGTGTGAGTCCTGGAGTCCGAAGGCCAGACAGCCTGGAGTTCTGACATCCATGGGCGTGAGGAAGGGCCACTGGGTTTTCAGGAGAGACCGGCAAGGGTTCTCCTCCTCCACGTTGCTCGACTAGGCCCTCCACCTATTGGGTAGCACCGCCCACTTGATATGCCGCCCCTGCCGACCCAGCCCCGGAAACCCCTCCTAGACACACCTGGGGAGCCCGATCGTTATCCTGAAACACCACAACACCTGCGTTTCCTTTTAGCAGAGGCGGGACAAGCCCAGTACCGACTCCAGCGCTGAGAATCACTATTTTACCAGCTAAGTATCCCTTGATCCAGTCAACGTGGTGCCCAGAATCAACCATCACAGAACCACTGACCTCAGCCCAACAATAAACCACAGAACCAAGACCCCAAAAATGATCCTGCACTCCAGTGTCCACAGTTGGATTTAAATTATCACTTAAGGGGGGGGAGGACCAGCAGACGGTGTAATGGTTACACCGCAGGACTCCAGTTTAGTCAACCACAGTTCAAGTCCCCAACCCACTTGAAATTCACTGTGCGTGTGTGTGTGTGTGTGTGTGTGTGTGTGTGTGCTCTCAAGATCCCAGGAGGAAAATGGAGGAGAAGGGATTGCAGGGTGGCCATCCCCCCTGGGAAGTGATTTCTCACTTTCTCTCTGTCTCTCCTGCAAGCACAGGAGCCCCATAGTAAAAATCTCTTTCCCCCAAAAAAAGTAAGACAGGTAAGGGGCACAGCGGCACACGGTTGGGCTCCCCGATGTGTGCATGTGTGCCCAAGGTCCCAGGTGAAGAGCGAAGGAGAAGGGATCGTAACATGGCCATTGCCTGGGGTGTGATTGCTCACTTTCCTCCTCACTGTCTGTCTGTCTGTCTCTTTCTCTCTCTCTTGCTCTCTGGTGAATGCATGAGCCCTGAGACAAAAACTCCCGAGAAAAGAAAGTCACTGAATCCATGCAATTTCTCTCTTTAGACAAAATGACTGCCCAGGAGGCACACAGGGAGATAGCTGTCTGTGAAGCCTCGGCCAGTGTGCCCAGGCGATCCGGATCAGCTCCAGGCCCCTCCACCGCCCAGAACACTGACTACCAGCTGGTTTGGGATGCCCGCGGCAGGAAGCATCAGCCGTTTGGACTTTGGCAATAACAGTTCCTTGAACAGAGGAGCTGGCTTCTCACTTTGGGCCTCTGTCTTCTGACTTGTAAAAGAGGTTAATCAGCCCCACGTTGTAGATTTGCAGGGAGCACCAGATGTGATGCATGTCAAATGCAAGCGCCGCGTGAGGTGGACCTGGGGGCGGTGCTCTGCTGTTGAAAGGGGGTGGCAGTGGGAGGGGGTAGAGGAGGAAGTAATGACGGTCCCTGAAACTGCTGGCATGTTTGCTCTACCTCGTAGTCAAAGAAGGGAGAAACAACACTTCCGTCACGTCTGGGAATAAGCACGGGGAGGTAAAAGACAGGTATGAGTGTGAAAACCGTCCTCCCAGAGGAGGCAAGGTTTATTTGCAGCTCCTTTGCATTCTCCATTTATTATTCCCACTCTCCAGTCTCTAAAATGCCCTCGCATTTACTAACAGCCTGGAGCCTGGAAGAATAAGGTTCCGGCCCAAATCTTTTTTGTTTTTTTGCAACATTTTTTTTTTTTTTTTTTTTTTTTTTTTTTGAGGAGAGATTTTTGCTATAGGATGCAAATGCTTGCCAGAGAGACAGCGAGAGACAAAGAGATAGAAAGCGAGGAATCACCACCTAGGGGGATGGCCACGCAGCAATCCCTTCTCCTTCATTCTCCTCTCAGGATTTTGAGCACGCATGCACACACCCCAAGCGTGAGTTTGAAGTCACCTGGTACGGGATGCAAATTGCAGTTCGCTAGGTGGGAGTCCAACAACGTAACCATTACGCCATCTGCTGGTCCCGTGACCCAAATCTTAACAGTTGAGGATTTTTGAATTATAAATGCCTACATTACCAGGGCTGTTTTTGATCCTTCCCTCAGTTTCCTTATTCAACACTTTAAGCTAGGGGACCAGCAAATGGTGAAATGGTTATGTCGCTGGACTCCCACATAATCAACCATGGTTTGAGTCCTGGAGCCAACAGCTTCAAACTTAGGCTGAGTGCATGTGCGCGTGAGCCCAAGATCCCAAGAGGAGAATGTAAGAGAAGGGATTGCACTGTGGCCATCCCCCCAGGGGGTGATCACTTGCTTCCTGTTTCTCTAGCAAGCACACACACCCTATAGCAAAAATCTCTATTTAAAAAAAAAAAAAAAGAAAAATTAAGCTAGAGATCCAGCAACATGTTTTCTTCCTGTATTAATTCACACATTTACTATGGGGCATTCCCTGTATCCTAGGCACTAGGTGAAGCTCTGGCTAAGGGTTATTTCACTTAACACTTACCAAAACCCTACGAATGAAGCACTCATTTTATACCCTTTCTGTAGAGGAGAAACAAAACCCCAGGTAGGTTAAACTCTTGCTAAGATCCCTCAGCTAGTAAGTGGCAAAGATGGCCCCTACACCCAGGCAGCCTGAGGTAGACCCAAGGTCCTTGCTATTGGGTGGAGCTGCTACTGTGCCTCTGACCCTGGGTCTACAGAAAAGGAGGGATGTATGAGGGGTCTTCAAGAAGTCTGTGGAAAATGAAATTATATTTTTATTGTGGTGCATGAAAATGTCAAGGGCTGGTGCCACAGGGTGGTGATTAGATGGAGCCAGATCCTAAACAGCTGAAAGCAGTCTGAGTCCTAGCCCCGGCAGCTTGTAAGACACGCTGGGAGGTGTGTGTGGGTGCTCAAAATCTCAACAAGACGCAGACATGGAGAAGAGGTTGCCATCTGACCATCTGCTACTGGGGCGTGCCTCCTTCCTCCCCTCTTGTTCAGTCTCTGTCTCTGGCTGGCAGTAATACAAATTTTTTTAAAAATCTTTAAAAAAAACCCTGAAATTTATGCACACAGGTTTTTTTTTTCCCCTCATAATACACATTTTCCATAAACTTTTTGTTTGTTTGTTAGAGGTTTTTGCCATAGGGTACATGAGACAGAGACAGTGAGAGGGAAAGTGAAAATTCACCCCCTGGGGGGGAAAGGTCATGCAACAATCCCTTCTCCACCATTGTCCTGGGATCCTGACAACACACAGATGTATCAGTGCAAGTTTCAAGCCACTGGGTCTGGGACTCGAAACACGGCCCGCTATGTAGGAGTCCAGCAATGAAACCAATGCGCCATCTGCTGGCCCCTCCCATAAATTTTCTGAAAATGGTTCATATAGTTCTTGCCCTCAGAGGTTACTGGTCTAAGACCAGAGTGCAAATTCTGCTACCAGGAACACCATTGCTTGTTACTTGCGATGTAGCCATTGCTAATGCATCCTTTCCCACTGAGCCTGGAATTGTCACAAAGCGCCCCAGGAAACAGCAACAATTTATTGAAGTCAGCATTTGAGATGACACTTCCTTTCCATTCTTTCTCCAGTGAAGATAAATCTCAGATGATTTATCCTTATTGCATCTAGACTTGGCCTGTGATAGAAGAGAAGGAGGGTACTGCTATTACGTGCAACTAACACTATTAGGTATTACAGATCCTTTGCAAATAGGCACAAGCCTAGGAAATGAAAATATTAAAATAACCAAGTAGTCAAGAATAGCGCTTTAATTTGCTCCATTGTCAGAGAAGACAAGCCTTCTATCTTACCCAAATCACACCACATCTCTACACCTCATGTAAGCTATTTACTTGAATTTTCTCTTTTCAGGGATGACAAAGCATAGGTTAAAAACTGAAGTTCAAATAAAAGTATAATCCGACCGTGTTTAATGTCAGAGGGGGTGGACTGACAAGGCAGAAATCTGCCTTAGCGCGAGCCTATTATAATTCACCTTTCACCAGTTAATTGAAAATGAGTTAATGTGCAGGTGGGCTAGACTAAAATTAGCATAAAAGAAAAACATTTTTTCTGTTTATATCATTTGCATGCCTTTGTAATCAGCAAAATGACATATCAGACAAGAGACCTACCCGCTGCGATGCAATCTTTAATGCCTGTCATATATTAATCATCCCTCTGTAATATAATAAAGCTCTTCTGTCATGATGGCATTGAAGGTAAATCGTTCCAATTACTGGTAATGCTTAACTGTTTTGCAGAAAAGAACACTGTGGTATGATCCATGGGTGTTTGAAGGAAAAGAAAATAATAAAAGAAAGTAACTATGTTTTGCAACTTGGTTAAAACTTTTCTAGAGACTTCCCAGACCCCATGTTTATTTTTCTCAGATTATTTTTAAAAGCCGAAGCAACACAGAAGCAGACCCTTGGGAACAAAACATTCCTTGGTTTATAAGGTTCGGGTGGTTTTAATAGGGTAAAAGCAAGCAAGCAAGTTGTGCTGCTAATTTCCCGCAGGCATTTTCCAAGTTTTTACCCATTACCGTGTGAGGTCTTTGAATAAAAAGGTTTTGTTTGAACCAGAATATTATTGTTGCTCTTGCAACCCAGAAGAGCAAAAGAAAAATATTTCCAGCAGTGAAAATGAGTTACAAAATAAGAGAAGGAATGTCACACCTGCCTGGCATCAAGATATGCTTTCTTCAAAGGTTTCCCTTAGGGCCAGCCCATGGCATAGTGGTTAAGGCAGCTGAATCCCCTATGGCTCACTGTGCAGTTCAAGCCCCAGACTGTGGCTTGAGAAACACGCCAGACATGTGTGTGGGCACGTGTCCGAAGTCCCAAAGGGAGGCAGAGATGGAGAAGAAGAAATTGCACCATGACCTTGCCCCCATGGGGGATGCTTTCTCACCCTCCTCCCACCCCCTTCTCTCTCCCTAGCAAATGCACATGCCCTCTGGAAAATTGTTTTAAAAGAAAGATTGCCCTTAAAATCCATCAGTATTCAGATTGGACACTCGCAGAAAATAAATGGTCACCACCATTTCTGATACTCCTTCAGAAGTTCTGCACAGGGAGAGGATTCCTGAGCTAAAGAGAAAAGCTGTCTTTCAGGTGGGAGGGCTCAGATGAGGGTGACAAAACCAGCCATTATTCACTCCTCCCTCACTCGTGCCAGACATTATAAATCAATCTCAATGCTTTTTACATTGAGTCATGTTTAACCTGGTCAATTTAATCTGGGCAGCAACGATTCTTGGAAGTTGACGTAGGGGGTAGAAGATTTTTGCCACCTCTTCTCTCAGATTCAAATTGCTAGCTAGAGATAACACCCCTATTACTCTGAACTACTTTACTGGGGAAGAAAGGAGATCAAAAAGAGCAAGAAATGTTTGATGAGATTCCCTGAACCCTCCCTCTCTTCACACTCTTACTTGACCCCTATTTTTTAATTTAAGAAATAATAAAACCAATTGTAAAAATTCAAAGCAAGACATGTGAAATTTGCTACCAGTGTCCAGGACTGAAGATTTTCTACAAGACTTTTTACGCTTTGCTGATTTTCTCTGATTTGTTATGTTTATAATCCTGTCTCCAATAGTAACAGTAAATGTGGGACTAACCCTTTCATAGTTTGCAGCATCTACATTTGTTTCAACTTCTCACTAAAAATGTTCATCTTGGGACCAGTAGACAGCGTAATGGTTATGTTGCTGGACTTCCACGTAGTCAACTGTGCTTCGAGTCCTGGACCCAGTGGCTTAAAACTCAGGCGGGGTGCATGTATGTGTATGCAAGAGAACAGAGGAGAAGGGATTGTGGTGTGGCCATCTCCCTTGGAAGGTGATTTCTCATTTCCTTTCTTTGTCTCTCTGGTGAGCACACGTGTCCTATAGCAAAAATCTCTCTTAAAGAGAGAGAAAAAAAGGTTATTTTAGCTAATTACAAGATTTAAAAGGTAATGTTTTGGGGCTGGCCTCATAGCCTATGGTTAAGGAAGCAAGACCACATGTGGAATAAGGGGAAAAAGAGACTATGAGGATGATACCTAGATTTTTGCCTTGAGTAAATGGGTAGATAAGGTCATTTACCAAACAAAAAAAAAAAATTGGGGGAGGGAGAGGAAAGAAACAAATTTGGTAATTATGCAATTTTTTCACTCTCCAAAAATCAATCTGGCTTTATATATAAGAATATTTTTTTTGTAGAGGTTTTTGTCTTACTTAGAGAAGGAGAGAGAGCGAGCGAGTGGGCAAAAAAGAGAAGACAGGGACAATGAAAGGGTAAGTGAGAAATCACCCCCCAAGGGTGATGGCCACACTGCAATCCCTTCTCCATTTTCCTCTCGGGATCTTGTACCCAGTGGCTTGAAAACATGCCAGGCATGTGTGCATGCATGCCTAAAATTCGGAGAGGAGAATAGAGGAGAGGGCATTGTGGCATGGCCATCCTCCCTAGGGGAGTGATTTCTTACTTTCCTTCTCTCTGCAATCATATGTGAAAATAACCAACTAAAAACAAAGAAAACAGGTAGAATAATACTATTCAATGTAATAATGCACTCTAAAGGTAAATATTGATGCCAATAATAATAAAAATAGTTATTAAGTATTCATGATCTGTGACTTCCAAATATAGCACTAGGCTTTTTACATTTATTATTTCATTTTCAATTTCATCCATAAATCTATGATTTGTATATTATTCTCCTTTTATAGATGACTTAACAGAGGCACTGAACAATTAATTATCTGTGGCAGACAATGCTAATGGTCACCAACATCCAGTTCTCTTTGAGTCAGGTGCAGAGGGGATTATCATGCCCTGCCCATTTCAAGTGAAGTATCACAAGGTGACTTGCTCCAGCCAATAGAAAGAGCCGAAGTGAAGCACTGCTCCTGCATGGAAGTACTCCAGAATCCACATTTGGTCTTCTGCGCTTTTTCCTCCTTTGCTAAGCTGACCGACAAGGCCCAGTATTCCTGTAGGAAGGCTAAACAATGGTGCAGCTCATGCAGGAATCATTCAATGATAACAATGAAGACCCAAGTCTCTGTCTGTCCCCCACCTTGGACACGGGACAAAAACAAGAAAGAAACCAAGGGCCACATGATGATGCAACGCAACAATCAGACATGAGGTTCTGTGAGGCAATTCCATGTGGGAAGGTTCCAGGTTCATTTCTGGAGACCTCCCTGAGTATGCTGAGCAAACTCATGTAGAAAGTTAATGCTTCACTTACCTACTCTAGGCCAGGTCAAGGGAGACAGACGAATTACCAAACGGTCATTGTGCCAAATATGTCAAATAGGTTCATTGTCATTTCATAAGAATTAACAAAAATTCAACTGGGCTGATGGACTGAGGTGTATATCGTGCTGGGTAAAGTCTTCACAATCTAAATGATGTATAGGGATTTAATGTATGAATAATAATATAAAAATAATTTTAAAAAGAAATGTTCAACTTTGGCTATTAAATATAGTCATTAGGAACTAAAATCTCAATGCTGATATGGGAATTGTCTTTTAATCTTGGTTTATTATATGAGATAGTTTGGCTAATTTTTATTTATTTTATGTACTTCTGAATTTAAATAAAAATTTACAATTGGCTTTGATAAATTGGCTTTCATAGAACTAGCCTTGGCAAACTGTCATTTGGAGTAACTTTCAGAAAGTTATCCCCTTTCTGAAAAGGAAGTTCTAGTCTCAGCTATAAAGAAAAATCACAGGTTTATTTGAAGCTGCAGTGTCAAGGGACATGTGATAGGGACAAAGTAGATCCTATTTTTGTTTTTATCTTCTGGTATTTCTTCCTTTTTACTTTTTTGGAAGAATTATTTTATCGAATTTTATCCATTATTAGTATTATTATTTAACTTGAACAGAGACAGAGACAGAGAAAGTAAGCCACTAGGTCCAGGATTTGAACCACGATCAGCCATGTGGGAGTTCAGCACCTTAACAACCATGCCACTTTCTGGTCCCACCCTCCCCTTTTTCTAAAACTAGACTCTTCAGCAGTTTGAGTGGGAATAATATCCGCCCTGCCATAAGCCCCAGGGATGAACATAAGACTTCTAGACAATCCGCTAGTACACTTCTGATTTCAAATCAATATTCATTTGTGAATGACAAGATCTCAACTCAAAACAGTGTAAGAAAAAGGGACATTTTGACTCATAATCCTGGGAAGACCAAGGGCGTTCTAGGTTCAGAAATGGCTGAATCTGGGAGCGCTCCTGATTCCTTTCTCTTTCTGTTTTCTTCTGAAACATAAACCGTGCGTCTGAACGTTCAATAACTAGCCTGGTCTCCTGGGACATCTCAGGTGCCATCTTTTTATTGCATGCTCCCAGCCTGCCTGAGACAGTTACCAATACGATTCACAAAGTAAGAGAGTTTAGGGAAGGAAAGTTGACTTCATGAATATTCTAGGCACTGCACTCTTGTTTGTAAACTAGGATAAAAAACAAAACAAAACACCAATCTTTAAATACATATGAGCTGACAGACCTCTTTAAAGAACAATAAGCAAAATAATGGCCTTTTTAGAGACAGGCAGTTCCTGAGGAAGGGTCTGTGATAAAATGCCCATCTTCTACTCAATTTTCCTGATGGACTGGGCACCGGGATCTCATCTGGCCACTGGTCAAACGCCTCTCACTTCTGGTACCTTACTTTTCTTCCTCCTCTTTTTTTTTTTTTTTTTTAGTTTTTTTTTTTTTTTTATAATAGGGTGCATGTGCTCGCCACAGAGAGACGAGAGACAGGAGAAGGAAAAGTGAGACATCAGCCCCCAGAAGAGATGGTCACACTGCAGTCCCTCCTCCTCCATTCTCACCTAGGATTTGGGGCACACATGCATATCTGGCATGATTTTCAAACCGCTGGGTCCAGGGCTCAAACCATGGTCGACCATGTGGGAATCCCTACCTTAACTGCTATGTCACCTGCTGGCCACTTCTTTTTCTTCTTAATATCTGGGTTTTGTCTTTTTGTCTAAACTCTGGGAAATTTTAAAGCTTCCCCTGTACAACTAGTATACTATCAGTGAATTAGGGGCATCTCAACAAACTTTAACCAACTAGGAATAAACTAAAATCAAGATATTTATGGAATGCCTAGTTAGTACCAGGCACTGTGCTAGGCAGTGGGGATGAGATGATGAATAAGAGCCAGCAGAGGGTGTGGAGGTTAAGGTGACTAGCTCTCACCTGGCTGACGCAGTGGTTTGAGTTTTGGACCCAGTGGCTTAATCATGCCAGGGATGTGTGTGTGCATGCCCCAAATCCCTAGAGGAGAATAAAGGAGAGGGGAATTACCATGTGGCTATCCCCATGAGGCATGAATTCTCACTTTCTCTTTCTCTCTGTCACTGTGGTGAGCACACACTCCCGGTAGCCAACTTAAAATAATGAACAAAATGATTAAGAAGGAAAAGCTCCTTATTCTGAGCAACGTATAATTTGGATAATGAATTCTAAATGCAGTGAGGATGGTGGAAGGGTATAAACACAAACATCCGATGTGATTGAGGTTATCAGGGGTTTCCCCAGAGGATGTAATGGCTGGGGAGGTGACAGAGAGTTCTCTAAGGGCAATGAGGTGCAGGAGGTAGGAGCAGACTAGAAGCGGCATGTGCGGGACTCGATGACAGGAGGGCTTGGCTTTGATGAAGACTCGAGCAAGTGCCATGGGAGCTTCGCATGTGAGTGGGCTGTGAGGCAGATGGGGGCACAGTGGTAAACCTGGAGTTGTGTGAGACAATTCCACAGGAGAAGGTTCCCAGTTGAAGTCTGGAGACCTCCCTGAGTAAACCACGCATGTGTCTGTCCATGATGTGGGGGCTAGCTGAATGCTGTTATGTCATGGCATCAAGATCCTATTGGGGTGCTGTCTTTTTCTCTCTCCCCTGGATGAAATGCATAACTTAAAATAAAGTGAATAGTAAAATGTTAATATATGGGGCTGGAAGAGAGTCTGGGGTCAGACTCTGAGAGGGTTTTTTGTTTGTTTGTTTGTTTTTTAAAGAAAAAAAGGGAAAAGTGAGAAAGCAAGCTGCCAGGTCCAGGACTCGAACCACAGTTGGCCATGTGAAAATCCAGTGCCTTTAATCACCATGCCACCTGCAGGCCCCAACTCTGAGAGATTCTGAAAGTCACAGTAAGAACTTTAGACTTTACTCCAATACTTCTGAAGGATTTCAAGGACTGATGGTTTTGAAGAATTATCAGCATGGGAGCAACAAATTCAGATTGTGCCCTTTAAAACGGCCCAGTTCCTTATGGAAAGTGGGTTTGACAAGGGTACGGTCTGAGAGAGGTCTCTTACACACCAGGGCAGCCTTGTAGTGGCATGCTGAAAGTGCAATTTCTTCAAACATTGCCTTAAAATTTAATGCAAATTTTGCTTTTGGGCATGCAATATATCCTGGTTTGTTTAAATATTTAAAAAAGGATTTTCAATTATTTACCGGGGCTAACCCTGTTGAGTAGTACATAGACATTCCCTCCTTGTTAACAGAACCCTCATTTTGTTTAAGATGGCAGCGGGATGAACTCTAAATATAGGAGCAAAACTGGCCTGAACCAACTGAAGCAATTCTAATTTCTAATGGGTAATGGTCCCTGTCACTAGGGATAAAAGATGATGCACTTCTGGCAACTGTGGGTGAAGTGGCATCTTGAGGGAGAGAATTCTGGAAAGCTTTTTCTTTCCTTAAAAAGGACAAGGGGGCAGCAGGCAGTGCTAATAACCTGCTCTCTTCTTTCCACCTTATACACAGCCTTGTCCCTGAGAGTACAGAGTCATACTGAAACACTAAGGAAGCAAGAAGCAAGAGAAAAGCTGGCACGTCAGAGATGCTTGAAGGATGGCTGCGAAGAATAAAGAGATAGAAAGACTCTGGGTCCCCCCAAAAAGCACCAATTACTTAATTCTGGAGCCCCTATTAGGTAAGCAGATTTAACCTCTATTTGTTTAAGTCACGGTTTCTGCTACTTCAGCCAAATGCATTCCTAACTGATTTCACTCGAACCACCAGTAGAGCAAATATCCCACTAAAATACACCTAACTTTACCCTGAGGTTTCACATCAGGCCAGATGCCCCAAGGAGGACATACGATCAATTTTAGAGAAACATAGCCTTGGGCAAACAGCACCATTTTCAAATGATTTCACTTTGACATTCCAGTCCAAGATTCTTTTTCTTTGCTTAGCCTCAACAAAGGAGCAGCTTAAACTCTAAAGACTGAGGACAAGAGAGCATCCTTTTATCCTGCGTGTCTGGGTTTACCTAGGCCCTCTGGTTGGGGGAAGGCAGTGACATTCTCTTACCCACAGAGACTTTTCAGATGGCAGTAAAAGGTAGTACATTGGCACAAAGGATATTTACCATTCCTGAAGAGTTTTTCCATTTGTTTCCTGCAGGACTAACGTACTCAAGGGCCCCTAAGGTGTCCGATGCACACGCTTTCAGTTTTCTATGTAAGTTATTTGGGAATGAGGAGAGGGACATCCCCACGGTGTGTCTTCCCTCAGAAAGTTGACAGTGGAACACTGCATTTTCACGTGGCAGACAGACCAAAGAAATCAGGGACAATGTGTCATTTTCTACACTTATCTGAATATTCTCCCACGGTCCAACAACCCCAAAGGCGGATGCCAGTTGGACCAACAGGCACGATTCTCTGATAGCTATAACCAAGCCAGCACTGCCTTTTCCCAACTCTAGACAGTGAATCTATTGCTTTGGTATTTGAAGACAGAAGCATGGCCATTAGGGGGGAAGGGGCTATTTGTGTGATAAATGCAGACATGCTGTGACGTTGTGTGATTTATTATAGGTGGGTGTGAGAGGGAATACAGAAACGATTCCATTCATTTCGCTTCCATTTTAGTGGTTATGTGGGCTTAGCTGCCTTGACAATGTTCTTGCTGGCTCTCTCAGGAGAGAGATTTGCAAAACTACAGAATGGCTGGATGTGTCTCTGCATAAGCACTGGAAGTGGCCTTAGGAAGCTAGTTCGCCTACCTCCCGCAGTCCCCACCTCCTGTAATGATTGTTGAGCAACGAGAGAAAGGTGTTTAGAGCCTCCTCTAATTCGACATATCCCCAACCTAATAACAGTGCTGTCGCGCCCTCTCACTAATTATATCTAGGCTAGCACTGGCTTCATTCATATTTAAGTCCCTCTGTTCCTTGAAGGGGCTCGGTAATGTCTGTACTTGGAAATTCCAATATCCCGGTTCTGCTTTCCTATCACGAAACCTCTTTTGAATGCTTTCCTTGCATTTTCAAAAACTCGATTTGTAAACTGGACATTTAGAAGGAATCGTTTTAAGTTCATATCAATTTTACCAATTCCCAAAGATGTCTTCACGCCAGAAGCCCCTTATCGCATCGCAAGTTAGTTCTAGCTCTCTATTTTAGCATTACTGCCAGAGAAGGGTTTTGTACTAAGCAAACAGGTAATCATATTAGCTAAAATGTATTGACTTCTTAGCATAAGCCCAGCACAGGATTGGGATTTCTGCCAATACTGCTTCATTCCAGCACCTGTTTAACCCTTTGTAGTAGAAATGACTTATTAATATCCTCGTTACATAGATAATCATAACCAATAACATCACTGTCTAAAACCATGCATCTAGAAATAATAGAACCTGGATTTAGACCCAGGTATGTCTGTCCAAAGTCTGGGTTTCTTAACTACAATACTTGGCCACCTCGGATGAGTCTCTTCTTTTATCTTATGGTTTGCCATAGGACTCACCAGAGAGAGACAGAGAGAAGGAAAGTAAGAAATCATCCCTGCCCCCTGAGGTGAGTGGATACTCACATCACAATCCCTTCTCTTCCACTCTTCTTCTGGGATTTAGGGCATGTACACACAAACACAACTGGCATGATTTTCAAGCCATCACATCTGGGACTCAGGACAGTCAGCCATGTGGGAGCTTTAACCACCATGCCACCTGCTGGCCCTCGGCTGAATATTTTCAAGGAAAGCTGTGCTTTGGAATTCATCAATGACCAGTCTTGGATTTCTCATGGCTATTTTGAAGAACTGAGAGAATTAGGAGTTAAGTGAATATTTTGAGCGCAATCCAGGAGCATTTTTTCCTCCCTCTTTCCTTTCAAAATAATTATTTTGTTCACATTTTGTATCCCCAATGTTTCCATAACCAATCATATCTTTTTTTAAAGAGTGATTTTTGCTATAGGGCACATGCATGCACTGGAGAGACAGAGAAACAGAAAGTGATAAATTACCTGCCGGGGGATGGCTATGGCTACAATTCTTTCTTCTCTGTTCTCCTCTTGGGATTCTGGGCATGCATGCACATGTGCCTGGCATGAGTTTTAAACCACTGGGTCTAGGACTCGAACTACGATCAGCTATGTGGAGTCTAGCGATGTAACCATTATGCCATCCCCTGGTCCCACTAATTGTATCTTCACCTCCAGAAGGGGGTCCTTGGCTAATCTAAACTAAACTCCTAGCACCCCTAACAGTGACTGATTATCAAGCTTGAGCCAATGTGCTCTGGAATTCTCCAATCATCATGGGTCCAGGGTTGGACTCAATATCTACATCAGTCCAGAAAGACAGGAGGGGAGAACATTCACCTCCGGGTAAGGACGTGGCTCTTTTCCTCCCACTAGGACAAAGCAACACCTTGGCCCCAGTTCCTCTTGGCACCCACCCCGTGGCCAGGAGGAGATCCAAGTTGATACAAAAAGTTGGTTCAGAAAATAATCGAGCGGACAGGAGAGAAGCAGCTTCTTCTCTGATCACGGGAGTCCCTGATAACGTACCTCTGCCTACACGCCACTCATACAGGAGATCATTTTCGAAAAATAGTATTTAAGTCAGTTTGGGCCATGGCTTCTTTTAGAGCCAGATGCATCCACAGAATACAGGTGGCCATGCACTGGACACACCACTCGCGTGGTATGGTTTCAGGAGCACTGAATGCCAGACTGCGTCCATCATCCCACCTACCATGTGCTACAACAACTGAAGTTCCTGTAACCGCAGCATCCCTCAGGGTCTTCTGGTACCACTTGCTGTGGTCGGTACAATTCCCTAGTTGAGGGGGATGTTTAGGAGCATCAGGTTCATAGGCTAGTTCATTTTATCCTGTCTGTCTAGTGTCCCGCCTCCCTCAATCTCCAGCCTATTGTACCTATTCTTTTCCTAATTCCCATCACATTGGATTTCTTCCCGGTTTTCCAATTTGCTCTGTGTCTGGCTCAATGAACGTTTCTTCAGGGAAACTTTTCTAACCTATCTACACAGACGACGTCCCCCTGTGAGCCATTTATTTCCAGGGCACTACGGTAACAGGGACGTGAAATGTTTCTGTCCCTTTGCCACCCCCACCCCCACAAGGTAGGATCCCAGATTTTTAGCTGGGCATATGATTGGCCAGGATAAAGACTACATCCCACCTCTTTTTCAGCTAGGGGTGACCAGAACTCATAAGAGCTGACACTGTCAGTGCCTGGTCTATTTCTCCTCAGCAGCCATTATTCCAAGACATTCCACCCTCATCTTACTGCAAGCACCAGAGACTCACTTCCTTGATGCTGTTTGCTGGGCTGGGGCTATGCAGAAATGCAGTGGAGGAAACGAAGCCAGGAACAGCCTTCGATCCACGACAGATTGAGGTAGGAGGACTAGTACCCCGGCCTCCTCACCTTTGGGGTAGAATTGCTCCGAAACACGCTCTGTGTCACCTTCTGGACTCCCCAGTGGGATGGAGTTCCGTTGTCTACAGTGGTAAACTTGTTCTAGAAATGCCCTTGTTCGGCTTCCATCCCCCTCACTTCTGCATTCCTCTGCCATAACTTTCTGGGATCACCTTTCAAGTAAAGTACATAATATTTACATAATTTTTACTCTTTATGTCAGAGTTTGGTTTCAACAAAACCCAAACTAAGACATGGTACTCTCTCCCAAAGGAAGGTTGCCTGAATCTTTTCAGAACCTATTAATACTCCTTTTGTATCTGTTCTGTGGCATATGTATTGTTTCCTTATCATATTGGCTCACATCCCCAGTTAGAATCTAAATTATTTTTTAAAATTTTTTATTTATTATTATTTTTTAATTTGACCAGAGAGAGAGAGAGAGAGAGAGAAAGTGAGGAAGCAAGCCACCAAGTCTGGGAATCAACCTTGAACTCTGGTCAGGCATGTGCGAGTCTAGCACCTTAACCACCATGCATATGCAGGTCCCATAGAATCTAAATATTTTGTGTATCGAGTTAAAGCTCAGATTCAAGTGTCAAATTTAAGAATCCTACTTCCACCTTTGACTAGCTGCATATTCTTCTATTCCTTTGAGTTTATTTCCTAATCAGTATAATATTAGGTTGTTGGGAAAAGCCATGACATATTTTTCTATGCAAAATGTGTCATGACTTTCCCAACAAGCCTATAATTATAAAATAATGACATCGCCATTTTCATTTTTTTTTGAGGATTAAATTAGGCAATCCTTATAAAGCACTTAGCAAAATACCTGATGCAAGTTATCATTCAATAAATTCTGGCCAGCTCCCATATCCCAGAAGTAGTAGCAATTTTCTTTTCTTTTTTTTTTTTTTTAGGAAGTATTTTAGTTAACTTTATTGATTGATTTTAATTTGACCAAGCATGAGGAAGAAAGAGAAAGAAAGGGAGAGGGGGAGAGAAAGAGAGAGAGAGCGAGCAAGTGAGAACTAGAGAGAGCCACCAGGTCTAAGACTTAAACTGCAGTAGGCCATGTAGGAGTCCAGCACCCTTAACCACCACGCCACCTGCTGGAACCCAAGCAGAAGCAGTTCTTAGTTGCACCAATCTTCGCATATTCCACAGTGCACGGTACAATATCCACTCGGCATACTTAAATACAAAATTGATATCTGTTCATTAGATAATAAAGTGGTGAGACAGAGCAGCACTTCTGTTTTCCTTAGCAGCATTGAGACATGGTTTGACTGATGGACTTTTACAGCCACACAACAGAAGCCCTGCAAACCCACTCAATCCCTAAGACTTCTCCCAGATGGGAATAGAAACTGCAAGTGAGGGGACCAGCAGTTAGTGTAATGGCTATTTTGCTGGACTCCCATGTAGTTGACCGCAGTTGGCGTCCCAGACCCGGTGGCTTAAACTCATGCCAGGCACGTGTGCATGCATGCCCAAGATCCTGAGAGGAGAATGGAGAAGGGATTGTGGTGTGGCCATCCCCTCTGGGGAGTGATTTCGCACTTTCTGTCTCTCTGTCTCTCTTCTCTGTCTGTCTGGTGAGGGCATGTGCCCTATAGCAAAAAAACCTCTCAAAAAAAAAAAAAAAGAAAGAAAGAAACTACAAGTGATCTTCCATCTGTTCCTGGAGCAATACACGGTTTGTCATTTTTCTGAGAAGCTCAAAGTCCAAAAACCATGTGCTACGTATCTTTCTTGTCCTTTATCCGCTGAGGACATGCTGAACGAGGTGGACTAGCTGTACTCAGCATGTCACATGCAGAGTAGCCTTGGTAGCAGAGCGGGAGCTAAGGAGCTTTCTTCCAGCCGTCCCCTGCACCACGTCAGAGTCAGCCTTATAAATCAAACCGTGTCAGATTACTCCTCTGCTAACTTTTCTCAAGAGCTTCCCATATTCTGCTTTAAAATGTGGTTTGCAAGGTCCTTCATAGACCATGTCAACTCTCCAGTCACATCATTTGGGCAGGGTGAACTCCAGCCAAGCTAAACTTCGTGTGATTCCTCTGAAGTCTCCTTCCTATTTAGATGCTGTTGCCCATGCTGATTTCTCTGCCAGGAATACCTTTCCTTTCCTTTTCTCCTGTTAAATAACCACTCAACTTCCCAGACTTAGCTTAACTGCCATCAAGAACCTTTCCCTATACCCTAACCCCAGTCAGGTAAAATGGATCATTTCCTTATAGGTCTCCCTAAAAGCTCTAGCTTTGGACCTATGATGCTGCATGATACATGTGACTCACACACAATATCCAGGTGAGGTGGTCTGTACCAGAAATAATTCTTAGTTCTACCCAAGCTCAAACACCTGGAGTCCAAGCCAAAATATTCTCCAATGTTCTCCCTGGGATTCTTTTTCACCCACACAGTGCCCACTTTAGTTGGGCACCATGAAATCTCTTCCTCCCTGATTTTCTCTCCTGAATCCAACCCTGGTGCCCTCCTAGTTCTTGGCTTTGTCAGACCACCTCCTCACTCTCTGTGATTGACAGCAACAAGACCCTTGGCCTCAGGTAGCCAAGGCTGTCCATGATTGAGCCTCACATTTCTTGAGAGAGAGAAAGATACCCCCAACAGGGTCTCCATAATTCAAAATGGAGTTCACCTTGGGATACATAACATTTCCATGTCATTGCTTCCTTAACTGTAAGTAAAATAATAAGGGTTCCTCCTTTGTAGAGTAATTATGACCATAAATGAAGTAAGATGCATAAAGAACAGTGTTGGCACAGAGTTCCAAATGGTTAGTTATAATTTGTCATGTTATTAGGTCACATTAGAAATATTTGAATATTGGCCACCTCTCAAATGATAACTTCCAAAGATGGTTATGCTAAAAGACACTCCACCCAGGGCCAGCAGGTAGCAAGGTGGTTAAGGTACTGAACTCCCACAGCTGACTGTGGTTCTAATCCCAGATGTAGCAGCTTACTTTCTTCATTCTCTCTCTGCCTCTCTTTGTACCCTATAGTAAATTAAATAATAAATAAAATTAAATAACTATATTTTTCATTAAAAAAGTGACACTCCACCTGCACCAGGTGTAAGGTTGGAGAGGAATGGCAAGAGCAGAAATGGGATGAAACTATCTTGGACCACACATTTATTTGTTGATGTATTGTCCAGTTCCTTCTCCCTGATGCATCCGATAGACTGGAAGCATTATAAAGGAGGGGTCTATGTCTTGCTAATATTTGTGCCTTCAACATTTAGTGTGGTAGGAGGTCAAGGGTAGCAACTCGGCAAATGTTTCTAGAGGAACACTTGGACAACAGCCTGTACCTTCCTAGCACTGGCACTAGGAGACAGATTCCAGAATAAGTAAAAGCTGAAGGCTCCGAACCACATGTTGATTTTCTACTACGTGCCAAGCTCAGTCATGACTAGCTGGTCCTTTATTCCTACTCTCCATTTTCACAGAAGCACTGAGGGTACGTTAACAACCTGTTGAGAACATTGACAGCCATCCAGGACAGCGCTAATGCAATGCTCTGTAATGCCAAGGCTGCATGGGTGGGTCCTGGGTTTGCATCCTGAGGTCTCCTTGTATACACTGGGCATGTGCAAGTATGTCGACTATTCTGGCTGGCTGAGGCTGGGGGCGGCAGGGGGCATGAAGACTCTGTTGGGGATATCTTTCACTCTCTCAAGAAATAAGTACAGGGACCCACAATTGGCATAGTGGCTATGTCACTGGACTCCCATGTAGTCAACTGTGGCTCGAGTCCCGAACCCAGTGGCTGAAAGTCACACCAGGTGCATGCGCGTGTGTGCCCAAAACCCCAAGAGGAGAAGGGATTGCAGTGTGGCCATTCCCCTGGGGGTGATTTCTTGCCTTCTGTCTCTCTGTCTCTCACTGTCTTTCTGGCGAGCGTATGTGCCCTATAGCAAAAAACCTCTAAAAAAAAATACATAAACTAAAAAAAACAAAACAAAACTAAGTCAACTAATTAACACAAAATATATTTGGAATATTTTTTAGAAAGAATTTTTTTTAATTTACTTATTATTTTAAAATTTGACCAAACAGTGACCGAGAGAGGGAGAGAGGGAGGGAGGGAGGGAAGGAGGGAGAGGGAGAGAGAGAGAGAGTGAGAAGGCAACTAAGAAAGCAAGTCACCAGGCCCGACACTTGAACCACAGTCAGCCGTGTGGGAGTCCAGTGCCTTAACCACCATGCCACCTGCCAGCCCTCAGATTTGGGATTTGATGATGGGTGTGTAAAACTTTATGCCAACTCCTCCATGGCCATCTTTGCTTTTGTTTTGGGTAACTAGCAGAGAAGTTGGCATGGAGTAGGTCCTTGAAATCAATATGGCAGGCGCTGTGACTCTACGTCTTCAAGGTGCTTGTGCACACCTCCCACCTCCTAATGAGAGAGGAGTGGGAGCTGGCTGTAGTCCGGGAGTCCAGAGCAGGCACATTCCACATTCCCCATCACAAGTCAGATGCCAGGGGCAATTTCTGATTCTACTCCTTTTCTATAACACGTCAATTTATCTCTGCATATTTACCTTTTTCTCAAAAAAAAAAAAAAACCCAAAAACTTTAAATGTACGCCAAGGACTACATGGGAACAAAGACATCAAAATTTATTTTCTCTACAGTTGGAAAAAATAATCAAATAACGGCACGTCACCCCCTCCATAAAATACTTTTATGGGCGAATGCAAACTAACATTTATTATGGAACCAGGAATTTTAAGAGGAGAAGCGTGAGAGCTCTTAAATCAAATCTGGCAGTCTTGCCTCTGATTCACCTCCTAAGAGAGCAACATGATACAC
This sequence comes from Tupaia belangeri chinensis, assembly GCF_000334495.1. Classification (NCBI taxonomy): domain Eukaryota; kingdom Metazoa; phylum Chordata; class Mammalia; order Scandentia; family Tupaiidae; genus Tupaia; species Tupaia belangeri. The sequence continues at coordinate 3,470,050 of NW_006159827.1, read as the reverse complement.
GATGGGTAAGGAGGCGAAGCGGTGTGCAGGCCCAGTCAGCAGCTATAGAGGGGCTCCGGACTCACTGCAGGGACCAGTATGTTAATAAAGAAGGAAACAGCAGTAGGAATGGGAAACCACTGAACGTAGAGGTAGGTGGCTTTCCTCATCTGGCTGGGGCAGTCGAGCTTCATTATTTGGGCTAGCCTCCAAGTGCCACCTGAGGCTTGGCTTCTTCTTTTCCATTCCCCTTCAACTCTCTGCTCTCTTGGGCAAAGCTGCCTAAGAGCTTCTCAGTCACACAGACGTATATTCAAAGTCTTGCTCTGCAGTGGGATGTTCGTGTGACTATCACTTCTCCTCTGCACTCTGGGAATGCTTCTAAGCAAATAACAGTGGACAGGACAATAAAATGGTCTAATATACATATGCTTAGAGGGTAATCCCTGTGAAATTCTTTTTCAAAGTTTCTTTCTTTCTTTCCAGATAGAAATGGACACTCCCAACAGGGTACTGACATGTGATCCACTCCCACAGCCAGTCTCAGCCAGCCCACAAGCTCACAAAGGACAGGGAGACTTGCGGAGTTGAACCTGGCACTTTCCCATGTGGGTCCCGCATCCACAGTGTGCATTGCCACTGCACCATGGCTGCTGGCCTGTCATTTTTATTATTCATCCAGTTTCAAAATGTCATGTTGCTATGTCACATTACAAACACACACTTAAGATCTTAGCAGTGACCCCTGAAGGAATTGAATGCACCTAGGGAGACAGGTACACACATGAATAGGGAGCATGACAGAGTGAGAAAGGAAGAGAAACAGCACCTGCAGACGTGCCTTGTGCTACGTTTCTAGACATGACAAAAACAACCTTTCGAGAAAAATAACATTATTATGACTATTTTTTTTTAAAAAAAAAGAGGACATCAAGGCTCAGATACAAAAAGTTATTTACTCAATTAGAAAAATGGTAGAATGAGCTTTAAACTCAAGTCTGCTCTATGTGACTCCCAACCCCAAAACTTCCTATTGTTTTGAAAACAAAACATTCTGGGGCCAGCAGGTGGTGTTGAGGTTAAGGTGCTGGACTCCCACATGGTCGACCATGGTCCAAGCCTGAACCTGACAGCTTGAAACTATGCCAGATCTATGTGTGTGACTGCCCAAAATCCAAAGAGGAGAATGGAGGAGAAGGGATTGTGGTATGGTCATCCCACCTCGGGGGTGAGTTCTCATTCTCTGTCTCTGTCTCTGTGGTGAACACACATGCCCTATAACAAAAACCTATTAAGAACAAAACAGAGGAACCAGCAGTTGGCGTAATGGCTATGTTGCTGGTCTCCCATGTAGTTGACCGCAGTTCAAGTCCCAGACCCAGTGGCTTAAACTCAAGGTGTGTGTGCATGCATGCCCAAGATCCCAAGAGGAGAATGGAGAAGGGATTGCAGTGTAGCCATCCCCCCTGAGGGAGTGATTTCTCACTTTCTGTCTCTTTCTCTCTCTCTTTCTCTCTTTCTGGGTAGCATACATGCCCTATAGCATGAACTTCTCAAAAAAAAAAAAAAAACAAAACAGAATACACCATCACAATGAATGCTTTAAGAACTCACTTTGCCTGATACTTTCAACATATTGGCTTATTTAATCTTCACGGCAGTCTTGGGAGGTAAGTATCACTAACTTCTGCTTCACTTTACAGAGGAGAAAAATGATAGTTTGCTCAAAATCACCACATCAGTTATGAATCTCTATGTTGCAAGGGGCAAGCACACTAACCTCATATCATTGGCATGTCAGAGCTACCAGCTTTAGGCAGTGTGTGACCCAGGAGGTCAGGCCAGGGCACCAACACCGTCTCTGTCTCTTCCTCTTTGTTTCAGAGGGCTGACTTCACCTTCAGGCTCCACAGAGTCTCTCGGGCTGCTCTGGTCCTCATCCTCATCACAACAGAATGGCCACAGTTGGAGAGACGCCGTGTGGAGCCTGAAAACAAGGTCAACTTCTCTTTCCCAGAAGCCCTAGTAGTGCCTCCTTGCCTCTATTTGGCTCTGATTGCTTGTAGAGCACAACCCTGGCTGACCCGCATGGTCAGCAGTGTGTGTGTGTGTGTGTGTGTGTGTGTGTGTGTGTGTGTTGGGGGGACGGCAGGGGAGGTTATGCTAATTGGTTCAAGCCAAATGAGAAAACCATCCCTGAAGGATGAGGGTGGACAGGGAGGCATCCTTTCTATCTAGAGGCATAAGGACAAAGTAGAATGGAGAAGTCAGAGGGAGATCAGGACTCAGTCATCAAAGAGAAGAAACAGATTCTGGGGAGGCAGGATGTATTAAACAATCTCTATTATCAATGCCATCTGATTCCAAGTCCATTTTTTCCCCTACTTTTCAATGATTGTCTTAAGAAAAAATAAAATAGAGTTTGAGGATTCCTAATTCCATAATCAAAATCCAACACTTTTTGAGTGCCAACGTGGTGACACAAGTGAAAAAATCCACACTTAACTGCATGTAATAGGTCATAGTCAAAACAGTGCGATACAAAAATATTGCATAAAATTACCTTCAGGGTACGTGTATAATATGTATTTGGGGGCTAGCAGGTGGTATAGTAGTTGGGGTGCTGGACTAGCCAATGGCTGACCATGTTTGAATCCCAGACCCAGCAGCCTGGGAATCATGCCGGTTGCATGTGCACGTGTGCCCAGAATCCTGGGAAAAGAGGCCCTTCTTCAAGAGGCAGCCAGCTCCATGGCTCCTGTGATCTAGCCATTTGGGAAGAAAGGAAGATGTCCCACTGATAACTGGGCCTCCAGCATCCAAAACTCGTGTGAACAGCCCTTCTTCAAGAGGCA
>NW_006159827.1:3438301-3465238 GCF_000334495.1 Tupaia belangeri chinensis | reverse complement strand
TTTTCAGAAGAAAAAAAAAAAGGCATTAGAAATACCTATTTGATGACTGCAGTTAAGCTATATAGCCCTAGTTAGGTGCTACTTTATAGTATGTTCATTCTATTCACTGAGGTTTATGCCTAAAGTCAGACTTGTGTTCATGGATATGTACATATCAGCGGTGCTTGCTGTTGAAAATATTTAGATTTATTAAGATATTTAGTGAAACAATAAAATGGGGGAGGCATAGAAAGCACCAATAGATACCAGACACAGTGTGGGAGGAGGGTGGGAGATGGCAGAGGGTGAGATAGGGAATCAAGAATGGGGAAAAAGGCAAAATATACAGAAAACAAGAAATGGAAAATGATTTGTTGACAATAACACATATGTTGATGTGCTTGATTGAGCCAATATACAGTGTATTCTCAATGGAAAAATCTCATTTTGTATGCTATAATGATGTACAGTGAATGAATGTAAATAAAGAAAAAAATGTAAATAAAAAAAAAAAAAAGAATCCTGGGAAAAGAGTGAAGGAGAACAGATTGCAGCATGGTCATCCCCACCCCCAGGGGGTGCTTTCTCACTTTCTCTCTCACTATCTGGTAAGTGCACTCGTCCTATGGCAAAATAAATAAATAAATAAATAAATAAATAAATAAATAAATAAATAGAAGATGTATGTGAAACATAAGTGAATTTCACATTTAGACTTCGGTGCTATTCCCAGGATATCTCATTATGGCTATGCAGATATTCCAAAATCAAAAAAAAAAAGTCCCTAATTCAAAACACTTCGGGTCTTCAGCAGTGCAGATAATGAATGGCTACTAACCCGTAGCAACATGAAGTACTTTTTCAGGCCAAACGACTGGTTCACATAGTAAGAGTAATTTTATCAAAATTTTCTGTTGAAACAGGTATAGTAATATTTTTGACTAGACGTGTTACTAAAGAAGTGTGCATATCTGCTAGGGATTTTCAGTTCTCAGCCCTGGAACTGAAAGACTCAGATGACCAGAGAAGAGGAGAAAAAATGTCTAGAAGGAGTTGAGGAAATAGACTGGGGGAACCTCGTGAGATGAAGCTGCATGTAGAATGTTCAGAGGACGGGAAGTTGAAAACCACACACAGTCAAGACCTTACTATTAAAGGATCATCCTGGGAAATAAAGGATCATCCTGGGAAATAATTCTAATTAAGAACTGGAGAAGCTCTGAGAGGATAATAATGCTTTTTACATATAAATAATTCACACATATTCTAAATACCAAACTGTGAGAGAAATATTTTTAAAAATCTTAAAATTCTTAATTTTTCTCATGGTGATTTTTTTTTGGGGGGGCGGGGAGAGGTTTTCGCTATAGGGCGTGTGCGCTCGCCAGACAGACAGAGAGACATAGAGACATAAAGCGAGAAATCAGCCCCCCAGGGGGGCTGGTCACACCATAATCCCTTCTCCTCCATTCTCCTCCTGGGATCTTGGGCACGCACACACACGCACCCAGCCTGAGTTTTAAGCCACCAGGTCCGGGACGTGAACCGCTGTTGACTACGTGGGAGTCCAGCGACATAGCCATTACACTAACTGCTGGTTCCCCTCATGGTGATTTTGATGCATTTAAAAATATCTTGAGCATCAGCCCAGCCATAGGAGCACATGCTGGCTAATACTGCTACGCAGCAGGCTAAGGCCATAGGGGAAGCCAGGGTTGGATTCCTGGTCTACCCTAAAAGTCAGGCACAATTATCTGTGGTCCTAGACGCTTGGGAGGCTGAGGAAAGTTCACAGCCTGTGTGGACAACATAGTGAGATCCCAATTTATGCTGAGTAAAGCAAGCCAGACTATGAAAAAGAGACACTGTATGTCCCCACTTAATATATACCGAATGTTTTCACTCTGTGGCAAAAACTGGAAGATTGGAAGGTATTAAAGCATGGAGAACAACTGTGGATAGTAGAGACAGTGTGAGAGGAGAGTGGGCAATTGGTGGGGACAGAAGAGATGGGATCAAGCAAAACATTTAATATACACAAAAATGGAAAATTATCTGTTGCTAACATATATGGCAATATCTTTGACTGGACAAATATGCAGTGTATTCATGCTGGGAAAATTCATTTGTGTGCTGTAAAGATGTTCAGTGATTAAATATAAAACATAAATAAGTAAATAAATTAGAAACTAAAAGAAAAAAGGAAAAAAAATGAAAAGACTGACCCAGGTATGGTAGTGAATACCTGTAATGCCAGCAATATGGGAAACTGAGGCAAGAGGATTACAACATAGCCAGACCCTAATTTTGTATATGTATTCATTTTTTCCATATATTTTATAACATTTCAAAACTTTGTATTCATATTCTTTGGCTAACTTGCTTTCTGTATGCCCAAAGTGTGTCCCTTAAGTAATTCATCCAGGAGGCTAGGGGTAGGATAGGAGAGGGACAGCTGAGAGGCAGAGAGACTCTGACACACCAGGGTGGTAAAAGTAGACTGGGTTTTGAAAACAATGGGGACACACGGCAAATCTGTTAGTGGAAAGAATAGGCATAGGCCCACCTGTGCTTTGGGAATATTCCCGGAGCAGCAGTATACACCAAAGATTGAAAGAAAGAAATATTGAAAGAGATGGATTTGATAGACATCAAGAAAGAGAAATTGGCAGGAGTTGGTGACTGATTGATTTTGGCTGGAGAAGGAAGAGTTATGGGTTTGTGCACTTGAATGAATGGCAGCAATGACAGAGGTATAGATTTTATTTATAAAACTCATATCTCAGGGTTTATTGCAGGTCACTTCTTTTGTTATTTAAGAAGTTATTGGCTCAGCATGAAGTCAACCAGAAAGGTGGAGAATTAAACCCTCTTTCTTCAAGGGGAAAGTGGAAAGCTGGGAAATGAAAATATAATTTTACTTAGATATTTACAGATGAGAACTTTTTTATTGAAATAAGAATCAAATAATTAGAAATAATTACTTATTGTTTGATATATTTAAAAACATTTAATTCGGTGAAGCAAAAGCATATATTCGTTCAAGGCAACTATATGGATTTATTTACTTTGAATGGACTGTTTTAGTGTCAAATATAAATGTTTTTGACTTTATGAACATTACCTTGAGGACTGTGTTAAATTCCTATAAATTAAAATTTGTATATAGTCCCCACATCCTTATGGCCCTGAAAATATTACGTTTAAGTTAGGATGAGATTACAAGTCCATTTACCTTTTACAATTCTATTCTGTTATCATCATTCTGATATTTTTCAGCTTAACCTTTTTTAAAAAAATAATTATTTTATTTAAATATATTTATTTAATTAATGAATTAGACCAGAGAAGGACACAGAGAGAGAGATAAATGAGAAAGCAAGCTGCTAGGTCTGGGACTCGTACCATGGTTGACCATGTGGGATTCCAGTGCCTTTAACCATCACGCCACCTGCCAGTCCCTTCAGTTTAACTTTGAAACACTGCAATAATGTGGAAGACATCTTTTGAGATGCCTTTTTAGCTACATTCATGCTTCCTGAGAACTAGTCTCCCTCTCACAAAGTAAGCACAGTCATAGGTATACCATATAATGCTATGTATTGGCCATAGCTGATTGGAGTAGAGGCAGTCAGATGGTCCAAGGTGAGCCAATCAGATGTTTTCTCATGATACTTGGGCACTTCTCAGGAAAGGGTGGAAACTTTTACAAGTAGTTGTGAAGGCTCATGTGCAAATAAGGTAGACGCCTTTCCTTTTCTCAAAGTAAATGTGAAAATAGAGGCAGAGACATTATCGTTCCAGAGGAAGAAGAAAAGGAATTATTTGGGCTCCTGGGAACGTTCTTATACTGCAGAAGACCAAAGTGGATATACTTTCTACCTTTGAAGTCTTGAAGAAATTCCTGAATTATGGCCAAAACTGAATATCAGTCCCAGGAGATAGAGTTTACAAAATAAGCAAGATCTTTGCAACTATGTGGGGTAATTAAGCTGGATTTTCTGAGTTGTGTTTGGGCCTATCCAAGTCTTCATATGTACCCCTCCCCCCTTCTTGAGTTAAGCAACATTTCCCCCTCAGTTTTCTTTTCTTTTTTTTTTTTAAGAGATTTTTTTGTTGTTGTTATAGGGCATGTATGCTCACCAGAAAGAGAGAGAGAGACAGAAAGCAAGAAACTACCCCTCAGGGAGGATGGCCACACCGCAATCCCTTCTCCTCCATTCTCCTCGCAGGATCTTGGGCGCGTGCACACTTGTGCCTGGTGTGAGTTTAAGCTGCACAGTCCAGGACTTGAACCATGGTTGATTACATGGGAGGCCAGCAACATAACCATTACACCATCTGCTGTTCCCACCCTCAATTTTTCTGGTGCCTTGTTCCTCTGAACTCCTAGTACCCATACTCTGTACCACATCATTTGCCACATGTTCCATAGAGTTCTTGCCTACTGGAGATAAGAGCGTGCTATGCATTAATTAACTTGAATCTTTCCAATAATTAGCATGAGTGATGCCTTCCTAGAATTGCCAGGGAACATTCTGGGGTCAGATCACTACTCACCTGGTCAAAGCAGCAGACTGATAATGCAAAAGTCTGTCTTTATGTTAATGCCTTCTATATAGTCACATTTATGACTATAATGGATATCACCCTATGGATCTCATTAAACCATCCATAAAAGAGATGGTATCCTCTATTTTCATCTATTTATACATAAACTGCATCTCTCTGGCACTACCCTCAGCAATTTACGGGTCTTTGTTGAATCACAAAACTGGTTAATGATCCTGGGAGGCTCTTGCCAAAAGACATGTGATGTTTCCACTTTATTCAATCACGTTGACCAAGTCCACCCTTAGATCAGCATGAGTTGCTGAGTGTATGTTCGTGTCCATGAGTGTATTTCTATGCCCATTTAAAATTCTCCACCAATACTATTACCCTCCTTGACATTAGAACTGAGGGAAAAGTCCTTGAAAGAGATGCTCCCATTATTTCTGGTCTCCTGGTTTTGATAGCCTGGTGGTTATATAATCTGTCTCATATTCCGAGATGCATAATGCATCGAGCTCTCTGACTGCCAAAGGAGCATCAGAGACAGATGGGATGTGTAATGAGAGTGAGGCAGTGGAGACAGCTCCTGCTCACAGCTAGCTGGTGGGGGTGGTGAACTTACATCAGCATTATTTAAGCTCCACAAAGAACATCATGAGTTGAGACCTGGGGAGCTGGTAAAGAATCCTTAAGCCCAGTAGAGCTGTTCATCTGAAATACGGGGGCCTTGGCAGGTCAGGGGCCTTGAGAGTAAGTCTATGCTAAGGACTTGAAGAAGGAGGGCCAGAGCCCTGCTCTGTTATCCACCTCTTCTATGCTTAGTTGTCTCCACCTGAATCTCAAATGTAGGCATTTGGATCATTTGGCTGCGTCACATCTGCCAAATTAAATATAACGAGCCTGATCCCTGTGCTGAGCCTCTGCTGCATGAACCAGTCCTCCTCGATCAATTTCCCCTTGCTCTAATAACCAATTTATTTCCCATTCGTGTAGTTTATGCCAACACCTGCCCAGACAAGTGTAAGATTATTATTGCTTAATTTTTTATTTTTTGAGAGATTTTTGCTATAGGCTGTGTGTGCTTGCTGAAGAGATAGAGACAGGGAGACAGAAAATAAGAAATCACCCCCCAGGAGAATGGCCACACCACAACCCCTTCTCCTCCATTCTCCTCTTGAAATTTTGGGCATGCATGTATATGCACCTGGTGTGAGTTTCAAGCTGCTAGGTCTGGGGCTCGAACCATGCTCAACCACATGGGAGTCCAGTGCCTTAACCACTACACCACTTGCTGGCCCCCATTACAGATTAATTTTTAACTTATTTAGGAAAAAAATGTACTAATAAGCAAGAACAAAAATGTTCTTGTAACCGAGCCTTGTAAATCAGTGCAAGATCATTATTTGTGCTGTTTCATCATAGCACTTGGTTCATAAACCAACTTGTCATTTGTTCTTCCACCTCGTTTCTTAGGAGAGCGTAGTGGCTGATGCTGGTTTCCCACTGAGGTCCCCTTTATGAGGTTAGAATACTCTCTCCTACTGCTCTGTATTGGATCTGAACAGTCCCCTTCTCCTGGGAATTGTCCGTGTCCAAAGTGGAGCCTCATCTGGGAGACTGCCCATCTCCCCTCGGCCTGCAGTCATTCGCTGATTCCCTGACACGGGGATCCAAGGCAGATCCCTTCAGATGCCACAGATGCTGTAGAATCAAGCTAAGGCTAGACTAGACTTGGTCTGAAATCATATTTTCTCTAGTTTCTCAAGTGCACTCCAGCCAAAAACAAACAAACAAACAAACAAAACCAATGGCAATAGATTCCCCCATCAGACTGGGCATCAAGAGAAACTTAAGCAAGATTGAGAGCGAGATTAAGTCCCACAAAATTGCCTCCCTACAGGCAGGAGCTACTGGAATACTCCGCATCACCATGCTGATGATAGCTCCCTGCCAAACTATTAGCATGCTTACAAAACGGTATTTTGTGAATTACTGATGCCTCAATATTATTGGAGCCAAAATAACTCAGTTGGGGCTCCATGCAGACCCAGGTAAGGTTTAACATATCTAGAAGCTCATTTAAATACTGTTAGAGAAAAACAAATAATACTTTCATGGAGTCTTCTTTTGCTCAACGCCTTATATATTCTATTTAGAAAATACTGCACTCATGTTGCAATATAAAGAATGTGTAACCTCTGGGTTGAGTAGAAAAGCAAAGTACCCCAAATTACTTAATATAATCCTTATGGTGATAACTAAACACTTTCTTCAGCATTATACTATTTACTGACTGCATTTTATTTCTGCTTCACTAAGAAGCTGTCAAGTACTCTGAGAATTCCACAAATTCACTTTACCCTACTGACTACATGTTGCCATAAATTAATTACTGCAAGTGCATAATATTTATTTCTGCCCAAGGCAGTCTGCACTGGTATGTCTCATTAGCATTCATTGAAGAATATAAAAATAAAGAGTATAGTTAGCATGAAAAAAATTGTTTATGCCTTCACATCTCAAATGACAAAGCTTAATAATAATTTCCTATTTTATTTCTTTGTTGAATTTGTATCACAGGCAACTACTTTACATCTTTAAGTTGGTTGTACAGGAAAAATGCAACTTAAGGGGAATTCAAGCTGCAGCATCCATTAAACACACACAAGGTAAAACATTGCAAATGTTTGATCAATTTGAAACCAGTTCTCAAGCCATCTGTATAAGCGAATACTGCAGCTTGCAATGTCACAGGGGCAAGAGCCATGTTTATTTATTTATTTATTTGAGTCGAATTCATTTTTCTATTCCCAACAAAACCATCCCCAGTGACTTGCAAATAACAAGTTCTCATTACATGCTCTTAAAGGGATGGATTAGAGCCAGTAGGTGGCATGGTGGTGAAGGCACTGGATTCCACATGGCCGACTCAGCAGTTTGAGTTCCAGACCTAGCAGCTTAAAAAATACTCTGGGCTGGGGCCTGCAGGTGGCATGGTGATTAAAGAGCTAGATTTCCACATGACTGACCAGTTCCAATCCTGGACCTGGAGGCTTGCTTTCTCTGTCTCTCTTTTATATCTCTCTGGCCAAATTGAATAATAATAAATTAAATAAATAATACTTAATTTTTAAAAAATATATATTGAGTTCATGTGTGTGCATGCACAAAATCCCAAGAGGAGAAGGGAGAAGAAAGAATTGCAGCAGCATGGCCATTCTCCCTCCTTACCCCCCAGGAAGAGGATGATTTATCACTTTCCCTTTCTCAGTCTCTCTCAAGCAAGCATGCGCATCCTATGGCAAAAATCTAAAAGACAAAAAGGGAGGTGAGGGAAGGATGAGCCTGACTACAAAGGATATAGAGGGGAAAAAAGTTAATGTTTGGGTACCTGAACAAGGGATTTGGCTAGGAGCACAATGGCATACCCAGAAGATGTCAGGCATTTCCCTGGTTTTAACTTACTATTGTGAAGAACTAAAGGATCTGAAACCACCCTTGCAAAGAGAAAGTACCTTGAATAGACTGCGGTTCGAATCCTAGACCTGGCAGCTTAAAACTCACACCAGGTGCGTGTGCACCCAAGATCCCAAGAGGAGAATGAAGGAGAAGGGATTGCAGAGTGGCCATCCCTCTTGGGGGGGGGGGGTGGTGATTTCTCACTTTCTGTCTCTCTGTCTCTCCAGCAAGCACATGTGCCCTATAGCAAAAAAAAAAAAAAAAAAAAAAAGGAGGAGATAAAGTGCTGTGTCTTAATGTGACTATTTGACTTCACTGATAAAATGTTCAGGGAAATTTAATAGTAGGACTGACTGTGCCTCTGGAAAGTGGTTCTAGTGGGTCGTTGGAAAAGTTATGACGCATTTTTGCATAGAAAAATGTCATGACTTTCTTGATGACCCAATATTTCAAACTCTTCAGTAAATCATGTTTCCGTGAAAATAACATTGAACAAGCCAAATGAAGTTACGTCTTCCTGGATCAAACAACTTACAATATTGTTGTACTTTGCTTCTCAAGGTGTGAGTCATGAGCAGCATCAATGCTAGTATCTGGGAGCTTGTGAGACACACAGTCTCAAGCACCTACTGACCCTCCACACCAACGCTTCCCTGGGTGATGTCCCGCTTGGTACAAGCTGGAAGGCACCGGGACAGCAGGACTATCAGTGAGGGGGCTGCTGGCCTAGGGCCCCCTTGCTATATTTGTGCACTCTCACTCCTAACTGCGAGCATCTGTGTCTGCACCATACGCCTTCCTTCCAACTGCCAGAGCTTGTTTTACCTGCACACCCAGAAAAAGGAAGTGCCGAAGAACACATTCCCCAAGGCCTAGCCCTTAACTAATGACTGACAGAAGAAAGTACTATGGCATAATGGTTACGTCGCTGGACTCCTACGTTTTCGACCACAGTTCAAGTCCTGGATCCAGTGACTTAAAAACTCACACCATTTGTATGTGTGTGCATGCCCAAAATCCCAAGAGAAGAATGGAGGAGAAGATATTGCGGCATGGCCATGCCCCCTGATGTATCACTTTCTGTCTCTCTTGCAAGCACACACACATACCCTATAGCAAAAATCGCTCTTAAAAAAAAAATAAAAAAGATTGGCAGGGGGTGGGAAGGAGGATTAATGTCCACATCAGGCAAAACCTTCCAGGTTATGGTTCGGAGTCCATATTCTAAATACAAAGAATGGCATCGGGAGAGATAGTCAGAGACTGAGTGGTTTGAATTATGTTGTAAGATGATTTTGGTGTGTGGAAAGTAAATTGGTGAAAGTGGAAGGCAGGGAGCCAGTTAGGAAGAAAGACATGTCCCAGAAAAGACATGATAATGCCTTTGATCTGGGCAGTGGCAGTATACTTAGAGTAAGTTGGGCTTATATTTTGGAGAAGGCATTGAGAGGATGTGCTAATGGATAGGATGTGACTATAGAAGAAAAAGAATCAAAAGTGATACTGCACTTATGGCTTAAACAACTCAGTGCATACAAATTTTTCCTTTTTTTTTTTTTTTGGAGAGGTTTTTGCTATAGGGTGCATGCGCTCACCAGAAAGACAGAGCGAGACAGACAGAAAGCGAGAAATCACCCCCCAGGGGGGATGGCCATGCTGCAATCCCTTCTCCTCCATTCTTCTCTTGGGATCTTCGACACGCACGCACATGCACCTGGTATGAATTCAAGCCACCAGGTCCAGGACTCAAACCATAGTTGACTACATAGGAGTCCAGCAACATAGCCATTACGCCAACTGCTGGTTCCAAGTTTTACCTCTTTAAAAAAAAATTTTTTTTTTGGCTTTTCCTGAAAGAACCAGTTCATCTTTTTTTCTTTCTTTTTTTTTTTTTCTTTTGGTAGAGGTTTTTGCCTTAGAGTGTGTACACTCACTGAAGAGAGAGAGAGAGAGAGAGAGAAAGAGACAGTGAGAGAGAAAGTGAGATATCATCCCCCAGGGGGGATGGCCACTCTGCAATCCCTTCTCCTCCATTCTCCTTCTGGGATCTTGGGCACACGTACACATGTGCCTGATGTGAGTTTTAAGTCCCGGATCCAGGACTCGAATGTTACTGGCCGTGTGGAAGTCCAGTAATGTTACTACTATGCCATCTGCTGGCCCCCATCTGACTGTCTTGATCCTATCTCCCCTTTTTGTCCTCACATACAACTTCTAGAATGTTTCTTTTTGACTGAAGCTGACAGCATGCTTTCTTTAAATTTTATATTGCATTGGATTTCATAGTGTCATTCAATTTTCTCCAGTCATAACACCTATTAACTCAAAGGCCCAGAAACAGAGTTGAGCAGAATCAACTAAGAGCTCAGTAGATACCTGGGGAAGAGAACTTAACTGTAAATACGCCTAGGTTTCTGTTGGGTCATTGGAAAAATCATGATGCATTTTTGCATAAAAAAATATGTCATGACTTTTTCCAGTGACCCAATATTTTTGTCCCTGTCTTATTTAAAGATACATAAATTGGTTTAATAAAGATATTCTGTGTTTCTCAAGCTTTTATATATAGCACAATCACCTAGATAGTTTATTTATTTCTTTTTTGTTTTTTTTGTAATAGGGCATGTACGGTCACTGAAGACAGAGAGAAAATGAGAAATCAACCTCCAGGGGGATGGCCACGCAGTTACCCCCTCTCCTCCATTCTCCTCTTGGGATTTAGGGCATGCATGCATACATATCTGGTGTGATGTTCAAGAAACCAGGTCTGGAACTCGATCTGCTGTCAGCCATGTGGAAGTTCAGTGCCTTAATCACCATGCCATCTGCTGGGCCCAGCTAGAAAGTTAATCAAAACATATTCTTTAGATCCCGCCTCCAGAGTTTCTGACTTAGTAAATTTAAAGTAGAACTTGAGACTTCGTATTCCTAGCAAGTTTCCAGATGATGGTAAAACTGATGATCTGGGAACCCCTCTTTGAGAACCTCTGAGATATATAAAACTATCCAAGTTGTATTGAGAAGGTTCCCAAAAATACAAAAAAGGAGGTGGCACATTAATGTGTTCTATTTTAATGGGTTATCTCCCAATGTCCTCTCTTCCCTGGGCTCTTAGGTAGTAAATCCCTCAATGTTTGCCTGATTGCCTGCGTGCCACTGTGTATACAAGGAGAACTGCGGCCCCTCAGAGGAGCAGAACACTTCGGGCACAGTGGTAACTTCTCATTACAAGAGACAGAAACAGATGAGTTCATCAGGAAGTCCCTTCATCCCCTCTGTGGCTCATCATTCCTGGTTTCAGGAGTTCAGACAAGCAGTTAATCTGCTGGAAAGATGGAAAATGAACTGGCTGTAACAATCTATTCATGCCAGAGGGGACCTTACGTTACAAAGAGGATGCTCATGTATTATCATTAAAGACATCTAGGTTGATCATTCAAGTATTTATATTTTAATGCTGTGTTTATTGAGCCTGCTGGTTTTTTTCCTTCTAGGTAAAGAAAAGCCTCCATCATTTCATCATGACTGTGTACTAATATTGGGAGGTCTTTGATGGATATCTTTTTTAAGCCTTAGAAGAAGATAAAGATTATTCCCCCCCATTTTGCAGATAAAGAAAGTGAAGCGTATAGAAACGGCAGATTTCAGTAAGTGCACACAGTAAGGGTGGAAGCTAAAGTGACACTTAGATTCAAGCCTTTGACTGCCTCATACTGTAATTTAACTCCATGCAGAGTTGGAGACTTCATGGTCCCATGACTTCATGGATTGGTGAAGTCAATTTCCAACTCATGACTTAATGAGTTGATGGAGAAAACCTCCAATCCAGAGCATTGATGTCCACACATGGCCATTAAAGTGAACTCATCCTATGAAATACTTTACTGAAGTCTGTGCTCTCTTTTAACAAAACCTCATATCCTAAAAAAAGGCCACAACAATATTAAGTTGACACATAAGAATTTGCCCAATTTTTACTATTTTAAACCTATGATTGCATATGAATCAGCCAACTAAAATAACAGATGTTTTATCAGTACCGTCCATAAAGTTGAGAGAGAAGGGTGTTTTGGAAAGGAAAATGATCTCAGGGTAAGAAGCCCTAGGTTCGTCTAAAAAAAAAAAAAAAAAAAAAAAAAAAAAAAAAAAAAAGGAGGAGATAAAGTGCTGTGTCTTAATGTGACTATTTGACTTCACTGATAAAATGTTCAGGGAAATTTAATAGTAGGACTGACTGTGCCTCTGGAAAGTGGTTCTAGTGGGTCGTTGGAAAAGTTATGACGCATTTTTGCATAGAAAAATGTCATGACTTTCTTGATGACCCAATATTTCAAACTCTTCAGTAAATCATGTTTCCGTGAAAATAACATTGAACAAGCCAAATGAAGTTACGTCTTCCTGGATCAAACAACTTACAATATTGTTGTACTTTGCTTCTCAAGGTGTGAGTCATGAGCAGCATCAATGCTAGTATCTGGGAGCTTGTGAGACACACAGTCTCAAGCACCTACTGACCCTCCACACCAACGCTTCCCTGGGTGATGTCCCGCTTGGTACAAGCTGGAAGGCACCGGGACAGCAGGACTATCAGTGAGGGGGCTGCTGGCCTAGGGCCCCCTTGCTATATTTGTGCACTCTCACTCCTAACTGCGAGCATCTGTGTCTGCACCATACGCCTTCCTTCCAACTGCCAGAGCTTGTTTTACCTGCACACCCAGAAAAAGGAAGTGCCGAAGAACACATTCCCCAAGGCCTAGCCCTTAACTAATGACTGACAGAAGAAAGTACTATGGCATAATGGTTACGTCGCTGGACTCCTACGTTTTCGACCACAGTTCAAGTCCTGGATCCAGTGACTTAAAAACTCACACCATTTGTATGTGTGTGCATGCCCAAAATCCCAAGAGAAGAATGGAGGAGAAGATATTGCGGCATGGCCATGCCCCCTGATGTATCACTTTCTGTCTCTCTTGCAAGCACACACACATACCCTATAGCAAAAATCGCTCTTAAAAAAAAAATAAAAAAGATTGGCAGGGGGTGGGAAGGAGGATTAATGTCCACATCAGGCAAAACCTTCCAGGTTATGGTTCGGAGTCCATATTCTAAATACAAAGAATGGCATCGGGAGAGATAGTCAGAGACTGAGTGGTTTGAATTATGTTGTAAGATGATTTTGGTGTGTGGAAAGTAAATTGGTGAAAGTGGAAGGCAGGGAGCCAGTTAGGAAGAAAGACATGTCCCAGAAAAGACATGATAATGCCTTTGATCTGGGCAGTGGCAGTATACTTAGAGTAAGTTGGGCTTATATTTTGGAGAAGGCATTGAGAGGATGTGCTAATGGATAGGATGTGACTATAGAAGAAAAAGAATCAAAAGTGATACTGCACTTATGGCTTAAACAACTCAGTGCATACAAATTTTACCTTTTTTTTTTTTTTTGGAGAGGTTTTTGCTATAGGGTGCATGCGCTCACCAGAAAGACAGAGCGAGACAGACAGAAAGCGAGAAATCACCCCCCAGGGGGGATGGCCATGCTGCAATCCCTTCTCCTCCATTCTTCTCTTGGGATCTTCGACACGCACGCACATGCACCTGGTATGAATTCAAGCCACCAGGTCCAGGACTCAAACCATAGTTGACTACATAGGAGTCCAGCAACATAGCCATTACGCCAACTGCTGGTTCCAAGTTTTACCTCTTTAAAAAAAAATTTTTTTTTTGGCTTTTCCTGAAAGAACCAGTTCATCTTTTTTTCTTTCTTTTTTTTTTTTTCTTTTGGTAGAGGTTTTTGCCTTAGAGTGTGTACACTCACTGAAGAGAGAGAGAGAGAGAGAGAGAGAGAAAGAGACAGTGAGAGAGAAAGTGAGATATCATCCCCCAGGGGGGATGGCCACTCTGCAATCCCTTCTCCTCCATTCTCCTTCTGGGATCTTGGGCACACGTACACATGTGCCTGATGTGAGTTTTAAGTCCCGGATCCAGGACTCGAATGTTACTGGCCGTGTGGAAGTCCAGTAATGTTACTACTATGCCATCTGCTGGCCCCCATCTGACTGTCTTGATCCTATCTCCCCTTTTTGTCCTCACATACAACTTCTAGAATGTTTCTTTTTGACTGAAGCTGACAGCATGCTTTCTTTAAATTTTATATTGCATTGGATTTCATAGTGTCATTCAATTTTCTCCAGTCATAACACCTATTAACTCAAAGGCCCAGAAACAGAGTTGAGCAGAATCAACTAAGAGCTCAGTAGATACCTGGGGAAGAGAACTTAACTGTAAATACGCCTAGGTTTCTGTTGGGTCATTGGAAAAATCATGATGCATTTTTGCATAAAAAAATATGTCATGACTTTTTCCAGTGACCCAATATTTTTGTCCCTGTCTTATTTAAAGATACATAAATTGGTTTAATAAAGATATTCTGTGTTTCTCAAGCTTTTATATATAGCACAATCACCTAGATAGTTTATTTATTTCTTTTTTGTTTTTTTTGTAATAGGGCATGTACGGTCACTGAAGACAGAGAGAAAATGAGAAATCAACCTCCAGGGGGATGGCCACGCAGTTACCCCCTCTCCTCCATTCTCCTCTTGGGATTTAGGGCATGCATGCATACATATCTGGTGTGATGTTCAAGAAACCAGGTCTGGAACTCGATCTGCTGTCAGCCATGTGGAAGTTCAGTGCCTTAATCACCATGCCATCTGCTGGGCCCAGCTAGAAAGTTAATCAAAACATATTCTTTAGATCCCGCCTCCAGAGTTTCTGACTTAGTAAATTTAAAGTAGAACTTGAGACTTCGTATTCCTAGCAAGTTTCCAGATGATGGTAAAACTGATGATCTGGGAACCCCTCTTTGAGAACCTCTGAGATATATAAAACTATCCAAGTTGTATTGAGAAGGTTCCCAAAAATACAAAAAAGGAGGTGGCACATTAATGTGTTCTATTTTAATGGGTTATCTCCCAATGTCCTCTCTTCCCTGGGCTCTTAGGTAGTAAATCCCTCAATGTTTGCCTGATTGCCTGCGTGCCACTGTGTATACAAGGAGAACTGCGGCCCCTCAGAGGAGCAGAACACTTCGGGCACAGTGGTAACTTCTCATTACAAGAGACAGAAACAGATGAGTTCATCAGGAAGTCCCTTCATCCCCTCTGTGGCTCATCATTCCTGGTTTCAGGAGTTCAGACAAGCAGTTAATCTGCTGGAAAGATGGAAAATGAACTGGCTGTAACAATCTATTCATGCCAGAGGGGACCTTACGTTACAAAGAGGATGCTCATGTATTATCATTAAAGACATCTAGGTTGATCATTCAAGTATTTATATTTTAATGCTGTGTTTATTGAGCCTGCTGGTTTTTTTCCTTCTAGGTAAAGAAAAGCCTCCATCATTTCATCATGACTGTGTACTAATATTGGGAGGTCTTTGATGGATATCTTTTTTAAGCCTTAGAAGAAGATAAAGATTATTCCCCCCCATTTTGCAGATAAAGAAAGTGAAGCGTATAGAAACGGCAGATTTCAGTAAGTGCACACAGTAAGGGTGGAAGCTAAAGTGACACTTAGATTCAAGCCTTTGACTGCCTCATACTGTAATTTAACTCCATGCAGAGTTGGAGACTTCATGGTCCCATGACTTCATGGATTGGTGAAGTCAATTTCCAACTCATGACTTAATGAGTTGATGGAGAAAACCTCCAATCCAGAGCATTGATGTCCACACATGGCCATTAAAGTGAACTCATCCTATGAAATACTTTACTGAAGTCTGTGCTCTCTTTTAACAAAACCTCATATCCTAAAAAAAGGCCACAACAATATTAAGTTGACACATAAGAATTTGCCCAATTTTTACTATTTTAAACCTATGATTGCATATGAATCAGCCAACTAAAATAACAGATGTTTTATCAGTACCGTCCATAAAGTTGAGAGAGAAGGGTGTTTTGGAAAGGAAAATGATCTCAGGGTAAGAAGCCCTAGGTTCGTGTCTGACTCTCCATGAAGTATTTAATGTCTGTGAGCCTAATTTCGGTACTGGTGAGAGGGGTGTTACTCTGATACTTCCTACATCACAGCATCTTTGAGATCAGCCCATTCAGCAAAGAATCATAAAACATTTAGCACCTTCTAGCACCCTGCTAAGTGCTGAAGATTCAGTAAGAAACATGATGAAGTCTTTGACCACAGGGAACACAGCTGAGCAAAAGAGGCAGATGACTAAGTCAATTGTGCAAAAGAGTGTGCGAAGCCTTAACAAAAGTATCGTGGAAGCACAGGATGCTAAGTAACTGTCCTGGTTGGGATGGGACTGAGGATTCAGACATATGGAGCAGACAGACGATCCAGATCAGTGAAACCTACAATCACAGCTTTAGAAAATCTCAACGTCTTAGTTTTCTCCTAAGTGAGGTGTTTGGGTAGGTAAAGAGATGAGGTAGACCACTTCATATGTAAATGAACAGGGTTTGTAGACAGAAAGGTCTGCAATTTTTTTTGAGACATTATCATTTGAAGTGAATAAAGGACAAAAAGAGAAAACTGTGGTATTGTTTCTAATAAACATATTTATGGATTGACTGACTTTAAGGATAGAAAAGAAAATAAACTTTCAAAATGAGCATATTCTTCTACCCGTGGCCAACAATGATCTTTTCTCAACCGAAGCTATTAAGTTATAATTTAGGGTTTATTTGGGGGAAAAAAAAGAATGCCCACACTATCTCCTTGGAAGGGATTAGCCACAATTTAGTCTGTTGACATGATGCATCATGGCTGGAAATACCGGTATGGATTCTGGCACAACTCTCCTGGAGAAACCACTAGGGTGGGGTCAGAACATATACAATGTTGCTTCCATGAAGATTTATAATTAGGAGAGCAGTTGGACATCCAGAGGCCACCAAGGGAACCTCAGCCTCTATCTGAGGTCGGAGCAGCCTCACTGCTCCCTCAGATCGACATGCAACGATTGGGCCAGTCACAAGATCAGACCAAGGGTTACCAGGCAAGAATCCAGAAGGACCAGGTGGATGGGTTCTCGGCCTCTCTTACTTCTCTGCCTCCTACAGTGTCCCCATGAGCTGGGGGAGTGAATACTTCTTAACTATCAAGCAACATTCATTCATCCTTAATCCGAGATTAAATACTGATTTTTCTCAGAGCTAGGAGAACTAGCTCTTCTTCATAATTTGGATGGGATTGATTCCAGGTTGAGCCACAGGAAAAGACCCACAGCCATTATCACTTTTCGCCCTCTGGCCACAATGCTGGTCACAGAACGGCAAGTGCTACATAACAATCCCTTAGATCAAGGCTGGGGCCCTGTCTGGACTTAGTGAGAGGGAGATGCCATCACCCCTTTGCCACAGCTGGGCAATTTAACCCTGGGACTCCTGGGTGCCTGAGTGAAAAGCACGTTGAGCGATGAGGGTAGCCCTGAACCTTCCAGTTACGAACCAAATTCAGTTTTACTTGTGATTGTTTGATTTGCATTTAAATGATCTGTTACAAAGACAGTTCTGACTGAAACTTCTTTTTTAAAAAATTTCACCAGACGCATGTGTAAGAAAGAGATAGAGAGAAAGTGAAAAAGCACCCCTCATGAGAGATGGCCACTCTGTAATCCCTTCTTTTCTATCGGCCTCTTTAAGGGATTTTGGACATGAACACATGGACATGTCTTTTAATCCTCCAAGTGTGCTCTGTGGGATCCATCTGCCTTACCCGCCACGCCATGGGCTGGCAACTAACTATTATGAAATATATATCTGGAAAGTTGGTCCAAGCAGCAGGTCCTAGGCCTGGGACTCAAACCATATAGAACAATGGAGGGTATCCTTCTTCTGCAAAGGGCCAGACAGTAAATATTGTTGGCTTTGCTGGCCATTCTTCCCTATGGTAACTACACCACTCTGCCATTGGAGGGTTTACCCTTGCGATCTGCGGCACCTAGTGTCCATTCCAGTTCCTGGGCTGCTGTCATCTGCTGACACTTCACTGGCTTGTATTAGTGACCTCTATAGTGAGGAAGCAGCATTCAGGCCTGGGCATAGTTACAGAAGGAACTCTCCCAACCTGAGTGGATGGAGAGGCAGTGAGATGCCATGAGCAGAAGAGCATAGGGATCTGGAGAAGCCAATGAAATGGATTTGTGGAAGATTTCAGCATTTTCTGGGGATGTCCAAAGATACCTGAGGAATAAAATCTTCTAAAGACAAAGATTTCTGAAATCAAGCATGATGGGGAGTCATGTCTTAATTTTGATATTTAAAAAAAAAAAAAAAAAAACTACTTAAAAAAGAGTTTAACCTATTCCTTAATAGAGGCCGACTGGGTCCAAGGCACTTGGGATGTATTGGCATTTGTCTTTATGCAACTTTGAGAAGGCAAGAAAATAAACATGTTTAGATAACTGGAACTCATAAAGTTTTCCTTTCCTTTTTAAAATTATTTTTATTAAAAGACTTATCTTATTGAACTTTCTTTCTTTCTTTCTTTCTTTCTTTCTTTCTTTCTTTCTTTCTTTCTTTATTTATAGTTTGACCAGAGAGGGACAGAGAGGACGCGCCTGGCATGAACTTAAGCCACTGGGTTTGGGGCTTGAACAGCAGTTGGCCATATGGGAGTCCAGTGCTCCTAACCACCATGCCACCTGCCAGGCTGCCCTTTTTAAAATTCTAACAGCATGCTTCCAAACAGCACAATAGCTAACAGGGAAAAGGGCCTCAAGAACCTGCAGTGTAGAAAACTCTTGGGGCATTGGAAGGAAGCCGGGTGCCATGGGAAGATAATGGCAGCTAAGGGTTAAATGTTTTCTATCCAGCCATTCAACAAACTCAGGGTTGAGACAACATTCGTTTTCTAAATACCATAATTGTTTGGATCTTTGGTTATTAGTTAATGACTTGGAAACACGGAGTAAGATAAATCTTAACTCATGAGCAATATGAATAATTCAATTAACATGCTTAGGCAAGCTGGGACTTGGAATCCTGCTGTGATAAATAAGAATAAAAGCTCTTCGGTAAAAAATTGTAAGAAAAAAAACAAATGTCTTCCTGTCCCTCCAAATTGCACTGAAGTTATACAAAATGTCTGTTTTTTAATCTTGACTTTCTTCTTTTGCCTATCATCTATGAGAGAGAGAGAGAGAATTCAAGATTCAACACATGAAACAGGAGGGTATCTCTGTCTTTGGTTAACAACAAGTCTCAGTCCTACAGATGTGAGCAGAGCTCAGTGAAAAGTGCAGGCAAAAGGGGAATTTTAGTGTTTGCTTATTTGTTTTTATCCCTTAATGGTTAAACATGTGAGGTAACAAAAATTTGTCTTAAATGCCTATTAGGAGATGAAGGAGAGGGGACAGATGGTGGTGGAGAGGTAAAACAGGATGCTCTACAGGACTGACCCACATGGGAAGGTTCCAGGTTCCAGGTTCGCATCTGGATGCCTCCCTGAGTACTATAGCCATGCATGTGCCTGTGATCTGGGGCTAAAAACGGGAGTGGATCATGATGTCAAGATCCTGTTATGAGTTCTCTCTCTCTCTCTTTCAGAAGAAATAAACTAAAAACAAAAAGGATAAAAAAGATCTAACTGGAGCTTGCGGGAAGCTTACCGTCTTTAGGGCATATGCTTAATTTATAACATGTGATAACAATGCACACCGGAAGTCCCAGTGAGAGGAGGATGAACAGGATGGGGTGGGAAGGCAATGTTTGTAAAGATGATTGTGCTTAAGTTGGGCCTGGGATTTGAATAGGAATAGCTAAATAAATACAGTGGCAATGAAGAGGACTCTAGGTAGAGGAGACAGAATGCACAAAGGTATAGACAGTGAGATAATGAGGCAGAGAGTAAAGCAAATTTAAGTTGATTATGCTGCTCAAATGTAGAGCACAAGGGAGGGACCATAAATGGTCAGCAAGGAGTCAACAGGAATAAGTTTGTAGCAGAGAAATAATTAGAATTTTATACACACACACACATATATGTCCCCATCACCAAAAAAAGAGAGAGAGAGACTATAGTCTGTAGCTTGTTACAGTGGGTAGCAGGAAGCATTTCTAAAGATGAGGTCATAGGATCAAGTCTATGGGGGCTACCAGCAATCCCAAGTCGATGATAGTATTCCCAACTATCCCAGCCATTCCCATAAGGAACACCCTTGGAGCGGATGCTTTATTTTGGGCAGATGTGTCATGAACAGCAGCTGGATGTATAAAAGGGCTTACAAATGCAGCAGCCACGACATGGCCCAGGGAACTTGGAACCAGCTTTTCATTAGCAAGAGCCCAATTTTACATGCCGAGGTTGGAAATGCTCTGGGCAAGAGACGAGAGGTAGTTGCTGTGTTTTCTAGCCTAAACCCTACTTCTTTGACACTTTTCCTAGTTCTATTTAAGCAAAATGGAAAGGAGAGAGAACTTGGGATCAAAGAATGGCCTTGGTGTATAGTATGCTCCTTCATCTAAAGCTAAGGAAGCATCAGGATTGTTGGACTCTTTCCACTGGCCCTCAGTATCTGTCTGACTGGTCCAGATTGCCACCAACAAACCATTAGCATTGGCACAGGAAATGAAGTCTGGTGGCCATCTCTCTTTTGGAACGATCAGGCAGAATGCTTTGTTAGCATTGGCTTTGCAAAAGAACTGTAAGGCATGGTGTTTGAGGTGGTGTTGTCCGTGTTTCGTGGTGAACTTTACATTTTAAAGCCAGCCCTAGCAGAGTCAAGGCAAAAGCCAGAAAGAACTTGTAGAAATAATCAAAGAAGGGGTGTCCAAAAGTTAGCATTGAAGCATCAAAGACACATACAGTCCCTTCTGCTTAGAATACTCTTCCCCCCTATCTTCCTTTGGCCAAGTCCTGCTTATCTTTCAAGTCTCAGCTTAGCAACTGCTTTTACTTGAGCTTGTACCTGTGAATTTAGCTGCACCTTCTGCTGCACTGACAGAACCGGAATCTATTGGGGTACCCTACGCCATCTATGAGAATATGTGGGTATTGTGTACCCCCAAGGATGCACGATCTTAGACCAGCTCAGCCTGTGACTGGCACAGTCACCCCATTAGTATTTTTCACACTGAACTGACATCAGAAAAAAGAGAGTTATAGGATATAGCCACTCAACCAATTAGTTAAACCAAAGACTATGTGTGTCATCAGGACGCAAAGAGCCAGGAACATGGAAACCTTTTTGTTTTTAAAGAGATTTTTGCTATAAGGCACATACACTCACTGGACAGAGACAGAAAGCAAGAATCACTCCCTCGTGAGGGATAGCCATGCCATAATCCCTTCTCCTTCATTCCCCTCTTGGGATTTTGGGTACACATGCACATGGACCTGTTGTGACTTTTAAGGTGCCAGGTCTAGGACTGGAACCACAGTCGACTATGTGGGAGCCCAGGAACATAACCATTACACCACCTGCTGGTCCTGGAACAAGGAGACTTTGAAACTGCAGAGTAAACATACAAACTTTTTATTATTATTATCCTGCTAGAGCAGGGCCCATTTCTTTCCCCAGTACACAGCGAGTCCAAGGTCTGGTTTTAAAGCATCCGTTCCCCACCTCTGGCAGTTCTTTTACCTGTTGAGTGAATACAGTGACATAAATGCTCTTAGAACCCAGTCTGCTGTTACCTAGCCCTGTATGTACTATGCAGCCAGCTATAACCTGGGTCTGAAAGAAGCAACATACTTTAAAAGAGAAAGAACAACTGTTAGAGTGAAAAATATATGAGCTTCATATTTTGTAACTTTTTTTTTTTTTGGAGAGGCTTTTGCCATAGGGTGTATGTGCTCGCCAGACAGACAGAGAGAGACAGAGAGACAGAAAGCGAGAAATCACCCCCCAGAGGGGATGGCCACGCCGCAATCCCTTCTCCTCCATTCTCCTCTTGGGATCTTGGGCACGCACGCACTCGCGCCCAGCATGAGTTTTAAGCCACCGGGTCCGGGACGCGAACCATGGTCAACTACATGGGAGTCCAGCGACATAGCCATTATGCTAACTGTTGGTCCCGAGCTTTATATTTGGTTGTCTTGTGGTGGGGGACAAAATTGCCTTTCAGTTTTGTATAACACTGGCCAACCTCTTTAGCTTCTTTATGTTTCTGATTTATTTGTTTGTAAATACTTTGAGAGCTCATTGTAGAAATATGATTTTTTTTAACTTGGCACAATATTTAAACCACAGCAGACATTAAAAGAAATAAAGTGATTAAATGTAAATACCTTTTTAAAAAAGAAAGAAAATGATTGGTACTCATTTTAAAAAGTATTAATCAAGGGACTGGATTGTGGTGCAGTAGTAAAACATTTTGTAAGACTGACCCACATGCGAGGGTTCCAGGTTCAAGTCCATAGACTTCCGTGAACATGTCAATCACATATGAATGTGCCCATGATCTAAGACTGGTCAGGTGTGGGGTAGACTGTAGTACTAAGACCCTGCTGAGGGTGCTGTCTCTGTTTTTTCCCTCTTTCTCTCTATCTCTTACTCATGGAAAAAATAAATAAAAACACTGTATTAAAAAAAATGTCGAGACCAGCAGCTGGCGTAATAGCTATGTCGCTGGACTCCCATGTCGTCGACCAACGTTCAAGTCTCAGACCCGGTGGCTTAAATTCACAGCGGGTGCGTGTGCGTGCATGCCCAAGATCCTGAGAGGAGCATGGGGAGAAGGGATTGCGGCTTGGCCATCCCCTTGGGGGGGGGGGGTTATGATTTCTCGCTTTCTCTCTGTCTCTCTCTTTCTGGCGAGCGCATGCGCCCTATAGCAAAAACCTCTAAAAAAAAAAGTGTTAATTGAATAACTTATGTACATATGGACTTTCAATTCTTCCCACAGCCCTAGGAAATAGGCTCTGTTTTTATCTCTATTCGATAGGTAATCAAACAGAGCTTCAAGGCAGTTACCGACTCTCCTAAGGACATGTGGATACTGAGGGCAGGGGCGGATTGCTCTGACCCCACAGCCTGTGCAGTCCACCCCGCGCACACGTGTTGGTACCTCTTGAGTACAACCCTGACCTGTCACTTCATGGAGACAGAATGGTTACATCCTCAGACCAGGACAACACTAGGTAACATTTGTATTCTTTATCTTCCCTGGAAATAGCAAGCAGGATTGCAGAAGTGTGGAGCTTCTCAGAATGCTCTGTAAAGGGGGCTCAGTTCTCGGGCAGTCCCAGCTTGCTCCCACCCCTTCCTCCTTTCTACTGCTGGAGCGTGGGCATGACGCCTGGCGCTGCAGTGGTCATCGTCTCTGGGCCGTGAGGCAACCCTAAAGATGGAGGCTGTGAAAGCAAGCAAGAACAACACGGAAAGTGCACAGGCCAGGTGATTAAGGATTAAGGAATCAGTGGGAGCTCCCACAGCACTCCTGGACTGCCAACTCCTAGGCATGCCGTATATGAGACAAAAATAACCTCTTATTTAAGCCATTGCTATTTGAGAGTGTGTGAGTGTGTTTGTGTGTGTAAATACATATATACATATGTTATATATATGTATATGCATTGGTATATGTAACACATGTGTGTATGTATATACACATATATACACTCATACATATATATATATAACCTAAGTAATACAAGTAACACATGTGTATATGTATACACATATACATACACATACACTCATACATATATATACACATATATATTTATATGCACTCATACATATATATATATATATACACACACATATATATGTATATGGCAAAACTGAATCTAAGTAATACAGGTTTCCACTGTATTTTTCTTTTTTATATTTCTCACACTTAAAGTAATATCAAGACTCCAATCATATTTTAGAATGTATAAAGCATAACTGAATTGGTCAAGGAGCCCAAAAGAATAGCTAGGGAGTCCCATGATGACAGTAGACTCCATTACTTCTACGGCTTCTGGCTCAGAAAAACTTCAAAAAAAAAAATGAAAGGGAAAGCAAATGCGCATGATTCTACTTGGAAATTTTCCAAATATCCATCATTCTTCTCCCCAGGGGAAGATTCCCAAAGTCTGAAGCTTCTGGAATAAAACCCATTTATCTCCTCGGAGATCATCCTACTAGCTGGCCTAACTTTCTGGACAACTACAGGAGGACAGGAAACTAAAGTCGTTCCTTGCTCTTCCTGTTCTTGCAAGGACATGATTCAAGATCTTAGAGTACCCAAGCCCACAGGGACAGTGACATTGACAATAGTGACCACAGCAATCGACCCCCCATGCCAAGCACTTACTCCACACCAGTCTGCAGTCTCACTCTGTAACACCTATTTAACTCCTTCCATTTCAAAACAACTCTATGATCATTCATCTCTAAGAAATCAGAAGACTAAGATACAGGGAAATTTCAAAGTAGCTGTTTGCATAAAAGAATGATTAAAAAATGATAGAGCAAATAAATTGAAACTCATCTAACATTTTCAATTGGGTAAGCAGAGTATTAGGAATGCCCTCCTTGAAAGAAAAAGAAGAGAAAACCTGAAATCAGGAAGGTGAGTCTCTCTTTAATAAAGGACTAAAATTCATTGAGTTATTAAGTAAATCTCTAAGATCTTGAGGTTCTAGGTTTATTCCTTTTTGTTTGTATTTTGTCATACAGTGTGTACGCTCACTAGAGATAATGAGAGTGAAAGTGAGAAATCACTCCCCAGAGGGATAGCCATGAGTCAATCCCTTTTCCTCCATTCTCCTATTAGGATTTTGGGCCACACGTACACATGTGCCCAGCATGATTTTCAAGTCGCCAGGTCCCAGACTCAAACTGTGGTTGGCCATGTAGGAGACCAGCATCTTAACTACCATGCCACCTGATGGCTCTATTCTCTCTTTTTTTTTGTAAGTTTATTTATTTCTTCTGAGGGAGCATAAAAGAGAGGACCCTCCTCCCCCAGGGTCTTCACACTGCAATCTACATCCATGATCACAGGCACATACACATACATGCCAAATGTGCTCAGAGAGACCTCAGGATATGAACTCAGGACCTTCCTGTATGGCGTTAGCATTGTGGAACACTATTACCGTTGCTCCACTGGGGCTGGCCTTTTTGTTTATTCTGGTTTTAAATTCTTCATCCGTGCTGATTGAAAAGCCACAGAATCCATATTGGTAATTCGGTAAGTAGAAAGAGTCTTGGTTGGTTGACAAACCAGATAGGACAGAAATCTTTTTTCTTTTTTAAGAACTATTTTAACTTTATTTTATTATTATTTTCCAATTTTGACCAGAGAGAAACAGAGAGAGAGAGACAAAGTGAGAAAGGAAGCCACCAGGTTTCAGACTCCAACCATGGTCAGCCATGTGGGAGTTTAGCACCTTTAACCACCACGCCACCTGCTGGCTCCACTACATAATTTTTTTGAGAGGTTTTTGCTATAGGGCGCGTGCACTTGCCAGACAGACAGAGAGAGACGGAGAGACAAAAAGTGAGAAATCACCCCCCGGGGGGATGGCCACACTGCAATCCCTTCTCCTCCATTCTCCTCTCAGGATCTTGGGCACGCACGCACACGCGCCCTGCGTGAGTTTTAAGCCACCGGGTCCGGGACACAAACCGCGGTTGACTACATGGGAGTCCAGCGACAGAGCCATTACGCTAACTGCTGGTCCCAAGGGCAGAAATCTTAACGTTTTCGGTTATAAGTAAGAGCTCTGGGCTAGCAGCTGGTACGGTGGGTTAAGGTGCTGGATTCCCACGTGGCTGACTGAGATTCAAGACCCAAACCTGACAGCTTGAAAATCACAGCAATTAATACATAAATAAATGTTAAAAATAAATAAGAGTGCTTCAGTGGTATTTTTGTGCCCTTCTATGGAAAGAAGTATAGAAGCACTCTCAAATAATTTTACTAAAGAGCATGTTTAAGTGCATCTGAAATATAAGCCTCTACGATATTTGAACATCAAGGTCTGTAATACATATATGATACTTAGGGAAAATTGTAAGACACACCTAGTTTAGGAAATAATGATGGTTTAGAAGTTATATGGATGGTTACGTATTTGAGATATAAGTAAATTTACATTTAAAAATTATATTATTTAAGATCCTCAACTAAACTCTCTTTTTTTCCAATGTCATCAAAACCTCAAAACAGTTTCTGAAGTGATTTTGGTTTTGTTTTTTAGTTTTTGCTATATGGTATGTGTGTTTGCCAGAAACACACACACACACACACACATACACACACAGAGAGAGAGAGAGAGAGAGAGAGAGAGAGAGCGTAATCACCCTACCCTTCAGGGGATGGCCATGTAGCAGTCCCTTCTCCTCCAGTCTCCTCTCTGGATTTTGGGCACACACACACATGCCTGGTGCGATTTTTCAAGTCATAGGGTTCAGGACTTGAACCTCATAGCTGGCTATGTGGGATCCAGCACCTTAATGTTCATACCTTCATGCCACCTGCTGGCTCTGAGGCTTTTTTATTTTATTAGTTTTTTAATATCCATGTGTTAATGCTGCTAATCTTAATAATCCAATAATATATATTCTTACAGCTGGAACCTGAATCATATCGCAAAACTGGTTTCTTCCAGAGCCAGCAGGTGGTGTAGTGGTTAAGGCACTGGACTCCCACGCGGTTGACCATAGGTCGAGTCCTGGACCAGCATTCGGAAACTCATGCCAGGCACATGTGCACGTGTGGTCAAAATCCCAAGAAAAGAAGGGATTGTAGCATGACCATCCCTCCTGGGGGCTGATTTCTTACTTTTCTTCTCTTCATATCTCTCTCTGTCTCCTCCAGCGAGTGCATGTACCCTATAGAAACAAATCTCTTTAAAAAAAAAAAATTAAAAGCTTCTCCCATACAATGGCATATGATAATCTGCAGGGCTGGAGTCTCCTTATAAAGAGAAAGGTAGATGTAAGGATTCTTTTTTTTTTTTTTTTTTTTTTTGGGGGGGTTTTTGT
>NW_006159827.1:3432703-3438145 GCF_000334495.1 Tupaia belangeri chinensis | reverse complement strand
GCATGAGTTTAAGCCACCAGGTCCAGGACTTGAACTGCAGTCGACTACATGGGAGTCCAGCGACATAGCCATTATGCTAACTGCTGGTCCCAAGGACTTATTTTTTTATAAAGAAAAATCCTCTAGTAAACTTTGAGCTTATTTCTTCTGAGGGAGCATAAAAGAGAGGACCCTCCTCCCCCAGGGTCTTCACACTGCAATCTACATCCATGATCACAGGCACATACACATACATGCCAAATGTGCTCAGAGAGACCTCAGGATATGAACTCAGGACCTTCCTGTATGGCGTTAGCATTGTGGAACACTATTACCGTTGCTCCACTGGGGCTGGCCTTTTTGTTTATTCTGGTTTTAAATTCTTCATCCGTGCTGATTGAAAAGCCACAGAATCCATATTGGTAATTCGGTAAGTAGAAAGAGTCTTGGTTGGTTGACAAACCAGATAGGACAGAAATCTTTTTTCTTTTTTAAGAACTATTTTAACTTTATTTTATTATTATTTTCCAATTTTGACCAGAGAGAAACAGAGAGAGAGAGACAAAGTGAGAAAGGAAGCCACCAGGTTTCAGACTCCAACCATGGTCGGCCATGTGGGAGTTTAGCACCTTTAACCACCACGCCACCTGCTGGCTCCACTACATAATTTTTTTGAGAGGTTTTTGCTATAGGGCGCGTGCACTTGCCAGACAGACAGAGAGAGACGGAGAGACAAAAAGTGAGAAATCACCCCCCGGGGGGATGGCCACACTGCAATCCCTTCTCCTCCATTCTCCTCTCAGGATCTTGGGCACGCACGCACACGCGCCCTGCGTGAGTTTTAAGCCACCGGGTCCGGGACACAAACCGCGGTTGACTACATGGGAGTCCAGCGACAGAGCCATTACGCTAACTGCTGGTCCCAAGGGCAGAAATCTTAACGTTTTCGGTTATAAGTAAGAGCTCTGGGCTAGCAGCTGGTACGGTGGGTTAAGGTGCTGGATTCCCACGTGGCTGACTGAGATTCAAGACCCAAACCTGACAGCTTGAAAATCACAGCAATTAATACATAAATAAATGTTAAAAATAAATAAGAGTGCTTCAGTGGTATTTTTGTGCCCTTCTATGGAAAGAAGTATAGAAGCACTCTCAAATAATTTTACTAAAGAGCATGTTTAAGTGCATCTGAAATATAAGCCTCTACGATATTTGAACATCAAGGTCTGTAATACATATATGATACTTAGGGAAAATTGTAAGACACACCTAGTTTAGGAAATAATGATGGTTTAGAAGTTATATGGATGGTTACGTATTTGAGATATAAGTAAATTTACATTTAAAAATTATATTATTTAAGATCCTCAACTAAACTCTCTTTTTTTCCAATGTCATCAAAACCTCAAAACAGTTTCTGAAGTGATTTTGGTTTTGTTTTTTAGTTTTTGCTATATGGTATGTGTGTTTGCCAGAAACACACACACACACACACACATACACACACAGAGAGAGAGAGAGAGAGAGAGAGAGAGAGAGCGTAATCACCCTACCCTTCAGGGGATGGCCATGTAGCAGTCCCTTCTCCTCCAGTCTCCTCTCTGGATTTTGGGCACACACACACATGCCTGGTGCGATTTTTCAAGTCATAGGGTTCAGGACTTGAACCTCATAGCTGGCTATGTGGGATCCAGCACCTTAATGTTCATACCTTCATGCCACCTGCTGGCTCTGAGGCTTTTTTATTTTATTAGTTTTTTAATATCCATGTGTTAATGCTGCTAATCTTAATAATCCAATAATATATATTCTTACAGCTGGAACCTGAATCATATCGCAAAACTGGTTTCTTCCAGAGCCAGCAGGTGGTGTAGTGGTTAAGGCACTGGACTCCCACGCGGTTGACCATAGGTCGAGTCCTGGACCAGCATTCGGAAACTCATGCCAGGCACATGTGCACGTGTGGTCAAAATCCCAAGAAAAGAAGGGATTGTAGCATGACCATCCCTCCTGGGGGCTGATTTCTTACTTTTCTTCTCTTCATATCTCTCTCTGTCTCCTCCAGCGAGTGCATGTACCCTATAGAAACAAATCTCTTTAAAAAAAAAAAATTAAAAGCTTCTCCCATACAATGGCATATGATAATCTGCAGGGCTGGAGTCTCCTTATAAAGAGAAAGGTAGATGTAAGGATTCTTTTTTTTTTTTTTTTTTTTTGGGGGGGTTTTTTTCAACAGGCGGGGGGCTTTATTTGAGAGGTTTTTGCTACAAGGCGCGTGCGCTCGCCAGACGGAGAGAAACAGAGAGACAGAAAGCGAGAAATCACTCCCCAGGGGTGATGGCCACACCGCAATCCCCTCTCCTCCATCCTCCTCTCAGGATCTTGGGCACGCACACACATGCTCCCGGCATGAGTTTAAGCCACCAGGTCCAGGACTTGAACTGCAGTCGACTACATGGGAGTCCAGCGACATAGCCATTATGCTAACTGCTGGTCCCAAGGACTTATTTTTTTATAAAGAAAAATCCTCTAGTAAACTTTGAGCTACTTGAAATTCAGACTTTTAGAAACATGCCACTGATTTTCCTTGACCTGTAGGAAAGGTTCACATATGCTATTTCTCTGGGTTTCACAATATCCTGTAAGCAAAGTGGGAATGGAAATTAGCCCTATTTCACAGATGGAAATAACAAGTAAGAGTGGGATGGATCTATGTAGGGATAGTAGATAGCACTGTTCCTACAAGAATATCTTGATCGTTAGTTCTATAACCTTGCTTTCTTTCATTCTTCCTTTTTAAAAAAATTTACTGGAGGACATGTATACTCACCAGAGAGGGAAAAAGAGAGAGACAGGGAAAAGAGAACACACATTTCATGGAGAATGGTCATGCTGCAAACCCGTCTCCTCCATGTCTCCTGCCTATTGGATTTTGAGGCATGCACACACACATACCTAGCATATTTTTCAAGCTGCCAGGTCTGGGACTCCAGACTCATCATAGACCATGTGGGATCCAGCTGTTTAAACTAATATGCCACAGGTTGGTCCTATGACTTTTCGGCTATGCCCAAATCCTCTTTGCTTTGGGAAAGGAAGATAATTTTTGAAAGAATACCCCAAACAGGGTCATTCTACCTTCCCCTGATTCTAACCTGTGAGGTGCTAAAGGGTGCACCACTTCCAAATCTCTCACCCATCTTGTTAAATCGAATGTCTGCATTTCTTTTCACAAAAAGCATTTTGTTGTATTGACTCTGAATGTCCAAAATGTGCTCAGAAAAATACACATGGTGGTGGTCTAAGAGATAACGTGCATTCTTTATGCATTCTTTAATACCCTAAAACCTTCTTTAGGATATAATCAGGGATGGGGTACAGGTTTAGCTCATTGATACTTTAGTATTTGCAGGAGGAAAAGAGTCACCAGAGAAGTTTGTCTTGATAAAGTTGATGGAGAGAGAGGGAAAATCCCTAGGTTGAATTGTATTAAGGTAGGGCAACATCAGACATTAGATGAAAGGTCAATGGTATCCAGGCAGTAAGTGCTGAAATACTGAGATAGAACAGCTGGTAATCCAAAGGAACATACAATCAGGCTTCCACTCCTTTTCAGTGCTACAAGACTTGACCTTAATAGTAATAAGTAACATACATGAGCAATTGCCAAGTGTCAAGAAGAGTATATGGATTGTCAAGTTGATCCAGTTTAATCCTCATCACAACTTTATGAAATAGGTGTTATCTTTATCCTTACAAAGGCTCAGAGTGACTTGCTCAAAAGTCAGGTGACTTGCTCAAAGTCATGCAAGAAATAATGCTATGATTTAAAAACACACTGGGCTAAGGAACCATCAGATGGTGTAATGGTTACATCATTAGACTCCCACATAGTTGACTGTAGTTCAAGTCCCAGACCTGGCAGCTTAAAACTCACACCAAGTGCATGTGCATGCATATTCAAAACATCAAGAGGAGAATAGAAGAGAAGGGATTGTGGTGTGGCCATCCCCTGGGGAGGTGTGATTTCTCACTTTCTCTCTTTCTATTTCTCTCTCTCTCTCCAGCAAGAACACTTGCCCTATCACAAAAATCTCTTTAAATTAAAAACTAAAAAAATAAAAATATCAGTCTGATTCCCACACTATCCAGCCTCTCAACCAATTAACTCCTTCATTTATGGATTACTGATTCTTGAGTATCCCATTTGATCTTTAGTACTCTAAGGGGTGGTTATTATTGGAGATGACAAAACCAGGGAAGAAAAAACTTAAAGGATGGTTTAATCTAATATATCTAGTAAATGAATAAAAACCTTCAGCATATGAGGAGGTCTTCAAAAGTTCATGGAAATGTGTACTATGAAAACTTAAATTTTTTTGGTATGAAAGTAAACTCATACTTTAATTCCATTTTTCCATTAACTGTTTTTTTTTTCTTTATTTTTTTGGAGAGGGTTTTGCTATAGGGCGTGTGCGCTCGCCAAACAGATAGAGAGAGACAGAGAGACAGAAAGCGAGAAATCACCCCCCAGGGGGGATGGCCACGCCGCAATCCCTTCTCCTCCATTCTCCTCTCGGGATCTTGGGCACGCATGCATACGCGCCCAGCGTGAGTTTAAGCCACCGGGTCCAGGACTCGAACGGCGGTCGACTACGTGGGAGTCCAGCGACACAGCCATTACACTAACTGCTGGTCCCCTCCATTAACGTTTTGAAGACCCTTATCTACCTTCTGATCACAATGCCCTTATCTTTCCATTATGATGCCTACCCAATTGCCTAACCAGAAACATTGAGTACCTCTGTTCATTATTCCAGATACCGAGTATATAAAGAATAAGAAATTACCCCTTTTCTTGACTTCACCATCTGAGGGAAGCATTAAACAAATACTTAGAAAAAAATAGATTTTAACAAGATAGGCATACAGTAGAAAAGGTTACCAGAGCCTCTAAGGAAATTCAAAAAGACCCCATTGAGAAAAATCACAAGTCTTTATAGTAGTTAATTATAACATGTCTACACAGTTTATAATCTGTCATCTCTAAGAGCTATCTGCCCCACCACCTCTACCCACCAGTAAGTTCTATAAAGACAATCTGGGTATTTTTTTTTTAGAAGTTTTTGTTGTAGGGTGCGTGTGCTCGCCAGACAGACAGAGAAAGACAGAAAGTGAGAAATCACCCCCCAGGGGGGATGGTCACACCGCAATCCCTTCTCCTCCATTCTCCTCTTGGGATCTTGAGTACTCACGCACACGTGCCTGGCGTGAGTTTAAGCCACCAGGTCTGGGACTTGAACGGCGGTCAGCTACATGGGAGTTCAGCGACATAGCCGTTACACCAACTGCACATCCCTCTACCTTTCTTTTGCCCTAGCTTTTGCTGACTATTCCTTACCATTGCTCTGTCAGACCTAGTCTGTTTCTAGCCCCAGGGCAGCACTGAATCTCTTTGGTTTCCCT
>NW_006159827.1:3379243-3432690 GCF_000334495.1 Tupaia belangeri chinensis | reverse complement strand
TTCCCTACATCCTGACCATATCTTAATAAAGAGTCCCTTTGTGAAATTCTTTTCAAACTTTGTAATCTATGCACCCTCTGCTACCTGCTAGATGTCTGTTTAAAACAAGCCCTCCCATATGTTGGGTTGGAAGACTTGGATATGTGGAATGAACTCCCGTTACATTTCCCTACTTCAGGAAACAGCCCCACGTATATTGTCCTTTTTAAGGATTATGTGGGACAGTTCGAGGGTTATTACAGTCATAAATAAACATGTTAATAGCCACAGGGAATCAAGAGTTTTCCCAAGGAAGCTTCCTTCTGCCAAACCAAAGTGAAGAACACTTCACAGCAACAAGAAAGGGAAGGAGCAGCACTTGGGTCATAACAAACACAGCAGTAAGCCACTGGCAAGGTTCAAGATGCAGAGAGAAGCAGGCGGAAATGCCTATCTGGGGATGAGAGCTCAGGACGATCATGTGAATCCACTTTAGAAACCAGCCACATTGCTTAGGCAGCCTGGAAGGCAAAGGACAGAAAGTCGAAGGAAGGCAACTTAAACACACTCTTCAGAACCTGACTTGAGACAGGTTTATCACAACATCCCTCCCAGCAGAACGTACCGGAAGTTAGCCTATTACATATCAATGTTACTGAGTCTTGAATGGCCACTATCACCAGTGTAATTTTCACTAAAGCCTGATTGATTTTCTAAAATTCATCCATTCATTTCTTCATCTCTTCACCCATCTGGCTGTCCATTCATCGAACAACACTGGAGCATCTACAAAGTAAAAGGCCTGGAGTTTGGCATGGGAGATACAGAGGGAACCAGGAGACAGACCCTAACCACAATCTGATGGGGAAGACAGACAGGCAGGCAGGCAGAGAAATGGCCAAGCTTGTGAATCTAGGACATTGTCACGCAGGCCAAGGAAGTGAAACGCATAGGGTGAGGAAGCAGACAGGGCCCAGAATCTGGGCTTCTTGGGAGACAGTCAGAAAGAGCTTCATAAAAGAGGTGACAATTAGGTTGAATTTTAATATTAAATATGATTTTAAAAGGAAAAGTCTGTCCAAGCATGTGGTATAGATTGTAGCCATCTTAAAATAGGACATTTCAAAAGAGCACAGAGTTTCTTAACATCTTTCAAGAAAACTCAGTGCCTGAAGTGGTACCCAGAGGCCACAGGGCCCTCATCCGCTTCCCCACACACTGCTTGGTTGCTAGGCAACCACCACTGGGCTTGAATCAGCCTCATTCTGCAATAACTGTGTGTGTGTGCACATGCGTATGTGTGTGTGTATGTGTGTGTATATATATGTATGTGTACATATATATGTATATATATGTATGTATATGTAGGTATGTATAGATCAATATACCCTAACTTATCTTTGATAAAACACTATTTCAATTTAAATCCAAAAAAGTCACACCTATCACTGTGAAGAACTGGTATAATTCTTCTGCAACAAATCTTTCTCAGATCCACTTGTTAGAAACCACCAAACTGTTTTTTAACTCTGTTGGGGCATAGGAAGGTGGTTAAAATGAGTTTGAAGTATCTTCTTAAAATTAGGAGATCTTGTAAAAAAATATTTCAGAGATTTTGTCTC
The DNA here is from genome assembly GCF_000334495.1 of Tupaia belangeri chinensis. Classification (NCBI taxonomy): domain Eukaryota; kingdom Metazoa; phylum Chordata; class Mammalia; order Scandentia; family Tupaiidae; genus Tupaia; species Tupaia belangeri. The sequence continues at coordinate 3,431,089 of NW_006159827.1, read as the reverse complement.
TGAGAATTTTTTTCTTTTCAGTTTTTTTAAATAATTGTTTAATTTTATTTATTATTATTATTTTTAAAAATGTGTTATAGGGCACGTGCACTCACCAGAGATATACAGAGACAAAGAAACACAGAGAGAAAGAGAGAAAGGAGAGAGAGAGAGAAAGAGAGAAAGCAGCCACCAGGTCCAGGACTTGAACCATGATTGGCCATGTGAGAATCCAGCACCTTAACCACCATGCTATTTGCCTCCAAGACCTTTCAATAGTGATACACAAATGTTCTGCAGCTACACAATGAAGAATCTTTTTTATTTTTTAGTTCTATGAAATGTTATGAAATCATTATGTGGAAAAAGGCATAATTATCTGTTCTGAATTAAAAATTTCTCCAAGAAAAATACAAGTATTAAAACAATGTTTATGACGGGACCTTACTGCTGGGAGTAGGGAAGTGTGTTTGTAAGTGTTTATAGGAGATAGTATATATGCATCCAACACTATTTCCATTACTATCTGTAGTTGGGTTGGGGAACAGTAGTGGAATTTCACATTCTATATTGAATCATTTACAGGAGGATATATTTGAGTGGGTGTTTATTTAAGAATTATTTATCTGATTTTATTTATCAATATTATTATTTTTGCTATAGGACACATGCACTTATCAGAGAGAGACAGAGAGAGAGAAAGTGAGAAAGCAAGCCACCAGGATGAGAACTCAAACTGCAATCAGGTATGTGGAAGTCCAGCACCTTAACCGCCACGCCATTGTCTGGTCCCTTGAGTGCATATTTAAAATATTGAGCATTAGATACATACATACATACATACAATGCAAATGTATCTCAATGAGATTCCTTTCTCTCTCTGTGTGGTGTCTTTTACCTCACATTTCTTAAATAGAGGGCCAAAGACTTTACCGAAGACTTCAGAAAATTTTCAAAGTATTTTTCCCAAAATTCAAAGAAACTCAATGACTTACCCCAGTGACTTCCCTTTGAGTTTTTTACTTTTCTTTTCTTTTTTTTTTTTGAGAGGTTTTTGTCATAGGGCACTTAAGCGAACCAGAGAGAGAGAGAGAGAGATATAAAGAGAAAGAGAGAGACAGAGAGACAGAAAGCGAGAAATTACCCCCCAAAGGGGATGGCCATGCTGCAATCTCTTCTCCTCCATTCTCCTCTTGGGATCTTGGGCACGCACCGGCGTGAGTTTTCAGCCACTGGGTTAGGAATGCAAACCACAGTCAACTACATGGGAGTTCAGAGACATAGCCATTACACTAACTGCTAGTCCCAGGTTTTTTACTTTTAGTCATAAAATATACAAAACATACAACATATATAGAAAATAATGAGACCCCCAAGTAAACAAAGGTCAAATGTAACTAATTTGTAATTAATGTAAATGCAGAATGTAACTAAATGTAATTAATATTCCATTAAATTTTCTTCAAATTCATCTTGTTTTTAATTAAAAATTACAACAGAACTGGAACCAGCAGACAGCAAAATGGTTAGGTCTCTGGACTCCCACATAGTGGACTTTGGTTCGAGTCCCGGACCCAGCAACGTGTGTGTGTGTGTGTGTGTGTGTCCCCAAGATCCCAAGAGGAGAACAGAGGAGAAGGGATTACGACATGGCCATCTCCCCTGGGGTGGTTATTTCTCAATTTCTGTTTCTCTGTTCCTCTCTGTCTGGTGAGCAAACGTACCCTAAAGCAAAAATCTCTTAAAAAAAAAATTACAACAAAACTAAGCCTGCCCTCTCCCATCCTTCTTGCCTCCACCTTCCACACACCTGTAGGTAACCAGTGCCCTCCGTTGGTGAGTACCACTAGCATGCATATTTCTGTACTTTCACTAAATATGGGTATCTGGATATAGATAAGCTCTAGTACTAATAACTGATTTTCTATAATGTAAATAAATCACATTACAGTGTATATATCCTTTTTTGCTCAGTTTAGACTTTCTGGTATTTTTTCACTCCATGCATGAACTTAAATCATGCAATTCAACTAGCATTACCCAGGCCTATCCTGATAGACTCAAGTAAAGAGGTAGCCCGGGTGGAAATGCAAGGACTGTGATCAGAACCACAACTGGAATTGTCGCCACTTTGTAGAAGTGGTTGGCCAACTATTTCTGCCAAGTGCCAGAGTTTAAAAAAGAAAAAAAAAAAAGTTCTGTCTTAAAGGCTATGTATGGTCTCCATGGCAACTACTCAGTGCTGCCTCTGGGGCTCAAAAGCAGCCATAGATAACATGTAAATGTTCATGGCTGTGTTCCAATAAACTTTATTTATAAAGACCAGTCACAGGCTGTGACTAGTTTTTGAACTAGTTCACTCGTCTCTAGTCTCTGGCAGAGAAGGAGAAAAAAAATGCATCTAACTGTCCCATATCTCTCTCTAGAAAACTTTGGGCTTCTTAGGCCTTATCTAAGATGTAACCTTCCCTTCTGTTGCTCCAAATGCATTCTTCCTGAAGCTGTGTCTTTTCAGAGGAAACAAACCTCCATTCGAAAGAAACACTTGGGACCAGAAGTTGGCGTAATGGCTATGTTGCTGGACTCCCATGTAGTCAATTGCGGTTTGAGTCCCAGACCCCGTGGCTTAAACTCACACTGGGTGTGTGTGCATGCATGCTCAAAATCCTGAAAGGAGAATGGAGGAAAAGAGATTGCGGCGTGGCCAGCCGCCCCCCCCCCGGGGGGGGTTATTTCTTGTTTTCTGTCTTTCTCTTTCTGCCAAGTGCATTTGCCCTATAGTAAAACCTCTCCAAAGAAAAAAAAGAAAGAAAAGAAAAGAAACACTACTTGGTTAAACTTGGCAAGGAAGTGATGGCAGGTGGGGCAGTAAATGACCACATGGCTGACTGTGTAGTTGAAGTCCTGGACCCAGCAAATTGACAAACGTGTGTGTGTGTGTGTGCATGTATGTGTGTACCCAAAATCCTCTCAGGAGAATGGAGGAGAAAGGACTGCAATGTGGCCATCCTCCCCTGGGGGGGACTTTCTCACTTTCTCTGTTTCTCATTGTCTCTCTCTGGCGAGGGCATGTACTCTATAGTAGGAAGGGAAGAAGGAAAAGGTGGAACTTCAGACTCTAATTTCAGACATACAACCAATGCCAACGATGAATCTGAGCTGTGTGTTTATTTCATGTTATCTCATGTCTCCACAGCCAGTATACAGTCCCCTGCCAGAAGTGCTTGGGCCTGAGAGGCTATCACCCAGCTCTGTGGCTTTGGAAATGACAAAGAATGAGTATTGCTATCTGTTTCCTACGGAGGAAAAAGATGAGCAAAGGAGGATCAGAATCCTGCCAAGTCGAAAGCCACTGCCTCCATGGAAACCTAATTTCTACTTAATAGCGCTAAATGATTAAATTAGACCCTTTGACACTGCTTAAGGAGGAATGATTGCTGGGTGCTTTGTTTTATCAGCGTTTTGTTTTATGATCCTAGTCCTTGGATGAATGTGATCAAGAGGAATTCTAGGAGCTCCCTTTCAACCTTGAGAGAACCCTAAAATGCTTTCTCATTAGACAGGCATTGCCGGGAGAGGACAAATGCTGCATGTATTGATAAACTTCTCCAGGAGCTGGGCTTGCACTTGGCACTTGCTAGATTATGATGTTAGATTTGCTGTTGGTAATTGCACCTTGGGAACTAATTTAACTTCTCATTCCTCCCCAAAGTAGTATTTTACTTTACCCTTCAGTTCAAGGGAAAGTTGGTGAATCTCAGTCACCATAAATGAGATAAAGGGTAATTTGTCAGATTAAATCCCTGAGCTAAAAATTAAATAGTGAGAACACTGTATCAGCTTTTTATGGTCCTCAATTCTTGAGGTGGTTGGAGAGGCATAAATTTAGAACCCAAAATTGGAGTCATGGCTGGGAAGGGAATGGGCTTGGCCTGAATGGGAGGATGTCGGGGTGTGGAAAGTGATCATGTTTTTTAATTGTTTTTCAAGGGAAAAGTTTCAAGTGAGGAGGATTTTTTAGAAAGTGAGCGAATGTGCAGGTGTCCTGCCCAAGGTCCTGTAGGTGACAGCGCATATACTAGGGAGGAGGGGAACACAGAAGGGGGGACAGAGATTCTCATATGACTTCGAGTAGAAGCTCTGGAAGACCTCCCAGTACGATGAAGTCTTACCTGACCTGGACACTCTGCCCCTGTCACTGTCCTTTTGCCTGCCCCGTTCAGCCACTGTGGCCCCCAGAATCTTCCTTGACTTTATGGAATGCTCCTGCCTCTGGGCAGCTGTGTTTGCTGTTCCCTCTGCCTGGAATACTCTGCTCATTCCCTAGAGGATCACCCAGCTCACTTCTTCATGCCTTTTCTCAGAACTCTCCACTTGGCGAAAATTTCCCGCAGCACCCAGTTTAAAGCAGCAAACCCTCTGCTGCATGTCCTTCCCACTTTCCTGGCGTGTTCTTTTCTCCCATCACACTGATCGCTTTCTAGCATATATGGAGACCTCAAAAAATACAGGTTTATTTTGGTGCAAACAGGTTTGGAAATCTGTATTGTTTTTTGTTTGAAATACATGTATTCCTTGAACTTTCTGAAGACCCTTGTATCTCATATTTTATTCATTTCTCCTCTGTCTTCGCCTCAACCCTCTCGAAATAAGCTCCCTGATGGTGGTGATTGCTTCCACGTCTGATCACTGCTGTGTCCCCACCATCCAGAACACTCCTAGGCAACAGTTAAACGAATGAAAGGAAACAACAGTTTAACTCAGGGGAAGAAAACACGAGAAACACCACGCAGGATGGAAAAGATCAGCTGCAAAGGTCAACAGGGAACTCCGAAAGGCAGAGGACAAGGGAGCCGAGAGACTCTGAGTGATGCGCATGAAGAAATGAGTGAGATCAGTGTACCCTGCCATTCTGCTGCCACCCTTGGCAGGGGTGCTTGTTACCTGCCCTCCTGCCCTCCGAGACTCCGTCTCCCCTGAAACAACTTCTGCGCCTCAGCACATGGGTGGCAATACTCTCTGGGCTGTGGCAACTGTGGCCAGAGGTTGGTCATGGCTGTCCTCGCCCCAGTGCTGCCACACATCTGGAAGGTCAGGTGGAAATGTGGCCAGAGCTTCCACATCCTCACATCAAGTAGAAGGTTCACCTGAAACTTCTATTTAGTTAAAGAACTGCACGGGAACAAAGAAGGATAAACACATGCACACGCTCTGCAGTCCTCTGAAGTTTCTCTAAAGTGAGGGAAAAAAAATAAGTATAAATTTACTAGGACAGAGCAGATAAAAAAACAGATAATAGTATATAAGGGATGTTCATTTATTTTAGCAAGAGTTAGAAACAATGGAAGAATTATCATATTTTATCAATTCTAAAATGTGCATTTTATCACATTAAAATTTTTTTTCTAAGGACAGGTGCACTTGCCAGAGACAGATGGATAGACAGAGAATAAGGAGAGAAAGAATCCCCCAGCAGGGTGTGGCCATGCCGCAGTCCCCTCATCTCCATCTCGCCACCCTGTTGGGATTTGGGGCATACATACATACACACACACACACACACACACACGGACCAGGATTCAAACCACACAGTCATCCCCGTGGGATCCAGCTTCCTGAACCAATAGGCCACGAGGCTGATGCTCTTTTTCACATTTTAACATTTCCAAATTCAGAATGCCTCTTAGAATGGATGATATCTTATGATTATAATTGGCAGCATTTTTTCATCTTAATTATTCATTAGATAATAGATGGTCTATCCTATAATCAATCACATCTTAGATTGAAATAAAACAAGGTCATAGCACAGTGAAATCCAGATGCCAAAAGCTTGGAGAGAGCCATGTCCACGAGAGGACGCCAAGCTGCCTTGCAGAAATTCAGGGGGTGCTGAGGATTTGAAGGCACCATCTACCGTGAGGTTGGGGTGATGGGTAGGGCCAAAGGGAAGTTGGTCAAAAGTGAATGGGAGGAACATTATCAGACCCCGGATCCCTGCGGTCTCCCACACCAGGGCAGCCAGGTTGCCGTCCTTCTCTTCATCATCATCCTTGGATACATGTTCCTGATAGGATTGCCAAGTAAAATACAGGAGGCCCAGTGAAATTTAAATTTCAGATAACAAATAATTGCATGGGACATACTTATTCTAAAAAAAGTTATTTCTCCTTCATCTGAAATTCAAATTTAACTGGGCAGACTCTGTTTTGTTTTTCTCTGACTGTAGAAAAATTGAATCAGAAATGTTCTCAACTGTGAGATGCAAGCTCCATGGAGACTGGGTAAAAGGCACAGGACTGAATACAAGTGGTTTAAGAAGGATAGTCTCAGCCACGCTTTGTAATTCAGATCCCAGAGCACTGCAAGTTAAACCTACTTCTCCTCGACCCCCAGTCACCAGCACCCAAAGCAAGAAAACTGAGGCTTTTCTTTGGGGACCTTGTCTGTGATGGAGGAAAGGCCAACTGACTTTGGGAGGTTCCCTAATGAAGCAGGTGGTCCTCTGCTTCATCTTTCTACAGAGAAGCCTACCAGCAAGCAGGCTACGCCTTTCTGCCCCCACTCTATACATATATGAAACACACACAGGTTTTCACCTCACTCTTTTATATAGAAAGACAAACAAAGACCACCAAATATTCAAGGGAAGCTTGCAACGTGGTCAACATGAACTGACAATTAAACAGAAAAAGAACTCACAAGATGGAGGTAATAACAGGGTGGGTGGGGGAAAGGGAGCCTAGATATATAACTAATATCATGAAAGAGGGAAGAAAAGGTATTGTATTCATTAAAGACCATCGTGCTATCTTTAAGAAAGACCAAGAAAAAAAGAACTCTAGAAAGTCAAAAATATAATGATCAAAATTTAAAACAAGGGACCAGCAGTTAACATAATGGCTATGTTGCTGGACTCCCATGTAGTTGACTGCGGTTCAAGTCCCTGACCCAGCAGCTTAAACTCACACTGGGCGCAGGCGCATGCGTGCCCAAGGAGAATGGAGGAGAAGGGATTGTGGCATGGCCATCCCCCCTGGGGGTGATTTCTCGCTTTCTGTCTCTCTGTCTTTCTGGCGAGTGCACATGCCCTATAGCAAAAACCTCTCAAAAAAAAAAAATTAAAACGAAACCAAAATAACTTCAGAAGGATCGAAAGAGAAAGGCTAAAGGTGGAAATTCTCTTACACACTAGTCATTCAATTATTTTTAACCTCAGTTTCCTTCTATAAGAGAAATATTAGACTATTAAGTAGCTAAGGTGCTGCCAACACAGTGAGACTACCAGTCTATTCCAACTAATGTGTGGAGGGAGAGGGTCTTCAAAATGAAAAACAAAACAAAACCTATGAATGGATTTCAAAATGTTTTGCACCAAAAATACACTCATATTTCCATTTCATTTCTCCATGAACTTTTTGAAATACTATCATATGGCCACTAGACCATGAATTTTCTGAAATACCATCTTACGGCTAATAGAAAGCATAATATTTTCATCATTAAAACTAAAGGCTAGGCCAGTGTGGCAGTTGAGGGCACTGGACTCCCATGCGGTTGACTGCAATTCGAGTCCTGGACTTGGTAGCTTGCTTTCTCACTTTTCCTCCGCCTTTCTCTCTCTGTTTCTCTCTCTCTCTCTCTGATCAAATTAAAAAAAAAAAAAAAAAAAAAGAGTAAGGTTAAGTAAAATAATTCCTTTTAAAAAAGCCAAAAAACTAAAGTCTCATTTTGATAGCTTTCTCCTTACCCCAATTCAAACATGAAACCCCCATTTCCCATACAGTGTCTCATAGTACCTCTAGTTTGTCTTTTGTATATTTTTCAATTCAGAATATAAAAAGTGGAAAGACAAAAATTCATGGTTCAGCATGAGATTTAAGATGATAAACTCAATTCTTCCACTTTAATGTGAAGACCTTCGCAAGCCCACTTGACAGGATCTCTGATAATTAAGCACAAAATGATTAGTAAGTGATCAGTTTGAAGAGGCCCTCCTTGGAAGTAGAGATTGTCTGAAAGAAACCTATAATGAGGACATCCCTAACTGCGTGCTGGGGTCAGGAAAAGTTACTTGCCTCAGCCACCTCATGCACTACTTCAGGCAGAGGGATTCCTGAGTGCAAATCAACAGTATGGCTGTTCAGTGACCTGGGCGTTGTTGCTTAACGTGTGGGAGCAGCTCTGCAGCTTGGGGAGTGTGGTGATGCGGATCAAGGCCAGTAGCAGAGATTTTGCAAAACTATTTATGTAGGTGGTATAGCACATCATGCTGGATGGGATGTGTGTACACGCCAGAAAAATGCTCAGTTTTTAGAATTTGTCCCTCCTCTCTTCTTTGTTACATGTCTTTTTATTGATGTCAATAATAATAATCTTTTATTTATTTTTTTTTAAAGAGAGGATATTACTAGACCAACAGATAGCATAATGGTTACATCACTGGACTCCCACATGACTGACCATGATTTAAGTCCTAAACCTGTGGCTTTAAATTCACACCAGGTGTGTGCACGTACATGTGTGTGTGTGTCCAAGATCCCTAGAGGAGAGTAGAGAAGGGATTGCGAGAAGGGATTGCGACTTGCCCATTCTGCCCACTGGGGGTTGAGAGTTAGTCCACACTTTCTATCTCTGTCTGTCTGTCTGTCTCTCTCTCTCTCTCTCTCTGGCAAGTGCACATGCCCTATAGCAAAAAAAAAATCTCTTAAAGAAAAAAAAAAAAAGGAGAGAGAGAGAGTGTTATTATTATAATCCTCCTGCCTTATTCTCCCAGCTGGGACTCCAGGTGCATACCACCAAGCCCAGCTTTCTTTTTTCTTTTTCTTTTTTTTTTTTTTGGAGGGGTTTTCGCTATAGGGCGTGTATGCTCGCCAGAAAGACAGAGAAAGACAGAGAAACAGAAAGTGAGAAATCACCCCCCAGGGAGGATGGCCATGCTGCAATTCCTTTCCCTCCATTCTCCTCTCTGGATCTTGGGCATGCACGCACACACGCCCGGCGTGAGTTTAAGCACCAGTTCGGAATGCAAACCGCGGTCGACTACATGGGAGTCCAGCGACATCGACATAGCCATTACGCTAACTGCTGGTCCCAAGCCCAGCTTTCTTTAAGACGGCACCTGCCTACATTGCCCAGGCAAGCTTGAGTTCATGGTGCTCTTGCCTCAGACTCCCCGAGTCACTGGGGTTACAGGTGTGCATCGCTGTACCTGGTCACCAAGCTGGACCTAGAATCAAACCGGGGCCTCCCATGAGGTCCTGGCCTACAGAGCAGTGTCATTACAGCACATGCCACCATGGCTGGGCCCAACGGTAATTACCTTTTGAGTCCTACAAGTGTCTGCCACTGTATTAAATGCTTTCTATACATCCTCTCTGACTCTCACAACTGTCTATCTAAGGGAGTGTTCATCCAGTACCAACCCATTATCTACCCATCATACACCTGGTTTGGGGGCTCTGATTCCACAGGGCCTATCCACCCAGCACTGCAAATGCAACTGTGGATGTTTGTGATGTTTGTATTCTCGAGGAAGGTAGGGAATGATGAATGGAATAACGAAATATTGGGAATTAATAAGCACTCTGAAGACAACATGGGGAGATAAGAGGATATGATAAAGAGTGTTGGGCAACTATTATATCAAAGTATTTGCTTGCAAACTATAATTCATGCCACCAAATAATAATATGAGGAAGATACAAAGAAATATCTAATGAGGGTAAACCTAATCTAGACTGGGGCAAACGGTGTCAAAAAAAGGCCTGTGTACACAAGTGATGAGTATGCTGAGATTTGACGGACAATTAGGTAAGGTAATCAGGGGGAGAACTGGATGACGTGAAGGGTGGGAACTGGCTTGTAAGTAAGAGGAACAGCACAGGCGGGTACCCTGGAGTAGAAGACACCTTGGTCGATCAGAGGCAGACCCATAAGGGGGCAGCAGGAAAGCAACACAGGAAGCGGGCGAGACGAGGTGGAGAGGAATATGTCACAGGTCAGACCTTCAGGAGGGTCAGTGAAATAGCCAAGAGAACAGAAGTTCACAGAGGTTAAGTAGAAGGTCCAAAGAACCCAAAACTAAGTGGTCGGGCCAGAAGGTGGCATAGTGGTTACACTGCTGGATTCCACATAGCTGACCACAGTTCGAGCCTCAGACCAAAGGCTTGAAAATCACACCAAGCGCATGTGCATGTGTGCCCAAAATCCCAAGAGGAGAATGGAGAAGAAGGGACTGCAGTGTGGACAGTTTCTCTGGGTGGTGATATTTCACTTCCTGTCTCTCTATTTCTCTCTGGCAAACTCATGTTCCCTACAGCAGAAACTTAAAAACAAATAAAATTAAGTGATAAAGATTTGATTAGAATCCAGAAATATCAATGGACACGACCCACCTACTCAAATAGCTCTCTTTCTGCTAAACATGCTGTCTGTCTTTGTAAGAAGAGGCGACTGGGGGTACATGTGCGCATGTGCACACACACATCCTCCTGAACCAGGGCTACTAGTCTGGGAGTAGACCCCTGCTGTGGGCTGCATATGTTTCTGAATAACAGTGACCTGGCACCGGATGGCCCCTGTTCCCCCAGCACTAAAGTGCAGGCCAACAGCTGTGTGTCTCAGTAAGGAGCCAGATCGTGCAAGTCAAAACTGAGCTGAACCTGCTCAACTCCTCAACTCCAGGGCCACTGGCAAGTCAGAAGGGAGAGGAATAAGCAGAGTCATTACTCCTCACTCTCGGCCTGTAAATCATCTGAGGGCCCTGATCATTTTCCTGAAGTTCTTCTAATTGCTGTCATTTGGGGGAGCAAATTAGGTGTAGCATTGTTCTCCGGATGCTACTCGGATTGGTGCCAGGAAAGAATAAAACGCAAAAGCCCAAACTCAGTGAGTGAAATTGATTTGTAAACCTTGTCAAGGCAGTTTCTAAGAGGAACCTTTTCAGAGCATTATGGGATTTGTAATCAAGATTGGAAGAAATTATCCAATTAATACATGTGATGGAGACCAATCAAAGATGCCCTTGCACTGGAACTCGTTAAGGAGTGTGACTTTAACCGCTGCCTAGTCTCTCTCAGAGAACCCAGAACTCAGGATAAAAAAGGTTGTTGCTTCTAACAACATTACTGCAAATTTGTTCAATTAAAACTTCTCTACTTATGCTATATAAAATGGTGATTGGGGAAGTAATTTGGGGGAATGCAGGCACCCCACACACCTCTCTCTTTATCTGGGTAATTTATTTCTGTTTTCCCATCACCAGTTTGGGTTGTTCTGATTAATTTACTGCTTAATGACATAACTACAGGAAGGTGAACTGGGAAAAAATGATTTGATTCAACTCAACGATTTTTTCATGAGTGTCTATTTACACCAACTACAGAAAAAGTGGAAGAGAAATAAGCTAAACCAGCAGTAAAGAAGAGAGACAGGCAGACTTTCAGAGAGCCCAGCACACATCGCTGAGTTGCAAACTTGCTCAGACCCCCACTGTCATTCTCAAGGAGTCATCACGGCACGTGAGGTAGCTTAGCTCTAAGAAGCACACAGGACAAATGTCCGGATGCTGTTTCAAGTTTTAAGCATTGCGTGCTATCATTTGGAATATCAAAATAACTCCAAGTTTCTAAAATTTGAAAATCCGAATGATAATCCAAATGACGCTTACAGGTCTGGAAGCACACCATAAGAGCAGAGTCTGTTGTGTTTCCATTATAAAACCGTTTTCCACAAATTTCTCTGCACTTCATGTACATGTTGTAAACGATGTTTGTAAGCTATGTTTAATTCATTGCTTGAGTCCTCTCTTTGCATTTCCAGCAATGATGTTGCTCAGAATTTGATCCACGGTTTCCCTATGGTATGATCATTTGGCATGCTTATTAGAATATTAGAATATTTTTAATTTTAATTTTAATTTTTGCTATTGAGCACATGGGCTTGCTGAATACAGAAAGAGGGAGAGAAAGTGAAGGAAAATGAGAAAGCATCCTTTTCTCCCCAGATGGGATGGCCACACTACAACCCCTACTCTTCCATTCTCTTCTAGGGATTTTGGGCATGCGTGCACATGTGCCTGGAGTTTTTTTCAAGCCGCCAGGTTTGGAACTTCAACTGCATGGTCAGCCATGTGGGATCCAGTGCCTTAGCCTTCATGCTGTCTGCTGGACTAGAATACATACTCTAAAACGGCCTTCAAATCCTCTGATATGGTTCTTGAGGGAGAGAACCATGAGTCTGCATTGTGATGTGCCCAAAAGTTTGAAGAGCACTTGTCTAGGGTTAAGAGATGAATAAGTGCTGAACTTGAGTAATACAACAATAGTCCACTACATTACCATCATGAAACTGAAGAGTATTTTTAAAAAACAAAGATATTTGGCAAACTACAAGTGTAGTTATGAACGCTGTGTTTAAAGCTGAAGTTAAACTCATCAAGGAAGAAAGAATGATCATATTGCCAAAGCTCTTGGCAAAGCCCAACTGTTCTCTACCATTCCTGGAAACAACACTGGCTGTAGACTTCGAATGAGTCTATGAAATAAGAAATGTAGTTACACTGTCAGGATATGGAAGTAGGTCAGGCGTGGGTGTGCGACCAACACACTTGCCCATATGTGTCATTTTCCACTCCATTCTTTCCCCAAGGCTTAGGAGGCTGTCTTAGGTCTTAAAGCTAGAAAAATCTACTAGATCCCTTAGTCCAATGGGTCCAATATGAATATTTGTGTTGATGGATATACAGTTGATCATTTTTCACAGATTCTGAATTTGTGAATTAGCCTGGTAGCTGAAATTTATTTTTACCACAAAGTCAATGCTCGCAGTGTGTTCTTGGTTATTCATGAACATGCACAGTGAAAAATCGGAGTCACCAGATGCGCACATTCTCAGCTAAGGTTTAACAGGGCCTAGCTCTGCCTTCTTACTTCAGTTCTCATACTACAAACAAATATCCTTTTATGAATCTATTTAGGGCCATGTCTTTCACATCTTTGCAATTTTTGTTGGTGATTTTCCTGTTTACATTGCTCCCCAAGCACAGTGCTGAGGTGTTCTTCAGTGTTCCTAAGAAGGCTGTGATGTGCCTTAGGGAGAGAATACTTAAGATTCATTCAGGCATGGGACTAGCAGTTAGCGTAATGGCTATGTCGCTGGACTCCCATGTAGTAGACTGCAGTTTGAATCCTGGACCCGGTGGCTTAAACTCACGCCAGGCGCATGTGCGTGTGTGCCCAAGATCCCAAGAGGAGATTGGAAGAGAAGGGATTGCAGCGTGGCCATCCCCCCTTGGGGGGTGATTTCTCACTTTCTGTCTCTCTATCTTTCTGGTGAGCACACACACCCTATAGCAAAAAAATACTCTCCAAGAAAAGAAAAAAAAAAAAAGATTCATTCAGGCGTTAGTTAGAGCGCTATTAGCCCTGAGTTCAATGTGAATGAATCAAAAAACATAGATTGAATAATCTGTCTTTAAATAGAAATACACATAAAATAAATTTATGTATTGATATCTTGATGAAAAGGTTATGATAAAAGGCCTGCAAGAATCCAGCCTTGTATTTCCTCTTGGAGCAAAAGTTTAGTCAGTACTTACTGAGAGCTGATACTCTGAACATACTACCATAAGCTACCATACAATGAGACATGACTGCCCCCCATTGAGTGGATACCAGCCACCCCTAACTATAAAGCACATACAATGTAGCTAAAGATGGGGCCAGCAGGTGGCATGGTGGTTAAAGCGCTGGACATCCACATGACTGACTGCAGTTCAAGTCCCACGTCCGGCAGCTTGAAAATCATGCTAGGTGCATGTCTGTGCGTGCCCAAAATCTCAAGAGAATGGAGGAGATGGGACTGTGGTCATCATTCCCCTGGGATAGGATTTCTCACTTTCCCTGTTTCTCTCTCTGGCAAGCACATACACTGTAAAACCTTAAAGAAAAAAAAAAAAAGCTAATATAACTAAGGAACTAAATTTTTGTATTGTAATTTAAATGTACTTAAATTTAATAAAATACAATTTAAATAAAATTAAAATTTACCATTACAATAGTCACATGCACCAGTGGCTATGTTGGACAACATAGCCCTATAGTCGGGAAGCTCTGATTCTCAAGGGTTGTATATATCAGTTTACTGTTGTTGTAGATTATATTACCACATGCTTAGCGACGTAAAATAACACACACTTGTTATTCCCAGTGTCTACAGGTCAGGACTCTGGCATGACTTAGCCAAGTCCTCCATTTCTCATGAGGAAACTATCTTGCAGAGTGTTGCATCTTACTTCAGAATTACTGCCCAGCCACACACCTTACTATTTTTTACAGAGTAGATATGTGAACAAATTCTCACTATTTTTTTTTTTAAAGAACATCTTAATCTCAGGACCAGTAGGTGGCATAATGATCACGTCACTGGACTCCCATGTAGTTGACTGCAGTTTGAGTCCTGGACCTGGCAACTTAAAACTCACACGGGGCATGTGTGCATATGTGCCCAAGATCCCAAGAGGAGAATGGAGGAGAAGGGGTTGGGGTGTGGTCATCCCTTCTGGGGGAATGATTTCTCACTTTCTGTCTCCCTCTCGGGTGAGTGTCGTTACTTATAGCAAAACCTCTCTATAAAAAACAAACAAACAAACACATCTTAATCCCTTCTTCATTTTTTAAAAAGAGTTATTTTTATTTACCTACCTACCTACCTACCTACCTTCCTTCCTTCCTTCTTAACTTAACCAGAGAGGGACAGAGGACAGAGAGAGAGGGGGGAACTAAGAAGCAAGCCACCAGGTCCGGGACTCAAACTGCAGTTGGCCTTGTGGGAATCCAGCACACTAAATCACCATGCCACTTTCTGTCCCCCCTTCTTCATTTTTGACAGAAAATTCTGCTGGATTCAGAATTATCAACTGGCAGGGCCCACTTACTTCCCTGATCAACACTTAGAATGCATCATCCCACTACTGCCTTTCCTCCATGATGTCTGATCATTAACAGAGAAATTAATATTAATGATGATACTCATATATGATAAATTACATCCTTCTCAAATGAAATGAACATTTCAATTATCATGGTGTTTAGGTATGGAGTTGATTCTACATGGAGTTTGTTGAACTTCTTGGATGTGTAAGTTAATGATTTTAGTCAAATTTGGGAAGTGTTGATCATTATTCCTTCGACTCTTTTTTCTCTCCTCCTCCTTTCTCTCTTCTTTTTCTAGAACTCTATTATGTGTATGTTGGTATGCTTGAAAGTGTCACACAGGTCTCTAAGGCACTGGTTTTTTTTTTTTTCCTTTGTCTGTCTGTTTTTCTTTCTCTCTCTCTCTTCCTCACTCTCTCTCTCTTTTTACTCATCAGGATGGATAACTTCAATTGAGCTATTTTCAAGTTGACTCATTTTTTACTCCTGACTGATAAAATCTGATGTTGAAATGATCTAGTGAGATTTTCATTTTACTTCTTGTGCTAAAATTTCTACCTTGTTCCTTATCATTTCTATTACCTTGTGGATGATTTGATCAGGCATCACGCTCATGCTTTTTTTTCTTTTAGTTCTTTGGGCAAGGTGTCTTTTAGTGCTTCCATTAATTTTTTTTTCGAGAGAGATTCTTGCTATAGTACATATGTGCTCACTGGAAAGACAGAGACAAAGAGACAGAGAGAGAGAAATCATCCCCCAAGGGGTATGGCCATGCTGCAATCCCTTTTCCTCCATTCTCTTCTTGGGATTTTGAGCATGCACACACACACACGCCTGGGTTCAAGATTCAAACCACCATCAGCTATGTGGGAGTCCAGCAAAGTAACCATTACACCATCTGCTGATACCTCTTTCATTAATTTCTGAAATAGCTGATCTAACATCTTTTCTGGTCAGTCTAATGAGGTCAACATTTGAGGACAATATATTCACTTTTTTCTCTTTAGTTTTTCTTCTTTCTTTGCATTTCCAGTCATTTTTGTTGAAAATTAAAGATTTTAAATAATACAAATGAGCAACTCTGGGAATCAGAGTTGTTGCTGTTTGATAAGTGATTTTTTTTGGGGGGGTTGTTGTTTTATTTACACCTTTTTAATATTTATTTACATTTCACAACATCACACAATTATATTTTCTCATTTTCTAACATGGAAACAGTTAAATTAAATAGAAGTATTTTTTAAATTATCAAATTAGATACATCCAAAATGCAACAATTACACATATAACAATAACTTCACAAAGTGTAATTTACTAGGACGCATCTTAAGAATTTAGAATTTGCCAGTCAGGAGAAATCTAACTAAATTTAACAATCAACTATTCACATATCCAAACCAAACCTATCTAAACTCCCAAATCAGAAGCTTGAAAGTTTTTCTTAAATCACATTGGATAAGAGAATAATGACTTAAACATATCCATCTTGATCATTTTAATCCCAAATACTGGGTTATTTCCCCAGTTTATAACTTAATAGCAAATCTCTCAGTTTATCAGACAACTAAATATCAAACTTTTACACCATTATGCCCAGAGAAAGGCTTAGTGTTCATTAATTTTAAAATAGTCATTAAATATTGGGACCAGCAGTTAGTGTAATGGCTATGTCGCTGGACTCCCATGTAGTTGACCGCAGTTTGCATCCCGGACCCGGTGACTTAAACTCATCCCGGGGGGCGTGTGCATGCGTGCCCAAGACCCCGAGAGGAGAATGGAGGAGAAGGGATTGCAGCATGGCCATCCCCCCTGGGGAGTGATTTCTTGCTTTCTGTCTCTCTGGCAAGCGCACGCGCCCTGTAGCAAAAACTTCTCAAAAAAATAAAAATAAAAAATAAATTAAAAATAAATAGTCATTAAATATCCATAGTATTCCCACACATCAACAGCCCTTACTGTTATCCCAAATATCCAACCTGTGTCAAAAACTAATTTGGTAAAATATGTTTTTGTGTTATGTGTGGTCACTAAAGCCTCTGATTGGTTACCTTAGCGATCTGCTAATGACTGGATAAAATTTCCTTAAATTCCTGGAACCAATATGTCTCCTAGTCTTTCCTGTGGGGCTGTGTGTGTGTGTGTGTGTGTGTGTGTGTGTGTGTGTTGAACATGCAGTCAACACTCAGTCAGGCAGTTTACAACTTTGCCCAAGCCTTTACGGCCTGTTTGCACAGAGCTTCAAGGTATATTCTAGAGGAAGCCTTGGGGGTATTCTTGAGTCTTTTCCGAGCATGTGAAAAAGTCTTTGGGACTCTCAGAAATATAATGAACCTTTCCAAAGGTCTCTATGAACATCTCATTTCTGAGATTTTTATTTTTTAAAATAGCTTACTGTTTTCTCTGTTATTCACCAAGTCAGGCACCTGCAAAGTTTAACATTTGCTGCTAGTTGCTTTTGACAAACACACCTTCATGTGTCCCAAATCGGCTCAAATACAGACAACTCTTGCAAGTGAGTTCTTTCAGGAAACTGTTAGATAGGTTGAATAATGACCTTTCTTTGGGAATGATGTTTTAAAGCAATACAGTTCCAATCCAGGTATCCCTTCTTCAGTGCTTGCCAGGCTGCTGATTTCTTCGTGATTATGAGCTGCTGTTCTTCTCAGTGTTATCATGGAGCTGGGAAAGGGACAGGAGTAAGACAAAATGCCACAAAGTGTGTTGTCCTCTTCGGATTCACCCATGTTTCTTAAATGAATGTGCTTCACATTGCTGCAAGACTTTTCTTCATGTATTGTATTCTGAAAAAGTTGATTTAGATCATTTCTGCCAGTTGTCATCGGTTTTATGGAGGAGATGATTTTTGGAAGTTCTTCCTCTGCCATTCCTCTCCTATCCCCCCATTTACTTTTAGCCTATCGAAACACTGCTTTATTTAAATTTAATGTAAATTTATAAAAATCTATACGAAAACATTCTTTGCTTAGTAAGGGTTTACATCTCTCCTTGCTTTCCTCCTTATTTGAACAAGAAATAAATTCAGTTATTGTGTTTAGATTTGAGTAAACTGTGACTTCTAGTTGCATGATGTTATCAAACCTGTTACCAACACTATCACTGCTGATTCCACTATGAATGGCAATTTTCTGCAAATTAAATGAACCCATCAATGGGATTCTGAGCCTAGGTCCCACTTTCTCAAACACTGAGAATGAAAATGTTTTTTCCAGGAACGCAGATCATTAGAGGTGACTGGGTGGAATTATATTAACCTAATGTTAATAATCCAAAAGTTCCACTTGCTTGTGAGAAATCCATCATGGAGGGTCAATACTTATAGAGACAGTCTTATAAACAGGATTAATACTTGCTTGTATCCAGAACAAACCTCGATTAAGTTAGGGATGATGCTTAGGAAGAATTGTGAATTAGGAATGATGGTATACATCCCTGAACAGATTTTAGAACTAGCTTTTAGGGAACCAGCTATTAGCATAATGGCTATGTCATTGGACTCCCATGTAGTCGGCCACAGTTCGAGTCCCGGATCTGTTGGCTTAAACTCATGCCCAGCACGTGTGTGTGTGCCCAAGATCCCGAGAGGAGAATGGAGGAGAAGGGATTGCGGTGTGGCCATGCCCCCTGGGGGGGTGTTTTCTCGCTTTGTGTCTCTTTGTCTTTCCGGCGAGCACACGTGCCATATAGCAAAAATCTCTCAAAAAAAAAAAAAAAAAAAAAAAGAAAGAAAGAACAAACAAATGAACGAATGAACGAACTAGCTTCTAGAATTAGCCATGATAGGGACCAGCAGTTGGCGTAATGGCTATGTCACTGGAATTCCATGTAGTAGACTGCCTTTTGAATCCTGAGCCCGGTGACTTAAACTCATGCCGGGTACGTGTGCGTGCATGCCCAAGATCGTGAGAGGAGAATGGAGGAGAAGGGACTGCAGTGTGGCCATCCCCCCTGGGAAGTGATTTCTCGCTTTCTGTCTCTCTGTCTCTCTCTCTCTCTCTGGTGAGCATACACGCCCTGTAGCGAAGTAGCGAAAACCTTTCAAAAAAAAAAAAATAGCCATTTTAGAATTAGCCATGCTCCAAAGCTTAAGCTGAACTGTATAATGTTGTCTTTTCCTTTCTTTTTCTTTCTCTTTTAGAAAGGATCTTACTATGGTGCCCATTTTTTTATTATTATTTTTTTATTTAAATTTATTTATTTACATTCATTCACTATACATCATTACAGCATACAAAATGAGATTTCCCATCCAGAATACACTGTATATTGGCTCAGTCAAACACATCAACATACATGTTATCATCAACAAATAATTTTCCATTTCTTGTTTCCTGTATATTTTGCTTTTTTTCCTATTCTTGATTCCCTATCTCTTAACCTCTGCCACCTCCCATCCTCCTCCCATACTGTCTCTGATATCTATGAGTGCTTTCTATGTCTTTCCCCACACACACACACATTTTTTTGAGGGGGAGAGGTTTTTGCTATAGGGCATGTGCGCTCGCCAGAAAGACAGAGAGATAAATAATGAGAAATCACTCCCCAGGGAGGGTGGCCATGTTGCAATCCCTTCTCCTCCATTCTCCTCTCAGGATCTTGGGCACACACGCACATGCGCCCGGCATGAGTTTAAACCACCGGGTCCAGGACTTGAACCGCGATCAGCTACATAGGAGTTCGACGACATCGCCATTACACTAACTGCTGGTCCCTCCCCCACATTTATTGATTCACTAAAGATCTTAATTAATCTAAATATTTTGAATAGCAAGCACAGCTGATATATACATACCCATGAAGACAAGTCTGACTTTAGGCATAAGCTTCAGTGAGTAGAATGAATATAGTATAAAGTAGCACCTAGCTGGAGATATAACTATATATCTTATTGCAGTCCTCAAATAGGTATTTTCAATGCATTTTTTTTTTAATTTCAAGAAAAACAGTTTAGGGGTTTTATTTTTCTGAAATTTTTTTTAACTTAATTTACATTCATTTCCTAAGCATTGTTTTGGTTATGAGTTCACAATCCTGCCTCAACCTCCCTAGTCATTGGAATTACTGGTGCACACCATCATGGCTGACCTGCAGGTTGGACTGGGAATTCAACTTGAGACTCCTATATGGTCCCAACCTGGGGTGTAGAGAGTCTTAACAACATACACTACCCTGGCTGAGCCATGATGTTGCCATTTTCATAAGATTCAAATGGTGGGGCTGGCAGCTGGCATGATGGTTAGGCGTGCTGGATTCTCACGTGGCCAACCGGGGTTCAAGTCTCTGATCTGTCAGTTTGCTTTCTCACTTTCTTTCTCTCTCTCTCTCTCTCTTATACTATCCCTGTCTGGTCAAATTAAAAATAAATAAATAAATTTAAATAAAATAATTCTTAAAAAAATATTTGAATGATCAAATACTGGCAATGGTTCAAACTAATGGCTTTAGACTAATCCTAAGTTTTTTAATAGTAAGTAAAAATAAATCTCATGGACGTGGTGACACCCGCCCTATGGCAAAAACTACTGGAGCCTGGAGGATTGTGGCATTGAGTCCACCGTTAGAATCCTGGGCCCGGTGGCTTAAACTCATGCCTCTTTGTCTCTCTCAACACACGTGATATAAATAACTAACTAACTAAATAAATAAATCTCATAATAAAAATAAAGAGAGGTGATGCAGGTGGAGACTTTGATAAAATACTTCTGGCAAAACCTGGCAGATTAGCATATTAGCATATTAAAGTCCCTGAGAAGTTTTGGGATACATGACATGTTAACTCACATTTCTTAATGTTTTTTACTTACCTAAGTGTGCCTTTGGGACACTTTGGTAAATACTACCTTATGGAATCCAGATATGTCACTAAGAACTGTTGTAGGTGACGTGTCATTCCGGAATGATAGAGGGTTTATGCATGGAAAACTGCAGGCTTGGGGTCTTCCGTTGTTTCAACGCAGCATCTGCAGATTTATTTCCCAAGATAATCAGAGCAACTATGCTCGGATTATAAATGAATTATCTTTATGAGTGAGATAGCTCGAGAAACATAAAATCTACCCTTATAGATGTAAGATGACAATCTGAGAGCCGTAAATCCTCCTGTTTTTCAACAGAAATATCCCTCAACTCTCATCCACACATATTCTCAAGCAAATAGAGTACAATTGGTAAGTTTTCCTTCCTGACAGCCGCCACATTGACTTCGTGAGTTATTACCTTTGGGTAGCACTGGTACGATTTGCATATGATCTGGTTCAGTAAACTCTTAATCATACAGTGTTCAACAAAGCAGAAACCTTGAAAGGCCAGAAAGTTTGTACATGAAGCACTTGGATAAAAGGAAAGAAATGAAAAACACGATATTACTAAAACAATAGCTAAGATTTTGCACAAAAGTCTATGATTGGTTTAACACACCCCTAGGAGACACAAGATTTGGTTCCAAAGAGGATTCTTTCACAAAATAATTGGATATATTAATCAACTATTGTTAGACTTGATTCTCCTCATTTATAAGATAAATACTTCCAAGTACTCTATTGAATTCCCAATGAATTTTTTTCCTGCCATCATGTATTTTACCTTCTCTATTTTTATACACACACATACACACACACACACACACACACACACACACCTATCTTATTCCTCTCTCCAGGTCTCAAGTTTAAGGAAAAACTCAAACAAAAACAAACCAAGAACTCGCTCTGATTCGTCTTTCCTTCCTACCCAGGGCAAGGCTGGAAGCATGGTGCCTAGACAGTCTTGCTTCTATCTCACACACGCTGTGTGACCTCGGGCAGGTTGCTTGAACTCTGTACCTCAGTTTCCTCACATGTCATACTGAGACTGTAATCATAATAAGGATTGTTCAATCCACACATGTACTTGGAACAGCAATTGACAAGTGTTCAACAGTCAATATGTTAACTAGTAGGTCCTTGGCAACTGTTTACTGATTCAGTGACTGTGTGGGTGATTATAATATGCTGATAGTTCTTCTTTGTCATGAAAACATTCACTTTACTCTTTGATTATACTTTATTTATTTTCCTTTTTGGAGAGGTTTTTCCTTTTGGAGAGGTTTCTGCACAATTGCCAGAAAGACAGAGAGAGAGAGAGAGAGAGAGACAGAAAACAAGAAATCACCCCCCGGGGGAAAATGGCCACACTGCAATCCCTTCTCCTCCATTCTCCTCTCAGGATCTTGGACACATACACACCACACGACATGCGTTTAAGCCACCAGGTCTGGGACTCGAACCGTGGTCGACTATATGGGAGTCCAGCGACATAGCCATTACGTCAACTGCTGGTCCCTATACTTTATTTTTTAGAGATTTTTTGCTGTAGGGCACTTGCTGGAGAGACAGAGAGACAAAGTGAGAAATCACCCCCTGGCGGGGATGGCCGTGCTGCTGCATTCCTTCCTCCTCCATTTTCCTTTTGCACAAAGCAAATCTAAGGTCACACTTTTTTTTTCTGGAATGGGACCACATCAGAATCAATTTTGCCACAGGCAAGGGAATAGATTCCTGTCAGGTCTTTCTTTGAAAGGTCTTGGGTGTCTAAACAATCTCCTCACATGGCATTGCTGTAAGTGTGTCCTCCTTAGCACGGACCTTGTTCTTCTGGCCGGCTGACCTATATATAGTGAAGCCTGGAGAACTTTTGGAGCAATTGAGACAAAAACATAGAAGAACCTGTATCTTAATGTGAAAATGCTGGTAAGACATTTCAATATCATAATGAGAGAGTCTCTACCTCTTTTCTTACATATATGGACAAATACAAAGCGAACTGCCAAAAGTTGTTCCTTCTAACGAATATTTAACTTAGGAGAAACTAGGAGAAAAAAGCTGTTTATTTATAGGGAAAAAAGTTGTTTTTAAATTCTCCCCTCTATTTATTTATTCCATGAGAGGGAGACAATAAGGAAGAGAGAACAACAGAATTTTATGCTGTGATCCTCCACCATGGCGTTCCCCAACCAGCCAGGATCACGGGCCTGCGTGCAGGTGCCCTGCGTGTACAGGTCCACAGGCATGCCAAACCCTGGACTTCCATATGGCCTCCAACATTGCAGAGGATTGTGCTGTTACTGCCCCACCATAGTTGGGCCAATACTCCTCTACTGTTTGAATGCTTCCTTCATGTTATATATTGGGTCATGGGGAATGTCATGAAGCACTTTTGCATAGGAAAATACATGACTTTACTAACAACCTAATATTATGGTTACAATTTTTTTTTAATTATTTTGTTTAACTTTATATATTTATTTATTTTAATTGGACCAGAGAGCGAGAGAAGAGAGAAAGTGAGAAAGTAAGCCTCCAGGTTCGGGACTCGAATCACAGTCGGCCATGTGGGAGTCCAGCGCCCTTAACCACCACACCACCTGCTGGCCCCAGGTACCATTTTTAAACTTTTTTTTTTTTAAGTTTTATTTCTTCCTTGGGACCAGTAGTTAAAGTAATGGCTATGTCGTAGGACTCTCATGTAGTCAATCGTGGTTCGAGTCCCAGACCTGTTGGCTTAAACTCATGCCAAGTGCGTGTGCGTGCGTGCCCAAGATCCCAAGAGGAGAATGGAGGAGAAAGGATCGCGGCGTGGCCATCTCCCCTGGAGGGTGATTTCTCACTTTCTGTCTCTCTGTCCCTCTCTGTCTCTCTGGCAAGTGCACACTCCCTATAGCAAAATCCTCTCCAAAAGAAGGAAAAAATAGTTTTATTTCTTCCATTAGTAAGAGAGACAGAGAGATGGCACCCCCATAGGGTTCTGATGTCACAGTCCACTCCCAGATTCAGTCAGTCCCAGATCATGGGCACATGTGTGCCCACTGTACTCCGGGGTGGGGAGGGATGTCTCCAGAAATGAACCTGGAACTTTCCTATGTGCGTTAGTCTTGGAGAGCCCCACATTTTACCATTGCACTACAGTGTAGCCCCTTTAAAATAGTTTCAGTTACAACACACGTAAATACTAAAAACTGAAAAGCTGGTTAGCCAAAGATCTGTCACTAAGGGTACTCCTGGAACCCATCAGACATGGTCCTATTTCTTGGTGTTGAGGATGAAGAACTGCCCAGCATCTGTGTGTCAGAAGAGTTTCTTCGGAGGTGAAGAAAACTGAGAAGAGTGTCAGGGTCTACCAACCACTGACCACAATGGTGAACTTGGAAGGGTAACAGGAGACAGCGTGGATGGGAGAAGTTCCCACCGACAGTCTGTCTCAGCAGAGTAACTTTAATCACTCCAGCTCCCACGGGAATGCCACTGGCTGGCCTCTCCACTGATGTAGAAGATAGGGTGCAAGGCCCAAGAGGTTTCTATTCCTAGATGCCAGACTCTTGTTAATGTCTATCTGTTGTCCCAACCTACTCTTTCAAAGCAGCTACTGGCACTTCCCATTTTATGATTAGTTGAGTGATCATCCCTGTTCCCCACCATTACACAAACGTTGTCCTATAAAGTGGGGACAGCGACTATTTTCTCATTGATTTAGTCCCAGAGTCTAGAGCAGTTCCTAGAGTCTTAATAAATATTTGCTAAGGAAATGACTACAGTGAGTGATGAGACAGTTCTCAGCCAGCACCCCATCCATCTATGAAATATGGATCAATGCAACTCAACAAACACCTCTGACTCAGCACCGACTGGCCACCTCGTCTTCGTAATAATTAGCACAAGCTTAATTAGAATATCTAGTGTAGGTACCATTAATTGAAAATTTTCTGTTATTAAAAATACCACCATAATAAGTACGATAATGAGATCTCCTCATGTAAGAAGTGAATAAAACTCTCGGGTAATGCTAAAGTAGATTTTCCCATCTTGACCTTCCAACATGCTTCTGCATTTTTCTGAAATAATTACTAGTATTGCTGCAATTAAATTTCATTATTTCCCATTAACAGAAAGTAGATGTTCAGCTAAAATTCAATAGAAACTATTAATATAAATTTACAGGGACCAGCAGGTGGCATAATGGTTACATTGTTGAACTCCCATGTGATCGACTGTGGTTCGATTCCTGGACCTGGTGACTTAAAGCTCAGGCCAGACATGTGTACGTGTGTGCCCAAAATCCTTAGAGCAGATCAGAGGAGAAGGGATTGTGGTGTGGCCCCAATCATCCCCAGAGGGAATGATTTCTCCCTTTCGGTCTGTCTCTCTCTCTATTCTCTGGTGAGCACATGTGCCCTATAGCAAAAATCTCTCTCTACAAAGAAAAATATATATACATACATATATATACACATATATGTATATATATTTTTATACGTAAATATATTTATATATCTCTATATATAAATCTACAAAATTTAATATCAAATGAATTATAGTCATTATAAGACCAACTTAGGCTCTTCCTCATTGCGATAGTTGCTATCATAGCCATGGGACAAAAACCTTTCCTCTGTTTTCCTTAAACATCTGCTCATTGTAGGCGTGGCTATCCACCTGCTTTCATCCTTAGATCTCCCCTCTCCTACTTGTGATTCTCATCACCAAGATTTTACAACAGATAGGATACACATTCCTTACTTCTGAACACCAGTCTTCCTCATTCACATCTCTACAACCTCTAACCTGTACTTCCACTTCTGTCCTCCCTCCTCCCCAGAAATTCCTACAGTGCTCTCACACTTCGCATCATCATTTTTTTCTTTTTTACCGGTTCTTGCCATAGGCCATGTGCACTTGCCAGAGACAGACAGAGACAGTGAGAGGGAAAGTGAGAAATCACCCCACTGTGTGGATGGCCACACATCATAATCCCTTCTCCATTCTCCTCCTGGGATCTTAGCATGCACACACGCTCACGTGTTTGGTGTGATTTTCAAGCCACCAGGTTTGGGACTCAAACCTGGTCAGCTACATGAGAGTCCGGCGAGGTAACCACTGTGTCCTCTGCTGGCCCCTCAGCATCTTCTTTATACAAACTTCTTAGCCATAGGCTTCCTCCATTGTCTGCAACTCAGTGAGTAACACCAGCCCTGGTCACGCCCCTTTATTCCTTAGCATCTCGCAGGTGGACTCCCATAGAAGACCCAGCTTTGACGATTTCAATATTTTCACCTTACCATTTATCTACCATATAATTCCAAAAAATACTCTATATAAAATACGAGAATATGTAGATTACTCTCTTTCCTAAAAACCCTAAGAACCATGGGACACAAGAACAGTTAAAGGCATAGCACTGTTCCCTTCCTTATCCGAGTGTCAGTTCCCACTGTATCATCTCACACACCACCAATCTTTCTAGCACATTAAACTACTTGCTTTTACCCAAAGAGGCTTCGTACTTACTGCCCTCTCCTCCTAAACTACCGGGTCTACCTTCTCTACCTGGTGAATAACGAAGGTTTCATCGTCGCAGCTCAATATCTAGAATCTCCTTCTATATGACACTTTTTTCTACCCCCTTATCGCTCACCTAACATACTCTCAGATTTATGTTCTGATAATGCCATGAACTTCTACCAAAAAGGAATCACATTGTATTTAGTAACTATTAAGCTGCTCTCTATCTTGCATGGTAATAAAATATAGCCATTACAGGGGAAGGTCCATGTCTTAGCCTTTTAATATTTTTTACATTCCTAATATAGTGAGTGTCTGCATGTAGTGGGAGCTCTGAGGATTGTTTCAGAGGAATAAATAAATAAATGAATAAAAAAAAATGTACAAATAACATAAATCATTGTGGGTCCCAAAGAAAATGGTAGTAAATACTCAGGAAGCTTCTGCAGTATGAATACCTATCTCTGTATCTCTAAACGCTGCTTCTTGTATTCCCTTTCTCTCTTTTTCTTTTAAAGAGAGATTTTTGCTATAGGGTGCGTACACTCACCAGAGAAACACACACACAGAGAGAGACAGAAAGCAAGAAATCACTCCTGGGGGGGATGGCTATGCTGCAATCCCTTTTCTCCATTCTCCTCTCAGGATTTTGGACATTACACACATGTGCCTAGCATGAGTTTTAAGCCGCCCAGCCCAGGACTCGAGCTGCAGTCGACTGCATGGGAGTCCGGCGATATAAGCATTACACCATCTGCTAGTCCCACCCCCTTCCCTCTCCTTTTAATCCTACTCCATACCTTCACCATAAGATAACAATTCTCCAGATCAAATTCTATCAAAAATTCTTTCTGGGGGACCAGCAGTTGACATAATGGCTATGTTGCTGGACTCCCACATAGCCGACCACGGTTCCGCATCCCGAACTTGGTGACTTAAACTCACGTCAGGCGCGTGTGCATGCGTGCCCAAGATCCCGAGAGGAGAATGGAGGAGAAGGGATTGCGGCGTGGCCATCCCCCCTGGGGGATGATTTCTCACTTTCTGTCTCTCTGTCTCTCTTTGTCTTTCCAGCGAGTGTACGTGCCCTGTAGCAAAAATCTCTCCAAAAAAAAAAAAAATTCTTTCTGTGCTGTGCTACAGAAATCACAGAGGATGACTCTAATTCTTAAGATGCATGAACATGAGTTGTGCTTTGCAGTACGTGCTTGAGAAATTTGGGCTTACTTACGTTTCCCCCCCTTTCCAAAGCTGGCCTGGTGGTCAAGTTCACAGCTCGAGTACTAATGTTTAACATTCCTCCCCTGGGCTGCGTAATGGCTTCAGCGTAGCAATCTCTCTTTGTCACCTCCTGGTGTCCCTGAATTACCCAACAACAAATGACTGGCATCTAGTCTAGGCTAACATTTGAATCTGTACTCTGTAATGATTATCATTTATCAGTGATCAGCTATTGATTACTCCCCTCTGGGTCGGCAACTGGCATGAAGGTAAGCTGGATACATCTGCACCTCACATAGACCTGGTGCAAAGAAATCCAGCCTGAGCTGGGTAAATGAGGTGGCCAGAAACAAAATGAATAGCACCGATCCAAATTATATTAACTTTTAATGAGCCAGGATTAAAACCGCTCCAGGGACTTAAAGTCCTTGGGAAGAACTAAAAATCCAGGCTGATGAAATACCATTCAGAGTAGCTTCTGCAGAGGTTGGGATTCTGTTTCCTTGGAATTCTGCACATCTTTCGTGTAGCTGAAATTCTATTAAAGTACATATTTCACAGTGATTGTTTGCATCTCGGCCCCTCTGTAATGGGGGCTGCAGAGAGATGATATTTGAATCAGGGGGGAAAAGATGCCTCAGGAAACTTCCTAATTTAGTCTAAGACAAACTCAGTGCCACCAAACTAAGGGACAGATCTGGGGAAGCCGGAGGGTTTTTAAAAACTTGGCAGATTGTCTTGTTTGAATGGAATTAGAAGCAATTTGAGTTTGTATCCACTGATCACCTCTTCTTAAAAAAATGACAGTGTAGGGACCAGCAGGTGGTGTGGTGATTAAGGCACTAGACTCCCACATGGCCAACCATCGTTCATTTCCTGGACTCTGCTGCTTAAAAATCACACCAGGTGCATATGCATATGTGCCCAAAACCCTAAGAGGAGAATGAAGGGAAAAGAATTGCAGCATGGCTTTCCCCTCTGGAGGGCAATTTCTCATTTTCCCTCTCTCTGTCTCTGTCCACATAGTGCATGTAAGTATTGTACAAATTTCTGTCCCAACAGTTGGAGTTCAAACCTCAGTTTAGCTGCTTAAGAATCACTGGGTAGGGCCAGCAGGTGGTGTGGTAGGTAAGGTGGCTGGATACCACATGGCTGAATGGGTCTAGACTCAGCAGTTTGAAAAAAACACCAGGTGCTTTTGTGTATGTGCTCAAAAATCCCAAGTGGAGAATGGAGGAGAGGGGATTGCAGCATAGCCATCCCCCTCAGGGGTGCTTTTTCACTTCCCCCTCTCTCTTTCTATCCCTGTCTAGTCAGTGCACATACTCTATAGAAAAAATTTTAAAAATAATTAAAAACTTAAAAATAATTTTTAAAAATCACTCAGTAAGCTGATATCCCTATGAATCATTTGTATAATGAGAAGAAGAATTTCTGAAGCAATGTTATATATTATGTATGCTTCTTAGCATCCAGAAATAGTGCAATCAGGGTTATTTTTGTTGTTCATATTATTATTACTTCATTTATTCAAGAAATATTTGTCAAATATTTACCGTGTGCTGAGCACATTAGGGATAACAATGGGGCGGGGTGGGGGGCAGGCAAGTTTCCCACAATCCTGCTAACGGACAAATAAATAAATTATTCCAATCTGTGTAAGTACTGTGTAAATATTAAACAAGGTTTTTAGTGAGAGAAAAATAACAGAGGTGGATCTATTTTAGGTAGGAAGGTCAGAGAAGCTATCCTGAAGAGGTGGCATCTGAGCTGAACCTTAAGGAGAAGACATGAAAACCATGATGTCAGGGAGAAAGCACATTAGAAAGGGGGAAGAACATGTCCAAAGGGCCTGAGGGAAGAAAGCATATGGGCTCTTCAAGGGACTAAAGAAGAATCAATCTGGTTAGAATGTTTTAAGAGGGAAAAATTGCAGAAATCTGTGGTAGCAAAATGACACACAGAATATTTGACCATGGTGAGGAACTTCAGAGTTTATATTAATATGAATGGGAAGCCATGAGTGAACCTTTAGGGCTGAAGAGTGTGTTCAAAATTCTTTCCCTCTCTTTTCCTTCCATCTTCCTTTCTCTGTCTCTCTCTGTTTCTCTCTTCTTCCTTCCTTTCTCCCTCCCTCCCTCTCTTCCATCTGTCCGTCCTTCCTTCCTTCCTTCCTTCCTTCCTTCCTTCCATCCATTTGCCAAGGGTTGTGTATGCTCACCAGAGGGACAGGGAGAGAGAGTAAGAGGGAGAAAGCATTGTCATAAAGCTATCCCTTCTCCATTTTTCATCTTCAGGATTTGGGACATACATGTACATAAGCAGAGTATTTTTCTTTTTTTTTCCTGAGAGATTTTTGCCATAGGGTGCATGCGCTCACTGAAGAGATGAGGAGACAGAGAAACAGAAAGCAAGAAATCATCCCCTGGGGGGATGGCCATGTTACAATCCATTCTTCTCCATTCTCCTCTCTGAATTTTGGGTACACACGCATATGCACCCAGCATGAGTTTTAAGCCACTGAGCAAGGACTTGAACTATGGTGGACTATGTGGGAGTCCAGCGATGTAAGCATTACCCCATCTGCGGGTCCCACTCAGTGTTTTTCAAGCCACTGGGCTGAGGTGTGAACCATAGTTGGCTATGTGGAATTCAGCTCCCTTTGCCACGAGGCCACAGGACTGGCGTACAAGTACACAAAATTTTATATTCTCCCCCAAATACTTACTTCTTGTACCAAGCCTAAATCAATAAACTGAAAGAAATGTGGATTCTCGTCTCAATGTTCAACACCTACTCCCCTGTGGGCACAGAGCATTCTTATTCCCCAGGCCTTTCCACTCTCAAGAGGAGTGAGAGAGGCAAAGAACTACCCTGGAGCAAAATGGAAACAATATGTTTAACAGTGGATCAATTAGGAGAATTTGCTGGAGTTTATTCTCGGAGTAGAAGATTAATCATCACAAGACTTTGAGTTCATGTTTAACCTAAGAGAGCAAATTTAGCTTTCTAAAATAATCATATTTCATAGTTTATATTGATCTTCCAACAACAATTATGTTTTTAAAAGTTTTGTGAGTCGGAGCCTTGTGGCAAAAGGTTATAATCCTTGGAGATACAGGAAAACATTATAATTAAATAGGAAATATTAAAGACAAAAAAGGAACAGGTATAGATTTAAACTTCAGTGAGACTTTGACCCCTCCTGGATACTCTATTAATAGTATTTCTTCTCCTCCCCTTCTTGCCAAAAAGGACAAGTTCAACAGCATTTGATTTTTTTTTTTTTTGGTGAGTTTATATTGATCTTCCAACAACAATTATGTTTTTAAAAGTTTTGTGAGTCGGAGCCTTGTGGCAAAAGGTTATAATCCTTGGAGATACAGGAAAACATTATAATTAAATAGGAAATATTAAAGACAAAAAAGGAACAGGTATAGATTTAAACTTCAGTGAGACATTGACCCCTCCTGGATACTCTATTAATAGTATTTCTTCTCCTCTCCTTCTTGCCAAAAAGGACAAGTTCAACAGCATTTGATTTTTTTTTTTTTTTGGTAAGATTATTCTCTTCACAAGTCTTCTATCAAACGTAATTATGTTTCTTTAACAAGAACCAGTCAAATCATATAAACTCTATAATTCTCAATTTCTCTAAGTTACCTGATGAGCTCAGACGAAGGTAAGACAGTGTGGCTCAGCCCACTCTGAGGGGTAGGAGGGCAATGCCTAGCCTCATGTTGGAACTGACCAGTGGAAGAACGTCTGTGATCAGCTATAAGACATACATAGGTAAATTAGTCTTCCTGAGACTTTTAAGATTACTTAGGTTGGGGCCAGCAAACTGTATAGCAGCTACGTTGCTGGACTCCCATATGGCTGACTATGGTTCGAGTCCCAGACCTAGTGGCTTGAAAATCATGTCAGGTGTGTGTGTGTGTGTGTGTGTGTGTGTGTGCCCAAGATCTCAGGAGGAGAATGGAGGAGAAAGGATTGCAGTGTGGCCATCCCCCCAGGGAGAGATTTCTCACCTTCCCTTTTACTGTCTGTCTGTCCCTCTGGAAAGCACAAGCTCCCTAAGGCAAAAACCTCAAAAAAAAAAAAATTACTTAGGTAAATTCCTCCTTTAGCCATGTTTAAGACACTTAACTAGAATACTTTACATCAAGAAGTGTGAATATTCTTCTAATGTTGGGATGGCATGAAGGGGAAAAATTAAGATATGATCCCTATGAGCACCTAAAAGGAAAATTATAAGACTATTGAATGCAGAGGTTGTTTCTTTCTCAAAGAACTCTATGGCTCTACTCATTCCAACAGTCAGAGTAGACCATCCAGTGGATAAATCAACCACCTCCTCTAGACAGAAGGCTCTGGAATATGGATTTTTTTCAGCACTGATTGTCTTTTTTCTTTCTTTCTTTTTTTTTTTTTTTTTTTTTTTGGAGAGGTTTTTGCTATAGGGCACGTGCATTCACCAGAAAGACAGAGACAGAAAGCAAGAAATCACCCCTCAGGGCGGATGGCCACACCACAATGCCTCCATTCTCCTCCTGGAATCTTGGGCACTCATGTACATGTGCTCGGCGTGAGTTTAAGCCACTGGGTCTGGGACTCGAACCACAGTCGACTACATGGGAGTCCCGTGACACAGCCATTACACCATCTGCTGGTCCCCTTTGATCACAAACTAGGTTCACTTCATGCCAATAGGGAAGACAGAAGAAAATATTGGAAAGGCAGCAAGGGGCACATGCCGCCTCACTCAGACATTCCCTACTGCCCTGGTATGCAACCCCTCGGCCTCTCCTAGCCCTTTTTCCTCCTCCACCATCGGATTCCTACCAATATCACTTCAGTGATAATTCTCTGGATATCCCTCACTCCTTTACCCTCTGGTCCTTCTGCTGCATGCTTGCTCTAATCACCACCCCTCATTCCACCCTGCATACACATTTTTTCTGCAAATACTTCCAGACTTCCCCCAAGTGCTGGAGAAAATCATTATTATGCTTCCTTTGCTACATTATGTTTTCTATTCTCAGTAGGGCTCTAAGTATTGCTTTCAAGTCTTCTGAACCTTTCTTCACTTTCTGGTCATTCATGGGAGCTGTTTCAAAGTTTACTCATGAATTCAAGTCTCCAGGCTCTACCTCTACTGTTCCACTCAAAAGACAACTTTGTTGGTTCTCCAGAGAACATGCAGGCCTCTGTACCAGCCCTGCACCGGGAGCTATCTTCCTGTGCATTCTTATTCTGTTCCCTCCTGACCCAGCGGAAGAGGCCCTCTTGTCCACTGGAGACTGATCTCTTCAATTGCTATTTTTGATGTCTCTCTAGGTTATGTAGGTATCTCTTTTCTTCTGTATTTTCACTCACTTGTTCCTTTCCTTCCTCCCTCCCTCCCTGTCTGTCTGTCTTTTACTTTCTTTCTTTCTTTCCTTTCTTTCCTTTCTTTCTTGCCTGCCAGAGAGAGTATGTGCTTGCCAGACAGGCAGACAGAGAAAGAAGAGAGAGAAAGCACACCCTGATGGGACAGTCATACTGCAGTCCCTTCTCCATTTCTCCATCCTTTTGGGATTTGGGACATGCACACACATGTGTAAAGCATGTTTCTCAAGTTACTGGGGTCAGGATTGAACTGCAGTCAGCCATGTGGGATCCAACTCCCTTAAACATTAGGCCATGGGCCTGCCTCTAATTCCCCTTTTTAACCAAACTCTTCCCCTTCGAAATAGTATAGTATCCCAATATGTTAAAGTTATTTAACTTTTGTTTCTTCTAGCCACAAGCTTAGGTCACTAGCTTTGTCTCTTTGTGCCTTTCCTCCCAATTTCCTGAAGAGATATGTACACTCACCACTCTAATCACTTCACTCCCCTTTTCAGTTGAAACCCCTCAAACTGCCCTAATTAAACCATCAATTAGCCACTAATTGCTTCAACCCTTGGCGTCTTTTCAAGTCTCAGCCTTCACGCATCTCAGTGGTATTTAACACTGGTAACTCATCCCACCCTCCCACAGACATCTTTTTCCTTGTCTTACTGAAGCCAACTTGCCTCTCACTCTTCCTACTCTCTTCCTTGACTGCTCCCCAACTGCCTCTTTTACTGTCAGAACTTCTTTCTCTGCTCCTCTTTGAAGTAAGGAACACCCTGAGCCTTCACCATTGATTCTCCTCAGTCTACATTTGTTGTGGGAGTCCTTCTCCATCAGCACAGAGTCAGGGATTGCGCGATAGGAATAGCCTCTAATATGCCTCTTTATACAAAAACCTCCTAACTGGTTTCCTGGCCTCAGAACACTTCCCACATCCAATGCATTGTGCCCCTTGAGCAAAGCCTCTAATGCACAATTCTAATCACTGTCTTAAAAATGCCAGTAGGCCCTCTTTGCCTTCAGGTTGATATCATTCTTTTTACCAGGTCTATCAGTTTCTTCCATGTGTGTCCCAGTGTTTTCCTAACCTCATTCCTTCTCTCCGCATATCCATGGCACAAGCTTAGTCTATTGAATATGAACCAGAATGTCATGCTCTTTCACACCTTCATGTGTCTATCACCCTGCCTGCAATGCCCACCTCCTCCCTACTGTTATGCCAACGATTCCATTGATATCACCCCGAATACTGTTCTCAAGGATAACATATGATATCTATTTTTATTGAGTGCTCACTATATGTGTTTAGTGCTTCACATACATGATTTTACTTTATCCTCAAAACAACCTGTTGGATAGGTATTCTTGTTAGGGTTTTATTTTATATACAGATAAAACCAAGCCCTGAAAGGTAAGTACCTTTTCAAGGTCATACGGCTTATAGATAAACTTGGTCTGATTCCAGAGCCTTCTTTCCTAACCACATGTTCCAAAGCCTCATGTTTCTCCTACATACTTACATTTTTATTCATGTTACATGGCTCCAAGAAGAGTCACTGGTACCTCTGTGCTCTGGTACCATAAGGAGAGCTCCTAGTTCCCTCCTATTCTTTCTCTCTTACCCCAGCAACATGCCTGGCAAATACTGGTCGTTCAACAAATGCTTCCTGCAGCTGAATGTGCAATGAAGGCATTATGCACATTGACTAAGGGTGGAGAGAAACTTCAAGGCAACAGATCTAATTAGCCTGGCTGTATGGGTGACTGCCAGTACTTGAAAATGATCCATTTTCTATTGAATCCCTAAGAGGGCAAACATTTACAGTTCATTCTGTCTCTAAATCCCTAAACCTCTCGCAATAGGCTTTCTATGCAGAACTAGCCAAATTATGGCAACTACTTTAAAGAATTTTCTGTTGATAGAAACCAATGTGTTCCAATTTTTTTGTGGTTGAATGACTTAGCAGCCCTGTGATACTGAGACATTGAGGCATGATGAAAATATTGCAGAAGCAGAAATACAGCTCTCAAGGCTTGAGGTCATAATAGCAGTTTGCTATTCTTCCTGGAGTATCACATAGCATTCTAAG
This sequence comes from Tupaia belangeri chinensis, assembly GCF_000334495.1. Taxonomy (NCBI): domain Eukaryota; kingdom Metazoa; phylum Chordata; class Mammalia; order Scandentia; family Tupaiidae; genus Tupaia; species Tupaia belangeri. Next base: position 3,396,154 of record NW_006159827.1, on the reverse strand, counting down.
TTTACCTAGGGATGGAGAGCTTGTGTACTGTAAATGCTGAAAGAGGAGAGAGAATGGTCAAGTGAGCAGAAAGGCATAAAATAGATATGTCACCTTATTCTCATTGAATCCATTTGTCTTTCTCCAATAGAGGACCTGGGAATCTCTGTACACCTATCCAGGCAAGTTTAACAAGGTGCTTTATCTTTAGCTGTTTTCTAATGCTATGTACTAGCTAGCTTCCAAAAGCCACTGATGCTTGACTTTTGAAATTGGTGAAATGTAGCTGTTTATTACTTAGGAAGCAAATGAGTAGATTTCTTCCATTGGATATAAAAGGTAGCTTATTTTGAAAGCACTAGGAGATATTTCTAAGTCAAGCAGGGAGTCAATGTGCCAACTAGCCTGAGTCCTTCTCTTAATTTGCTTAGGATTTAGTCTTCCATCTTCTTCACTTTTTTTGCTCTTTTTCATGTTTTATGCCATAGGGTAGGTGTGGTTGCCAGAGAGAAAGAGACAGAGAGAGGTAAAGTGAGAAATCACCCCCTGAGGTGGGATGGCTGCAACCCCTTCTCCTGGGATTTTGGGAATGCACATACAAATGTCGAGCATGATTTTCAAACTATTGGGCCTGGGACTCAAACTGCAGTTGGCCATGTGGGAGTCCAGCACCTTAACCACCATGCCACCTGATATCCCTATAGTCTTCCATCTTTTAACCTACCTGGTACCTCTATTACCCCAGTGAAGTGGGAAGTCAAAATAATGAAATGCATCATTTCTTGGTCTATGGAGTGTCAGAGCTGAAAGAGAGAATGTGAATGGATTTAGTCCAAAAGATGGAGAAAATTAAAATCAGAGAGGAAACTGATTAGCCTTTCTCTAGACTAAAACAACAACAACAACAAAACCATGAGAAATGAGCACTAGAGTTAGCAAGAGCCACTGTATACCTCATCTCAGCTTTGAGTTCAGTGACATTATACTGGAAAGTTGACACTGTTTGTGGTGGAAGTGTTCACATCATGGAAACGCAAATGCCATGAATCAGGATGCATTTTTCCCTCCAGAGAACTGGTCTACCAGAGCACCACTGTTACATAATTGGAAATACAAAACCCAATGATCTTTTCATATTCCCATGAATTATGACTTCTTTTTACTCTTTTTTTGGGTGTCTATTTGCCTTATTAATGCATTCAACAAGTACTTGATGATCACCTTTTATATACCAGTCGGAGTTGTGGAAATAATGGTGAAGAAAACAACACAGTCCTACCTTCGTTGAACTTAGTACAGTGTAGGCAGTATGCCTATGATGGTTATGACTATAAATAAAAAGCCTGATATGTGCCATAACAACATAGACAGGAGGGCCATAATCTATGCTGGTGAAGTGGCATTTAAGTAAGATTTCCTAGTAAGTTTTCAGAAAATGTTTTGTAGAATTCCAGAGTGTGCTTTGCAACCATGCCGTTCAGAATCTGAATACTAGCCTGAGGGTGACCTTAGACAATCCACCTAAGCCTCAGTTTCTCTTCAGTAAAATGAGGATAATCTTAGTACCAATTGCATTCAGTTGGTATTAGGAGGGCATTGATAAAACATGAATTGTCCATGTCAAAGCTTGGCATACAATTGCTGTTCAATTGATGATATCTATGTTTATGATTAAGATCATTCCTGTGATCTTTTTTTCCTACTGCATGTTGGAAATGTTAATTCTGGCCATGCCTTTACAGGGCATCAGCTCTGCCTCCATGTGCAATTTCTCAGAGAATGTAGGGGACTTGCAGAGGCCATCTGGCAATGGTGGACAATGGCCAAATCATCACTAATTGCCTAAGTGCTCTGGCTCTCCTTGGTAATGGGTTTGGCGGGTCTAATTAATGCAGACCACATGACATCTTTGAGCTGCTGCTGTTGGGAACCTGAGCCCAAGCCAGAAGCTCCAGGTTCCTCCTGAGGTTGGAAGGGAGCCTTCAGAGAATCGCATTTAACAAAGAGCTGGCAGAAGTGGGTCCTGCCTGCTTCCACGCCCTCCACGTGGGTGCTTGCTGTGACTAAAAGAAGCGCAGGGGCTGTGATTAGAGGGACAGATGGAAAGTGGGAACATTCACTTAGCAGCTTTTAGTGACCTCCAAGGATCAATCTTCAAGCAACTCCAAGCTCTTGGCCTGGATTTTGATTTGCAAAGCTAAGGCCAGGGCCCCCCAGCCTAGGGGAGGAAGCATATGCTAGTTCCAGAATTTACCTACCATTTAGCCTCCCAGCTGCTTCTCTTTGTGTTGCCATATGTGGTCATGCCTCAGCCTCAATAACAAACCCCAGGATCTATGCTACCCAGCAGAATGCTTGGCACACAGTAGGAACTCCATCGTGTTAGCTGAGTAAATGGGCACAGAGAGGACCTGTGCCATCCCCCTTCACTATGGTCAACTTCCTGACTGCTCCTCCTTCCATCCACTTTCCCATTCCGCCATGCTGATAGGCAGAGAAAAACACAGCCAACTGTAGCTAGGGAATCACAGGAAAGAAAGGTTCTTTCCCTGCATCAGCTTGAGACTTTCATATCAGCAGTTTATTGATCCTGTTTAGTTGACAGCCAGGTGGGATTCCAGTTGGGGGAGTTCAGCACATCTCGATTTTTTTTTAAGTGTTTGCTATAGGGCGAGTATTTGTCTCTCTCACAAGACAGAGAAAGAGAATGAGAGTGAGAGAATGCGAGAGAGAGAGAGGGAGAGAGAAATCATCACCCAGGGGAGAGAGGGGTGGCTACACTGCAATCTCTTCTCCTCCACTGTCCTCTCAGGGTTATAGGTGCACATGCACATGTGCCCAGTGTGATTCTAAAGCCTCCAGGTCTGGGACTTGAACTGCAAAGCTGACCATGTGGCATCTGGTGCCTTAACCTCCACACCATCTGTTGAATCCCAGACCTCAATTTTAATGCCCTTTCTCTCAATCATTAAACACACAGTCTTTAGTCAGTTAATTCTTTCAAGGCTCAGTTCATCTGGAAGATGAGAGTAATGAAAATATTTACCTTTGAACTTCAGAGATAGTAAAAAGACTATGATTACTAGGGGGCAAGGAGTGAGGTAGAGGGAAGGATGAACAGCTAGGGAGCAGGGGACATTTAGGGCTACCTGTGTGACACAATATGGCGTATACGTATCATTATCTAGTTTTCAAAATTCATGGGCTAGACAAGGCAGAAAACAGGGACAGGAGAATGTTAGAAGAGGAGAGAAGAATAGTAGGGGATTTTAACCTCTGAGAATGAAAGTGAAAATCCCTTTGTATCACCCGCTAGCTCCTGTGGTGCTTGGTTACTTAGTAGTAAGATTTATTCTCTGTACCATCCTCATTGCCCTTCTCATCACCCAGGGCACAAAGGGTCATGTTACATGAAGTATGAATGGCCCTCCAGTACCTGCAGGCGTGTTCCTTTATTCTTATTAATTTACCTCTTTTTTACCATTCTCATTATTGCTCTTGATAATGAAAGTCACTAAATCAAAAGATTTTCCTTCAGCGGAAAAGGGGTGACGTTTCTCTGAATTACCTTTGCCACTGTTGGGACCTTGCAAGAGGATGGTCTCCCTTAGTTCCCTGTCTTTCCTGTGGGAGGGGAAAATCCCATTGGATACAGGCCAGCTTTCCCTAATGCACTCCCCACTACAGCTGTCGGAGACTGGACATTGCAGGTGTGTAAGAGGTGCAACAGTTGGCATAAAATAGATGCTTGATACAATGCTCTGTAAGAAGTAGCCCTTGTTATATATTGAATATTTTAACCACAATACAATTTGGCTTACTTCAAACTAACGAGCCAAGCCAACAAGCAATGCAGATGTTTCTGGGTGATGCTAATGTTTTTCTTTTTCCTTTTTTTGGAGAGTTTTTTGCTACAGAGTGCGTGTGCTTACCTGAAATACAGAGAGAGGTAGAGAGACAGAAAGTGAGAACCCACCCCCGAGGGGTGGTGGCCACAATGCAATCCCTTCTCCACTCTCCTCCCGGGATCTTAGGCATGCATGCACATGCACCCTGCGTAAGTTTAAGCTACTGGGTCCAGGACTCGAACCACAGTTGACTACATAGAAATCCAGCGACATAGCCATTATGCTAACTGCTGGTCCTGTGATTGTTTTCTGAATTAACCACTTTGCTCCTGGATAGGTCATGTTAAGATTCTAGTGGTTCCATGGAAAACTACCGAACAGCAAAGACAACCAAAAACAGAGGAAGAAAGAAAAGAAAGAAAACCAAAACAAAACACAAAATAACCAGGATGCACCCAACAAAATGACAGGTATAAGTTTGTACCTATTGAAAATAACCATAAATGTAAACAGAGTAAACTCTCCAGTCAAAAGATATAAATAGGTAGCTGACTGACAGGTGGTACGATGGTTAGTACAGTGGACTTCCACATGGCTGACCATGGTTCAAGTCCCAGACCCGGTGGCTTGCTTTTTCACTGCCCCTGTCTCTTTATGATCAAATTTTTTAAAAGAATAATAAATTAAATTAAATTAAATGATCATTTTTATTTTATTATTTTTAAGAAGTTTTTACTATAGGGTGTGTGCACTCGCCAGAAAGACAGAGAGAGACAGAGAGACAGAAAGCGAGAAATCACCCCCAAGAGGGGATGGCCACACTGCTATCCCTTCTCCTCCATTCTCCTCTCGGGATCTTGGGCATGCATGCACACATGCCTGGCATGAGTTTAAGCTGCTGGGTCCGGGACTCAAACCATGGTGGACTGCATGGGAGTTCAGTGACATAGCCATTACGCTAACTGCTGGTCCCAATCATTTTAAAAAATACATACATATGGGCTGAATGGGGGGGGGGGAAGAAAGGAATCCACTATCTGCTGTCTACAAGCAATTCATTTCATTTATAAAGACATACACCGACTCAGAGTGAAGGTATGGAGAAAGATAGTCTACGTGGAAGTCTAATGGAAGCCAAAAATGATCAGGAGTAACTATTTGAATAATAGAAAAAAAGCTTCAAGAAAAATATTTGATCACCTTTGCCACTGTTGGTACTTATAAAGTTTCTTATTTTGGGTTGTCAGGAAACTCATGACACATTTTTGCATAGAAAAACAGGAAAATACATCATGACTTTTCTAGTGACCCAATGTTATATTGAAGAGCTCAATTAATTCACCAAGACGACATCGCAATTGTAAATGTGTATGCACCCAATACCAGAGCACCAAACATAAAAATACTCCTAGAACTAAAGAAAGAGACAGACTGTAATAAGATAATTACTGAGGATTTCAACACCTGACTCTCGGCAGTGAACAAAGCGTCTACATAAAAAATAAATATTGGAGTTAAACAACACCGCAGACCAAATGAACCTGACAGTATCTATGAACATTTAATCCAATGAACACAGAATACACATTCTTCTCAGCAGCACATGGAACATTCTTCTCTAGGATTGATTATATAATAAATCACAATAAATTTAAACAATAGACATGAGGGACCAGCGGATAGCATAATGATTACATTACTGGACCCCCACATATTCGACCGCATTTCAAGTCCCAAACCTGGCAACTTAATACTCACACCAGGCATGTGTGTGTGTGCGTGTGTGTGTGTGTGTGCATGCACACACGTGCGTGCCCAAGATCCTGAGAGGAGAATGGTGGAGAAGGAATTGCAGCATGACCATCCCTCATGGTGGGTCATTTCTCAATTTCTGTCTCTCTGTCTTTCTCTGTCTCTCCAGAGAGTACAAACATCTTATAGCAAAAGTCTCCCTCAAAAAAAAAAAAGAAAGAAAGAAAGAAAGAAAGAAAATAGAAATGATACAAATTATCTTTTCCAACCCAATGGAATAAAACTAGAAATTAATAAAAACTGTGGAAAATATGCAAATACATGGAAACTAAACAACATGCTCCTGAATGATTACAGGGTCAAGGAATAAATTAAGGAAATTTTACAATGTTTTGAAACAAATGAAAATAGAAACACAATATAGCAAAACCTATAGGATACAGCAAAGGCAGCATGTGGAGGGAAGAGTATATTAATAGTAATAAGTGCTCACACCAAAAATATAGAAAGATGACAAATGACACAATAATGCATCTCAAGGAAGTGGAAATGCAAGAGCAATCTAAATCCAAAAGTAGTAGAAATAAATGAAATAGAGACCAAAAGATCAATAAAAAAAAGTTGAAAGGAACAAAAAACTGGTTCTTTGAAAAGATAAACAACATTGACAAACCATTAGATAGACTCAGGGAGGAAGAAGGGAGGAGGAAGAAGGGAGGAGGAAGAAGGGAGGAGGAAGAAGGGAGGAGGAAGAAGGGAGGAGGAAGAAGGGAGGAGGAAGAAGGGAGGAGGAAGAAGGGAGGAGGAAGAAGGGAGGAGGAAGAAGGGAGGAGGAAGAAGGGAGGAGGAAGAAGGGAGGAGGAAGAAGGGAGGAGGAAGAAGGGAGGAGGAAGAAGGGAGGAGGAAGAAGGGAGGAGGAAGAAGGGAGGAGGAAGAAGGGAGGAGGAAGAAGGGAGGAGGAAGAAGGGAGGAGGAAGAAGGGAGGAGGAAGAAGGGAGGAGGAAGAAGGGAGGAGGAAGAAGGGAGGAGGAAGAAGGGAGGAGGAAGAAGGGAGGAGGAAGAAGGGAGGAGGAAGAAGGGAGGAGGAAGAAGGGAGGAGGAAGAAGGGAGGAGGAAGAAGGGAGGAGGAAGAAGGGAGGAGGAAGAAGGGAGGAGGAAGAAGGGAGGAGGAAGAAGGGAGGAGGAGGAAGGGAGGAGGAGGAAGGGAGGAGGAGGAGGAAGGGAGGAGGAGGAAGGGAGGAGGAGGAAGAAGGGAGGAGGAAGAAGAGAGGAGGAAGAAGAGAGGAGGAGGAAGAAGGGAAGAGGAGGAAGAAGGGAGGAGGAGGAAGAAGGGAGGAGGAGGAAGAAGGGAGGAGGAGGAAGGAGAAGGGAGGAGGAGGAAGAGAAAGAGAGAAGACCCCAACAAGTAAAATCAGAAACAAAAAGTGAGGCATTACATCCGATACCACAGAAGTGTAAAAGTTTATTAGGGACTCTTATGAGCAACTATATGCTGACAGGCCGGAACACCAAGAGGAGATGGATAAATTCCTGGACACGTAAAATCTACCTAGATTGAATCAAGAAGAAATGGAAAGTCTGCGCAGACCAATAATAAGAAACAAGATTCCATCAGTAATAACAACTCTCCCAATAATAAAAAGCCTAAGTCCAGATGGCTTTAATGCTGATTTTATAAACTTTTTAAAAGAAGTACTAATGCCAGTCCTCAAACTACTCCAAAAGGTTCCAATGCAGGGAACCCTGCCAAATCTTTTTCCAAGGTCATCATTACCTGAGAGCAAAAGCAGATAAAGAAACAACAACAAAAAAGAAAACTATAGCACAATATCTCTGATGAACAAAAACAGAAAAATCTTCAACAAAATACTAGCAAATTGAATTCCACAACACATTGAAAAGATTATTCACTCTGATCAAGTAGGATCCACCTCAGGGATACGAGGATAGTTCAACATTAAATCAATAAACATGATACATCATATCAGAAAGAAAGAGAAAACAACATGATCATACATTAAACAGAAAAACAATATGATAATATCAATACAGAAAAAGCATGACACATCTTCATGATTAAAACTCACAACAAAAAAGGCATAGAAGGTATATACATTAGCACAATGAAAACCATATGCATCAAACCCACAGCTAACATCAAATTAAATGTGGAAAAGATGAAAGATTCCCCTAGCACAATACAAGGATATCCACTTTTCCCACTCTAATTCAATATAGTACAGGAAGTATTATACTATCTAATGCAATTAAGCAAGAGAAAGAAATTAAATGCATTTAAATTGGAAAGGAAGAAGTTAAAATGTTCCTGTTTACAGATGACATGATCATATACATAGAAAAACCTGAAGAATCCATAAAAAAAAGTCTTATAATTAGTAAATGAGGGTCTACTAAATAGCAAACTGGTTAAGTAGCAGGACCACAGTTCAAGTCCTGGACCCAGCAGCTTAAAACTCATGCCAGGTGCATTTACATGCATGCCTCAAATCCTGAGAGAAGAATGGAGAAGGAATTGTGGCATGACCATCGCCCCTGGGGGCGGGTGATTTCTTGCTTTCTGTTTCTTTGTCTCTCTGGCAAGCACACACACACCGTACAGCAAAAACCTCTCTAAAAAAATAAAAAATAAAAATCCCTAGAGGAAACTGAAAGAGAAGGGATTGTAGTGTGGCCATTTCACCAGGGGGTGATTTCTTCTTTCTTATCTTCTCTCTCTCTCTCTCTCTCTTTCTCTCTGTCTGGTGAGCACATGGGCCTTATAACAAAAATCTCTCTTAAAAAAAAAATTACAGGGCTGGCAGGTGACATGGTGGTTAAGGGCACTGGACTCTCACATGGTCGACTGCAGATCAAGTCCCGGACATGATGGCTTGTTTTCTCGCTTTCTCTCTCTCCCTCTCCCTCTCTCTCTCTCTCTCCCTCTCTCTCTCTCTCTCTCTCTCTCTCTCTCTCTCTCTCTCTCTCTCTCTCCCTCTCCTTCTTCCTCTCCCTCTCCCTCACTCAATCTCTCTCTGGTCAAATTTAAATAAATAAATAAATGAAGTTTAATAATTCTTTAAAAAAATAAAGAATTGGTAAATGAATGTAGTGAAGTCACAGGACACAACAGCAGAGGAAAAGCAGTAACATCTTTGTATGCCAATAATTTACTAGCTGGGGAGGTAATTCCATTTCCCATAGCCACATATAAAAGTAAAATATCTAGGGACCAGCAGGTAGCGTAATGGTTATGTTGCTGGACTCCCATGTAGTCGAACGCGTTTCAAATCCTGGACCCAGTGGCTTAAACTCACGCTGGGCGCGTGTGCGTGCGTGCCCAAGATCCCGAGAGGAGAATGGAGGAGAAAGGACTGCAGTGTGGCCATCGGCCCCGGGGGGTGAGTTCTTGCTTTCTGTCTCTCTGTCTTTCTGGCATGCGCCGTATAGCAAAAAACTCTCAATCAATCAATCAATCAATCAATCTAGGTAAATTTAACCAATGTGGTGAAAAATTTCTACAAAGAAAATGATAAAATACTGATAAAAAAATTCAGTATGTCACAAAAATAGAAAAAAATCCCATTGCTCATGGGTTAAAAGAATCAGTATTGTTCAAATGTCATTACTACTTAAAGAAGTCTACAAATTCAACATAATCCCTATCAAAATGTCAATGACATTTTCACAGAAATAGAAAAAGCAATTATCAAGTGTGTTTATAATCACACACACAAACCCAAACAGCCAAAGCACTGCTGTGCAAAAACAATAAAATTGGAGGCATTCTACTACCTAGCTTGAAAGTATATTATTAATACAAAGCCATAATAACCAAAACAGCATGGTATTGGTACAAAAACAGACTCATAGAAGACCCAGAAACCAAGTTAAGAACATACAGTCAACTGAATTTTGACGAAGGTCCCAAGGTAATTCAACAAGGAAAAGACAGTGTCTTCAACAAGTGGTTCTGGGAAAGCTGAATATCCATTTGCAGAGGAATGAAACTATTTCTCACCATTATACAAAAAATTAACCAAGATGAATTAAAGACTTAACTGCAGAATCTGAAACCGTATAAGTTAAAGAAAACATAGAAGAAATGTTTCAGGACATCAAAAAACATTTGGACAAATTTTTTTTTGTTTTGTGTTTTTGTTTTTAAATAGGACCTCAAAAGCAAAGGCAACAGTACAAAAAATAGACAGGCAGGTAGGTAGTCCCAGACCCAGCAGCTTAAAATTCATGCTGGGTACTTGTGCATGCATGACCCAAATTCCAAGAATGAGAATGGAGGAGAAGGGATTGTGGTGTGGCCCTCCACCCTGGAAGGGTGATTTCTCACTTTCTGTCTCACTATGACTCTGTCTCTCCAGCAAGTGTACGTGCCCTTCAGAAAAAAAAACCTCTGTCTTCCTCTCAAAAAGAAAAAAAGAATTACTTCATTAAAAGTCTTTGTGCTCTTCAACTTGAATTTGAAGTATGTCTAAATGACAGTGGCAGCATTTCAAGGGGCACTTAGCCTCTCAGCCCTATACTCAATCATCTGTGTGGGATTGAGCATCCTTCTGAGAAATGCAAAGAAGTTTGATCAGATTTCCACCCTTGGGATGCCACAAGGGAGCAGAGTCTTGGCAGAGTACGATGGCAGTGTTAAAAAGGATGTATCTGGAAATACATGGAGAGTAGTGTTTGGCTGAATGCAAGATGGGAAGAGGAAGCATGTGTTCTTTTAGTCTCTTGCTGTTGGCCAGAAATGAAAACACAGAGAATTTTCTCTCTCACAAACGGATATACAAGAACCTCAAGAAAGAAATACTGAACGGAGAATTTGTATCCCATGTGTGTTTCTTAAAATCCAAAAGAGAAAACAAAATGTGAGAATCAAAAAAATCACTTGAGTGACTAAAAGACAGAGAGTCCCATGTTTGTGTTCCTGTCAGTTTCCATCCTACTGGCTGGGCTGCCCCAGTGAGCAGGCATGCTCTAAAAGCCTCACCTTCCTCCAGATGTCCAGGTACCTGCTGGACTCTCCTCTGACTTCTCAAGCATCCTTTTTTGTAACCAAGATCAGCATTTCCCAAATGCTTGTCATTCATTCACTGCCTTGGTGAGTCTTACCACATCTGCACTGCATGTATCCAGTATATTTTGAACCCCTTAAAATTATTTCAGAAAGGAAGTCTTAAATTACTAGCTAGTGGAAAACTATAGTCTATTATTTAATACCAAGAGCTATAAAAATAAATTAAACAAAACAAAAATTGATTTCTTAAAATGTCTGCTAAATATTCTGGCCTGTTAAGTTCTCAGTGTGAGGCCTGTTCTTTTTCTTTCTCTCTCTCATTTAATTTTTTATTTCTTTCATCAGGCAGAATGACAAGGGCTCTTGATAGGGTCTTATCACACCATGATCTTGCCCGGGGGTCTTGTTGAAGTCTTCCAGCCAGCCAAGATCATGGCCACGCCTATGGCTATGCTCAGGGCGTTGGGTCAACCCAGGACTTGAACCTGAGGATAGCCCATATGGCTACAGAATCTCTCATTTTAAAATGGGAAATCAAGAGTTAAAGAGGTGTTTGTTCCTTAATATCACTAACAAATTATCTTTCAAGTAAGTACCAAGTCAGACACTATTTTAGAGACTTGGAATACAAAGTAAACAAAATAGATAAAAATCTCAGTTCCCATGGAACTTATTTTCTAGGCAGGTAATAGACAACGAGCAGTATAGATTAGGAGGAAAGCAAGTTAACCTGCATGTTAAGAAGTTGATGAGTGTGAGACCAGCAGTTAGTGTAATGGCTATGTCACTGGACTCCCATCCCAGGTAGTCGACCGCGGTTTGAGTCCCAGACCTGGTGGCTTAAAACTCATGCCAGGCATGTGTGCGTGCGTGCCCAGGATCCCAAGAGGAGAATAGAGGAGAAGGATTGTGGTGTGGCCATTCCCCCTGGGGGTGGGGGGTGATTTCTTGCTTTCTGTCTCTCTGTCTCTTATGTACCCTATAGCAAAAACCTCTCAAAAAAAAAGAAGAAGTTGATGTCTGTTACAGAAAAAAAAAGTACAGCAAAGGCAGGAGCAACAAGAATGCAGGACGGGAAATTCTCACTGCAAAGCTCTCTTTTTGAATCCACGTTTCATGGATGGGCCATGGGGATGGGGGGTGTTGACAAATAAAAAGCTGGGGGAAAAGCGTTTCTAATGGAGAAATAAGCTAGAACAGCGTTTCTCAAACTCTCATATGCATCAGGACCATGTCATGGGTTGTTAAAATGCAAAGATCCAGAATTTCTTATTCAGTAGGTCTTGGGTAGGACCTGAGAATTCACATTTCTAAACAATTTCAGGTGATTGTGACATTGGTGGTCGGGACCATACTTTGAGAACCACTGGGCTCAAGCAAAGGGCAATGCTGAGAGCTTTTCTTGATTAGATTGAAGGAGACACCCCTTCAGAGATAATTACTACTATCTCACCCTAACTACTCTCTGGAAAATATACTATGAAGTCTGGAACAGTCCAGACAAGAAAGGCTACTGGCTCCACTCTGGTGGTACAGCAGAGATGTGCCATAGTCAGAAGATGGATATATTCTGAAGATAGATCCAGGTTGATTCCTAATATGATTGAATGTGAAATACAAGAGATAAGTAAAGAATAACTCCTATTTATTTTCCATTTTAATTAGAAATAAAAAACATATATATACATATGCATATATATGAGAGTAGAAATGAAATATTATTGATGATAACATGCATGATTAAGCCACTATAGTTTATCCTAGATGGGAAACCACATTTAGTATGTTGTGATGACGCTCAGGGAATGAATGTTAATTAATTAAAAAAAAAAAGTTTCAGGAGAAAAAAAATAGTAAAACTGTTCTTATTGAAATTTTTAAAAAATGTATATTTGATGACTGTAGTAAGCTATATAGCCCCAGCTAGGTACTATTTTACAGTATGTTCATTCTACTCACTGAGGTTTATGCCTAAAGTCAGACTTGGGTTCATGTATAGGTATATATCAGCTGTGCTTGCTATTGGACATATTTAGACTAATTAAGTTCATTAGCAAATCAATTAAAGGGGGGAGGGGAAGGCATAGAAAGCATCCATGAATACCAGAGAGACGAGGGGTGGGGGAAGGGAAAAAAAAGGGGGAAAAAAAAAAAAAAAAAAGTACACAAGACATAAGAAATGGAAAATTATTTGCTGATAACACATATGTTGATGTGCTTGATTGAGCTAATATACAGTGTATTTTGCATGGAAAATTCATTTGTATGCTGTAATGATGTATAGTGAATTAATGTAAAAAATAAATAAATTTAAAGAAAAAAAAAGTTGCTTCCAGTTGGTCAATGTTATTGAATACTCTACCCATTGCAGAAGAAAAATTGCACTGGACACTTGTTCAATATGGCAAGGAAGACTTTAGTCAAGACTATTGCTACAATTGAGGGACTATTACAAGAGTCGGACTGGATTTCGCAGAAACAGCTGGATTTTGACATGTAAGAGTGAGCAAATGGAAAAGTACTAGAGGATGTTAGGGGTTGTTCAATGTGATTAGGCCATCGTTGGCATTTGCTAATTGTCACTTATGGAAATTAGGCTCCCGCTCTCCCACAGACACTAGGAGACAGGGACTCTATCCTTCTTGATGAGTATATTTCAACATGATGGCTCTCAGAGGACATTGCTAGCAAGAGGATGGAAGAAGATTGAACCTCAAAGGAAGAATTTACAATTATAAATGTCCTGAGGTAGCTGCTTTTAGAAATGGGAGGTCAGAGAACTAGCGTCAGAAAAAAGCCTGTTAAAGTCTAAACAGGCTGAGGGGACGTGAGGCTGTCTTGGTCACCATCAACTACAGACTGCCACAGATCTCATTTGCTACTGCTGGCCTAAGTTTAGCATTGGCATCGCTCTTAAAGGCAAATATTCTAAGAAGGAGAGAGCTCTGTGCCTTCAATCAAACTATACTCTTAGTGATGAATGAATGCCTTAGGCTGATTTCCACATCTTCATAGGGGTTGGTCTGATGGAGGGTTGGGGTTATTTTTGAAGATTTTTTTGAACTAGGCATGACCTCCAGGATCCTAACCACGAGGGATGTGAATGAAAGTAGGCTTGGTTAATTCCTCCCATGTTCATCTTTGGGCGGAGGCCATGAACCCTACTCAGGCAAGAGGTCAGAGCTCTCAGGCTCCATGCTGGGTGGTAATGCCTCTGGCTGCTAGCTTTGCTTAACCCGAGGTTTCTGAAAGACGATTGGTCAATAAGAACAGTCATCTGAATGAAAGCCACCAGGAAGTTCACGATGCCAATTCCTCTCACTCCAGCACTCACTCACTCATGCATGTATTCTTTCTCACAAACTTGCATTTACTAACCACCTGTCCTGTGCTAAGGAAAATGCAGTGAAAGAGACCCAGTCCTATGGGGCTATCTTAGGCAAACAAGAAAAGATGACAAGAGTTTGAAGAGAAGAAGGCACGTGGGGTGAGAGCATGTAATTCCAAGTGGTCTGAGTCTGGCCAAAGCCACAGGTTGACTGGGCAGCTGGCCTTGTGGTTAAGAGGGTGGGTATCTGAGTCGAGGTCACTCTGGTGCTGCTACTTATGCCTGTGTGATGAGGAGCAGGTCGCTGAAGGGACTGATGCCTGTATTTTGTCACTTGTGAAATGGGGCAAATGATGGGACTTACCTCGTAGAGCGGCCGTAAGCTTTCTATGAGGGGATGCATGGGAAGACTTTAGCACAACCCGGTACGTGGCAAATGAGCAGATGATTTCATCATCATGTGCTATAATCACAGGTCACTCCTCTCCTTTTCTAGATTTAGCCTTGGATAATGTTAGCACAGCCCTGGGTGACCTCAGCCGATCTCCACGTATCACGGCCTTGGCTGAGTTAGAATGGAAACTCACATCCTCAGCTTTTCTTTTATTAAGGGTCAGAGGGGAAATATTAGCATGTTTTCTGCTGCATCTTAAGTAGTATGCCCCTCACTAGTCTGCAAGGCCCTCTCGAATGCATTTTCCTCTCTGTCTTCCCCAGCCCCTGTGAGCAAGGTGAGGAGCTCGACCATTTAATATTGGTAATCAGTGAAGATGCAGGGGTCTCAGCAGCCCATTTGAGGTTGCGATCATCAAACTTTGCAAACTCTTGCTGCTGTGGCCCACTTATTTTCTTCCAGTTAAATTGTAAAGTCACTAATACAGAAGTCTTCAAAAAATTCATAAATAATATGCATTATGAAAAAAAACTATGCATTTCAATTTTCTTTTTGCACCAAAATAGACTTGTACATTAATTCCATTTTTCCATGAACATTTTGAAGCCCCAACATATTTATTTACACCAAAGCAGGAGCGAGAGGCCCTTACAAATATTGCTTGATTCTTTATTGTTAAAGTTACCCAGTTGAGGGCAACTACAGGAGGCCAGTCGCTGGGGCATTAAAAGGATTTTTTCGACTTTGAAATATTTCCTAAGAGGAGAAATCACAAGAAACATATGTATTGTATATCTAATCTGCCTCAAAGGTACACCGCAGAAATAAGTAATCAGACTTGAATGCAATTCCTGGCCTAACCTGTGAGTCCCCAGAGAGCCATAATTAAGTGTTTATAGTTCTCTGAGCACCTACCCGCTTCCTCTCAGCCCCTCTGCAGGCAAACTGGGAATGACGATTTGTACAGCTGGTGAACAGTGGGGGCCAGTTGCTTTCATGTTTCTCTTTCTCTTTCACCAAGACTTACTAAATTGCTGGAGTAATTTCATGGAAGACAATTTTTCCCCTTCTTTAAATCACTGTATAGGTGCTTTTGCCATACATTCCGAGATTGAAGGAAAAGAGGGGAAAATGCTCCAGCTATTTCAGTAAACAAGTCCATGCCTGCAGGGTTCTGCCATCAGGCAATACTAATGACATTAAACACACAGTCAGTAATTTCTTGCCCCCAGCTGAGCCATTGATATTACAACAAGCTTTCCTCTGGAGATTTTTATTCTTTGTTTCAGATAAATCCAGCTATTCACCTCTGGCAATCATTAGGGTTTGGCACTTATATTCTACCCTAAGCTCTGGCTTCAGTTTAGATCTGGCTTCATGAATAGATGACCACAGGAAAGCAGAATTTAAGAATTAGGACCAGGGTCCAGCAGATGGAGTAAAGGTTACATCACTAGACTCCCACGTAGTTGAAAGCGGTTCAAGTCCCGGACACAGTGTCTTAAAACTCATGCTTGGCTCATGTGTGTGCCCAAAATCCTGCAAGAAGAATGGAGGAGAAGGGATTGTAGTGTGGCCATCCCCGCTGGGGAATGATTTCTCACTCTCTGTCTCTCTGGTAAGCCTACATGTCCTATAGCAAAAACTTCTCTCTTAAAAAAAAAGAAAATAAAGAATTAGGACTGGTAGCTGGAAAACTGACTGTGCAGCTCTGAAACCTGAGTCTCCTACTGGATTAATTCTGTGACTCTGGGGAGTTGAATTCAGTCTCTCTGGGCCTCAGTTTTCCCATCAGCAAAATAAGGTGATTTGTAGAATCGACATAACACATGTAAAACACAGAGACTCAAATTCTCTCAGCCTGGCTTTGTTTTTTAAAGAATTATTTTATTTTATTCAGTATTATTATTTTTAAATTAGACCAGAGGAAGACAGGGAGAGAAGAAAAGTGAGAAGGCAAGCCACCACATCCAGGACTAGAACCATGGTCAGCCATGTGGGAGTCCAGTGCCTTAACCATCATGTCACCTGCCAGGCCCTCAGGCCAGCTTTGTGCAACCTCACATGCACACAATATTCCTCTGGCTTCCAGCTCCAGCTTTGCTGCTGCAGTGGTTTGGCTCACCACTGAATTATGGCAGGTGTTCACACACACACAACCTGGGGTTGTGGGCACAATTGATCATGGGGGATGACAATCCTGAGCATTTCCTTAGGGCTCTGAAGGTAAAAATATGTCCCTCTATGGAAGACTGCACAGTCTAGATGCTCCTCCAAGTTATTTGATTCAATGGATATTGCTTCATTTGCTAAGATTACAGAGGACTGATAGCAACGCAAAGTAATTCCTGTCTGCAGACAAGCAAATTCAAGCCAGTACAAAAGACTCTCTTTCCCACTTTGGTGAAAAAAAACACTTTTGCCTCCAATGGCACATTCATTTCACTACAACTGATGTATCAATGTGTTTGTTCTTCAGATTCTCTTTTTTTTTTTTTTTGTTGAGAGATTTTCACTGTAGGGTGCATGCACTCGCCAGACAGACAGAGAGAGACATAGAGACAGAAAGCGAGAAATCACCCCC
>NW_006159827.1:3354363-3378845 GCF_000334495.1 Tupaia belangeri chinensis | reverse complement strand
TGAGAGATTTTCACTGTAGGGCGCGTGCGCTCGCCAGACAGAGAGAGACATAGAGACAGAAAGCGAGAAATCACCCCCCAGGGGGAATGGTCACGCCGCAATCCCTTCTCCTCCATACTCCTCTCGGGATCTTGGGCACGTACGCACACGCGCCTGGCGTGAGTTTTAAGCCACCAGGTCCGGGACACGAACCGCGGTCGACTACGTGGGAGTCCAGCGACATAGCCATTACGCTAACTGCCGGTTCCCCAGATTCTCTTTTGAAGTGGGTAAAATATCTTTCTAGTTCCCTCCTTATTTAACATATACTTATTTTTATATACAGAAGAGAAACAAGATTTCACCTTATTTGTAGAATTACCTTTTAATACCTTCTTGGAATGTCCCAAGAGATTAAATACCAGCAGCCTAGGGGTGTGATGCACACTCAGAATGGTTTCCCCTTCTCCTCTGTTACACTCTGCCTTGTCTTTCATTCTCATCTCCTTAAAATCACACTTCTGGGACCACCAGTTAGCGTAATGGCTATGTCACTGGACTCCCATGTAGTTGACTACAGTTCAAATCCCAGACCCGGTAGCTTAAACTCACACCGGGCGCGTGTGCATGCATGCCCAAGATCCCGAGAGAAGAATGGAGGAGAGGGGGTTGTGGTGTGGCCATCCCCCCTTAGGGGTGATTTCTCGCTTTCTGTCTGTCTCCTCTCTGTCTTTCCGGTGAGCACACGCGCCCAATAGCAAAAAAACCTCTCCCCCCCAAAAAAAAATCGCATTTCTAAGCAAACTATCTGTATGCAAGTTTTGTTTTGTTTTCTGTTTTGGGGTTAGGGTGGATGGAAAGGCTAAGACACCACAGAACATGTATTATTCTACAAGAGTTAGTTATTATTTGAGGACATTGGTAAAAATGAATTGCCATCTTGAAACTAACAGGATCCATATATATTGAGGATGATGTAGAAACAGGATAACTATCATAGAACCATTATATTAACCCTAGACCGAGTATGCTTACATGAAAGAGAAGCAAACATCGCATATGTACGCCAACATCATTCTGAGTGTTCTGCCCCTCTTGACTGAGCCTCATCCCAACTGGTGTATCCCTTCTTTTCCTTAATCAACTTTTGATATAAAAAGGCTTGTATATCAATTAAAAAAGAAAATGGGCAGAGTTGACACGAGACAAACATTAAGGAATGCCAAGGTGCAGAGTACCATAACTTAGGATGACTAGAAATGATACCGAACTCTAGAGCAGGCTGGAATTCTGCAAGAAATTATCCTCATTACAACGGGACTCAAGTGGATCCGAGAATGTATAAGGTTGACAGTAGCAAGAAGGATAGCGTGGGAAATTCAAGTGAAGAGCCTGAGCAACAGCATGAAGGTGGCGAGGAACATGGGTGGGCTGTGGAGGCTTAGAGTGAGATGACCTTTCTAAATGGAGCAGTGGCACTCAGATAACCCCCCACACACACACACCCCTCCCGGTTCCCTGCCCACCATCAGGTAAACTGTGCGGGAGCCTTGCGTACCCCTCGTTGTGTAGGCCCTGTGACATTTCCATTCGAGTCTGTGCTACTCTTGACTCCTTGTTTCTGTCAAGCACAAATAGAGTTGTCCCGTGGGTTCAATGAGATGAGATCGGAAAGGACTTAGCAGGATGCCTGTTAATTCTCCCCCTGCCTCCTTCCTCTCTCTGATGACACCCATCTTCATACAAAGTTCATTCCTCGGCAACTTGTACTGCTGTTTCTAAACCTCATTCCTAATGCTGATAATTAAGCCATTTAGCTTGTCTACTGAAACCGACCGGCACATTAAGTCTCCTCTTCCTATACCTTTTAAAAAAATAATGATCCTTTCATACCAAACGCTCATTACAATAACAGTTCCCAAACCTGGTGTTAATTGTGGCTCTTGTTATACAGTTACAGATCAGACCGGCTCTGGACTGTACCGTGTAATTATTTTTATTCACTAATAGCCTGCACTTAGAAAGAAACAGATCCCACCTAGTCATTATTGAAGGGGACTTGTTTATACCATCGGTAAGCACATCATCAGTAAGATTGCTGGATTTTTTTTTTAATCATAGAATTTTATATTCTCTAACTTAAAAATATGAGTATATGTTTTTGAAGCTGTTTATTGCAAGGAGTTCAGAAAAGGAGAGAGACAGTCCTTTTGCCCAAGTCTTTAAAAGAGAGGCTCTCGTGGGCTACATCTAGCAAGTTCTAGCTAGATGACTAAGATAAAACAGAGAAGCCAGCAGATGGCATAGCAGTTATGTCACTGAATTCCCACATGGCTGATTGTGGTTTGAGTCCTGGAACTGGTGGCTTGAAACTCACAGCGGGCCTGTGTGCATGAATGCCCGAGAACCCAGGAGGAGAATGGAGGAAAAGGGATTTCAGTGTGGCCACCCCCCTGGGGGAGAGGAGGTGATTTCTCACTTTCCTTTCACTGTCTCTGTCTCTGTCTCTGTCTCTCTCTCCAGCAAGTGAATGCATCCTAAGGCAAAAACCTCACCGAAAAAAGAAAAGAGAGAGAAGTATTTGAATATCATTCTTTCAGACATCACATTAGAAATAAATCACTGGGATATGTAGGGGGTCTTTTGTGGAGGGGGGAAGGTGAGGAAATACAAAATGCATAGTTCAAAATTCTAGTCACAGAGATTCTGATTCCATAAATGTGTGATAGGACCTTGGAGTTGTCATTTTTACAACTCTACTCTGCCCCCACCCCCAGAATTCAGATGTAGCAATCTTTGGACCACACTTTGAGAAACTATATATGTATATACATATCTATATATAATTAGATTTTTGCCATAGGGTGTGTGCCTTCTCCAGAGAAGATAGAGAAAGGGAAATGAGAAATCACCCAAGGGGGGATGGCCATGCTACAATTCCTTCTCCTCCATTCTCCTCTCACCAGGATTTTGGACACGCATGCATAGCACCCAGTGTGATTTTCCAGCCACTGGGTCTGGAACTCAAATCATGGTAGGCCATGTGGGAATCCAGTGCCTGAACCACCACGCCACCTGCTGGCCCCTGAGAAACAATACTGAAGATGCCAATGTACAAGGGAATCCCAAAGAACTCAGAACCAAAACACAGTGGGTCCTAATCCTGAACAGAGGAGAAAGAGAGTTAGAGAGACTAAAAATCAGAAGCCGGATGAAATAGAGACAGAGCGAGCAATGGTCTTCAAAATAAAGAAAGAAAACCACAAGTAACTAGAAATACATAGATGAAGTACCACCAAAGGTTTTTGTCATTTAGGTTTTTCTGCCCACCGTGGCCTCCTTTGAGGTACAACATGGACACGATGGAGAACAAGAGACAGGTTGTGTTTTCAGCATCCCAGAGAACTTTCCTGGCTACATGGATTGGGTTGTCAGAAAAGTCATGATGCATTTTTTGCATAGAAAAACATAGAAAAAATATGTCATGACTTTCCCGACAACCCAATCGAATCATACGTAAAAAGACAATGGTGCTCGAGAATCAAGCTCAAGTCAGAGAAGTCAAAATTTCTCTCCAGGCTCTTGAAAAACCACATCCCACAGGACGAGTTCATGAATCGTTTCTCCAGAAAAACAGAACCAATAGGAAAGATGATACTGATAGACAGACAAGTTCACACCATCATGGGTACAAAGAAGTACCACAATCCTCAATCGGCAAGCTAGGGAATCAGGAAAGTTAATGGAGTAAATTCAGCCCGAGTTCAAGGGTCTGAGAACCAGAGGCATGACAGCATAACTCCTGGTTTGAGGCTGAATGCTTGAAAATGGGGCAGAGGCTATGAGGAAGGGTCACCACTCGTTAAGTCCTGACATTCACTGCCTAAAAACCAGGAATTCTGGTATCCCATGGTAGGAGATGAGTGTTCCAGCCAAAGATTTCCACCTTCCTCTGCTTTGTTGGTCTGTTCAGGCCCTCCATGTATCAGACGTTGCCTGTTCACATTGGTGAGGACAAGTTTCTTTCCTCGGCCGACAGATTCAGATGTAAGTCTGTCCTGAAACATCTTCACAGACAAACCCAGAAATAACATTTTACCAGCTATCCAGGCAGCCCTCGGCCCTTTAAATTGGCACATAAATAAACTATCACAGAGAGATATGCAAAGAAACATGTAGAGCATGCCTAAAATTTTTTCTTTTCCCCAGTTTCACTTTGATTTCTCTCCTGAAGTGTTATGGGGCTTTAGATTTGCCTTTCCTTTAATCTTTTAGGAAATTCCTCTTTTGAATAAGAGATACTAACACATGTTTATGACAACCAAGGAAGTAATATAAACATACATAAGGAAAAACTGTAGCCATCTTTTTAAAAGAATTCTTCACCTTCCAGTATAACTCATTCTAATACCTCGGGGAATATCCTTTCTACATCTTTCTCTGCATTATATACACACACACACACACACACACAGGTTTTTTCATTTGATTTTTAAAATACTATTTGCCCTTTGATGCAACTTTTTAAAAAAGGATTATTTTATTTAACTTCTTATTTATTTTAATTTGACCAGAGAGGGGACTGAGTGAGGGGGATAGGGGAATTAGAAAGCAAGCTGCCACATCCGGGACTCAAACCGCGTTCAGCCATGTGGGAGTCCAGTGCCGTTAAACACCACGCCACCTCCTGGCCCTTGCTGCAACTTTTTAAAGCAAATCATGTATTGTGGACGCCCCTCCGGATGATGAGTTAGAAGATCAATTTGTCATTTTTAGCAACTACCTAAGGTCTGTTATATGACTCTGAGGAAATTCAACCGCTACTCCCACCCCACCCACACCTTATTCTGCGCACGTTTTCTGTATATGAGTCTTGACTTCCTCTTCTTGCCCCGATATGCAAGTAGAGCCAAATCGACGTCCTCTGAACTAAAGCACACCTCGTGGTTTGAGGTCAAGGACTGCTTGGCGTCACATTCTCCTTGCTTTTGAACATCAATTACTGAGGCTAACATCAAATCGGAACATGGCAGAGAAGAGAACTAACAAGAAGTTTTGTTCTCCCAAAAAGCTTTAATTATTTCTAAATCACACAAGAGAAAGAAAGGCTTAATATAAGAAAGAAGTCAAGGTATACCGAAAAATATAATTCAAATCAATGAAGCAAACTTAGGACATAAGGTACAGAATTCTTCCTTGGCCAAATGCCCATTCCAGTTTTAATACCCCTTTAAGTCTTTCTACTGACCATAGACAAAAGGATTTAAAACTGATAAATAATGAGGGAAAAGATATTTTTCAATATCTTTTTTTTTTTTGAGAAATTTTTGCTAAAGGACATGTGCATTCACAAGACAGACAGAGACAGAAAGCGAGAAGTCACGTCCAGAGGAAATGGCCACACCACAATCCCTTCTCCTCCAAGTCTTCTCTCTTTCGGGCACACAAACATGATCCTGCCATGAGTTTTAAGCCACCAGGTCCAGAACTCAAACCACAGTAGACTTTATGGGAGTCCTGTGACAACCATTATGCCATTTGCTGGTCCCAGCGTTCCTTAATTTCTATTGAGTTGTCGAGACAGGCATAACATAGTTTTGCATAGAAAAGCAGAAAAATATGTCATGACTTTTCTGATGACTGAATATTTTACCTCTCCCTTTTCTGTCAGGCAAGAATGATTAGGAGAGAACAACTGAAGAGAATAGTTACTGGTAGATATTAACATACCAATTTTTCGATTTGCATTATTGATCTGTAATATACCAGTACACACTAATAAGAGAGATATAACACTCAGGTTGCATGAGGACTCTGATTAACAGCACTTGAGGATGTGGAGAGAATCCACTGGTGAGATATGAGAGATCTTCAAAAAGCTTACTGAAAATGTATATTATGAAAAACTGCAGAGATTTCAATTTCGTTTGTACCAAAATGAACTTGCATTTTAATTCTATCTTTCCAGGGATTTTTTGGTACCCTTATATATGAATAACTGCATCTTTGAGGAATGCTACAGGACAATAGCTGTTTCATTCATTTGTTCGGTCAGTCAATACATTTATTGGTTTCTTTTTAAATTCAGAAATTTTATTTGGGATCTGAAATACAATTCCTAAAATAGCAACTTTTCCAGAAAACCATAGCTACACAATACTGCATTGTTTCTGTCATGTTAGAACATGTTTTAGCCACAAATACAAAAACTATGAAACAGACCATCATTTTCCAACAGTTCGAGTGAAGATGGAATGCCTAAGGAACAACATAGATGAATTTGCAGAGAATGGGCTGTTCTACTTCAAACACACACACACACACACACACACACACACACATGCACACACACAAAGAAAAGCTCGAATGCCCAGGTTTTCAGGTACTAAGGTCTTCCAAAAAGTTTATAGAAAATTAACATGGATTTCAAAATTTTTTGCACCAAAACAAATTCATAAAATAATTCCATGCTTTTTACAAACTTTTTGAATGTATAAACATTATGTTGCATCTTTGGCACTGTGAATGAGAGTGTTTTATCAAGTAATGTGAACACATATTTAAAAATTATGTATTGTAGGGGCTGGCAGGTGGCATGGTGGTTAGGGGCGCTGGACTCTCACATGGCTGACTGTGGTTCAGGGCCCAGATCTGGTAGCTAGCTTTCTCGCTTTCCTTCTCTCTCTTACTCTGTCCCTCTCTGGTCACATTTAAATGAATGAATGAATGAATGATGTTCAAAAAAATCATTCTCTCGGCTTGCCCTGATGCACCAATGTCCCAAGTTTACAGAACATCACACCTACTGAGATTACTGGTAAGTATCAGAGTTAGGCTGGTCTATCTACCCCTTAATAAGAAGAGCCTTACAGTAAATGATACCATTATTGTCAGGCTATTTACATCATTTCCTAAGATGCCTGACAAAAAAATTCTGCATCTCTGTTTACTGTCAGTGATTACAAAGAGGTGTCTGCTGAGTAACACCACAAAGCCCTGTGGGGGCCAGTGGTCAACCTGATCATTCAGTATTATTATTAATCATCTCTCTTTAGGTGAGTAATAGGCCAGACACCTCTAAGTAAAGGATGAACAAAACCCAAACAAAACAAAAGACCATGTTCTCTAGGGAATTATACTCTTCTGGAGGCTTAGGATCTAAACAAGGAAATAAAATAATTTGAGATTATAGGTTGTAGGCAGGAAATAATGTCATATATAAGCTGCTAAGCATGTGACAGTCATTTCAAAGATCTGTCATTTTCTCAGCCTAACAAACTGGAATATGTCTAAGGAGACAGATCTTGATGATAAAGAGTGCAGAGCCTTGACACTCAAGAAACCATACAGTGAAATGATGATTTACGGAATGGAAGAGTCATAGGTAATGTGATCCTCATCTTTAAATCCTTCAACAACTGTCCTCTGGGGGAGGGGGGGGAATATGTCCTACTGGAAATGTATTTGTGTGAATTAAAAATAGACGGATGGGGGACCAGCAGTTGGCGTAATGGCTATGTTGCTGGACTCCCATGTAGTTGAACACAGTTCGAGTCCTGGACTGTTGGCTTAAACTCACGCTGGGTGTATGTGCATGTGTGCCCAAGATCCTGAGAGGAGAATAGATCGCGGCGTGGTCATCCTCCCCAGGAAGTGATTTCTCATTTTCTGTCTCTCTGTCTCTCTCTGACTTTCTGGCAAGCACATGCACCCTGTAGAAGAAAAAAAAAAAAAAACCCTCTTCAAAAAAATAAAAAATAAATAAATAGATGGATGGGCCTTACAATAAGGAAAATATTTAGACAACATATAAGATACAGTTCTGACAGACCTGTTTGAAAAAGGACTTCTTTGCTTTGGGAGAGAGAAGGCACTCTTTCATTGGTGGAGATAAAGCTATAGAAACAGGACCACTTGCCTGGAATTTTGTAGAGATATATATGGGACCAACAATAATAAAAGCTCATCCACCCTTCACTGTCTCTCTTGAATGAAATCTAAGGGAAAGAACTTTAGTTCATGAACTTCCACAGACTCCTGGAGAGGAGATGCCAGCATGAACTATACTGAGAAAAACTGGAGATTACTGAAGTGATCTTCCTAAGAAAAGAAAAGTAATGTGTTTGGGTTCTGACTGGCTTCTTCTGAAGAGAGAGAAGGGCAAGAAATAAAGTTGATGAAGGAAGCAAAGATGGAAAGAAAAGGCTATTCTGGAACCTGAGTTGAAGAAATGGCTGACGGATTGCTTAAAGAAGGATTGAGTTTGGGACCAGCAGTTAGTGTAATGGTTATGTCGCTGGACTCCCATGTAGTCAACTGCGGTTTGAGTCCCAGACCCGGTGGCTTAAACTCACGCCAGGCGCGTGTGCGTGCGTGCCCAAGATCCCAAGAGGAGAACAGAGGAGAAGGGATTGCGGCATGGCCGTCCCCCCGGGGGGGTGATTTCTCACTTTCTATCTCTCTGTCTCTCTCTGTCTTTCTGGTGAGCACATGTGCCCTATGGCAAAAACCTCTCCAAAAAAAAAAAAAAAAGAAGGATTGAGTTTAACACTCAATTTCAACTTGCTAGTGGAGCTTATTTCTGGAAGTGGTAATGCTTGGAGGTGAGGGCGAGGAGGGTGCACGGAGAGTGAGAGAACAAACAAGCATGTGTCTACGTTAGGAAATAGGACCGTTTGCATGCCATGCCTCAGTTGATATGAGCAAACAGGAACAATGACGTTTCACTTATTCATCTGTCTAACAAATATAAATGAGGCACCCCTAACATTCCATAAGACTCAGGTCTGCAAGTTTTTAGAGTCCATGTTTATTGAGTGAGTAACAAAGAATATCATGTTTTTATCAAATCAAAGGTGATTCTGATTCTAAGATGCACCATTATTTTGCAACATTAAAAGAAAAAAATTGCTGCCAACTTAAGCATTTTAGCTGTAAGATAGATGCCAATTTCCAAGATGTTAAAATGTGAAAAAAAAAAATGTGCATCTTGGAATTCATGAAATATGGTAGTACTACTTCTTCCGTGCCATGCTTGGAATAACATACATTAGGTATAAGTGTATTTTAAGAGAATGCTGACAAATAAGAAATTTCTAGAGAAGAACGATAGTTGATAGAATCAAAACACAAAGAAAAATAGAACAAGAACAATAAAAAAAATAGATGTAGCAAGAACTTGGAGCTGAAGGTGATGTGAGAATACACATTCTGATACAGTCTCAGGAATTTTCCAAGGGCCTTGGACTTTCTATAATCTGTAGAGTAGAGGTTTCAGCCAAACACCAAGATGACTCCAGGAAATACTGAGAAAATGTATCCCAAAAGAGCAATATATGGACACTTGCTCTTCAGGATATTCAAAGAGATGAATATTCATAAATACACTAAATAGTAACATATTTTAAAATACCTATTCTGGGAAACACCAAGCTGGCAAACACTGACCTAAAGGGTAACTAAAGAACTTTGTTTCCATGGTATCTTACCCAGACACCGAGTGTGTAAGAAAGTGGTGCTGCTCTGATTTGGGGAGAGTAGGAAGATGATAGAGAGTGGCTTGGACATTTTTGATTTAGGACATTTTTATTGCCTTTGTGGCCTCTTCAGGGGATGGCTTAATTCTGCAAATCTGGATTTGGAATAAGGCAACTTCTGATTTTTTTTTTTCCCCAATGGTGTGCTGAGGTTGACATCTATTGATTTTCAAGAGCCAGTTCTGCTCCTATTTTCCCCCATGTTCAGTGACATCCAGTTTGATTTTGACATCAGCCATCCTGGGAATATTTATACCACAGAAATTGGCAAACACTGCAAATCATGGCTGCTTTTTTTTTCCTCCAGAGAGTCACTTCTCCAGCACATCTCACTGTTTGAAATTGTGAGGCAAACCTACTGTCAGTCTTGAGATGAGACAGAGGAACATTGACAGGGGAAGCTGCGATGGTTGGGACTATTTTTAGAGGAATTCCATTCAATTCTTTGCCTTCCTTGTTCTCACTTCAGCCTACAAAACTACAAAGAGCTTAATCCTTATTTGCTTTAACTGTCAGGCTTTTTTCTTAATCTCAACTTCTATTGCATCTGGAATAGAGGTTCCCTCCCTGATACTGGGTTGTGAACTCTTCAAAGTTTCTGCTTTTACAGGAAGAAAAATCAAATTCATATACGCACAGCATTTTCTCCTGAAAAAAAGTTGAAAAATGTAAATGAGATATTATACAGGAGATGTATTTAAGAGAGAGAGAGGATTATTCTTACATTCAAACAGCTGTGAATCATTGACGGAGCTTTACCACAGTTATGTTTACCCTTGTATGGTTCAGTGTGCCATTTGGATTATCTCTTAGATAACCTCTTAAGAAGAAAAAGTATAGCTTAGCTTGCTTTCTTTTCTACAAACGCACCTACTGCACTGAGTATGTTCTGTTGATGACCGAGCAAGGAAGGTTTTCTTTTCTCTGCCTAATTCTGTTTTCTAGAATTTAGATAGAAGCCAAGGACACAATGATGAAGAAACAGAAGCCTAGAGAAAATAAGTTACTTGGCCTAGAGAAGTGTCTAGCACAGAACAGGAACTCAATAAACATTGCTAACTGATGGACTGAAGGTCCCAAGTCGCAAAGCAAGTAGTGATAACAGAAGTTCCTTGGAGCTAGAGTTGTTTTGTTTATTTGTTTCCACAGTACTTAATGAAGTCCCAGATCAAAGTTTCAATATGTTTTCAAAGATTACATATTTTATTTCTTTCATAAGAAAGAGAGAGAGAGCAAAAAAGAAAGAGAAGCACTCATGATAGGGTGTTGTCATGCTACAATGCCCTTCCCCAGGCTCCAGCCAGCCAGGATCCTGGGTGTTTGTGTACGGGACACAGGAGTGTTTTAGACTGACCTGCAATCTGTGGGCCATGTGGCTACAGAGTTGGGGAGCAGCATGCTATTGCCTGCAGCACTGCGGCTGAGCCTCAACACATTTTTTTTTTTGCCATGAGTCAGAGAGACAGAGACGAAGAGACATAGAGACAGCACTCTTAACAGGGTCCTGACACTTTTTTTTTTTTTTTGGAGTGGTCTTTGCTACAGGGCGCGTGTGCTCGCCAGACAGAGAGAGACAGAGAGATAGAAAGCGAGAAATTACCCCACCTCCCCCCAGGGGGGATGGCCACACCACAATCCCTCCTCCATTCTCCTCTCCAGATCTTGGGCATGTGCGCACACACGCCCGGTGTGAGCTTAAGCCACTGGGTCCGGGACTCGAACTGTGGTCGACTACATGGGAGTTCAGCGACATAGCCATTACGCTAATTGCTGGTCCCCTGATACTTTGTTCTACCCTCAGCCAGCCCTAGGCCATGGTCAAGGCACATGCATATCCAGAGTACTCAGGAAGGTCATGAGATGCAAAACTGGCACCTTCCCATGTGGCTCTACCTTGGCGAGCATTGTATTAGGTTGCTGGGTAAGTCATGGCATTTTTTTCTGTTTATTTCTATGCAGAAATACATTATGACTGTCCTGACAACCTACTATTTCTACTGCATCATCACCTGCCCTTTTTGATATCTTTTAACCAATTAGTTATTGTGACAATGAAGAAGTTCCTTTCTACCCTCTTTGCATATCTAGGTCATCTCTAAAATGGAAATAAGAATGCCCTAAAGGCAGGAGACCGGATTAACAGATCTTTCGTAGTCCAGTTTGGCTGAGAGCTCTCTAACTCTCATTGTTAACAGAAGAGAACATGATGCAATATGGGGAGGAGGGTTAAAGGGAAAACACGTTTCTCTCCTTTCACTTCGAATCTCAAAGCTGTCCTAATCCAGGCCTTTATACACCGTTCCTGTTCATTGCACTCTCAGAAGGTATTTATGTGGTTATAAACTGACCAGTGAATGGTACGACTTAAGGATAGGATGCTTTTATGTGATGCTTCAAATAAAAGGCAGAAATCAAAGTATATGTCTTCCTTAGTTCCTTGCAGCTTGGATGATGAGGTTCTCAGCTACAGTCTTGCACAAGGACTCTATGGCTAAGCATCAATCCATTGAGATATCGAGAAGGAGAAATGACGTCCTTGAATCACTGTGGTATGCCCTAGTGTGGCTCGGCTGGGTGGTGGAGATTTAAAATTGTGCCTACAGCTTACACAGTATCGTGACATTCAGCAAACCAACCTAACCCCATTTGTAATCCCCGTGCTCAAACACCTGCAATCATGTAGGAACTATTTCTTCTCTATACCTTTTCTCCCAAGAGCAACCTTTGGACTCCATTTGTCCTAAAGCTTACTCACTGCCTCATGGTAGGTCTTCAAAAAACAGTAAGACCCAATACAAGCCAGCAAGAGCTTTTAGAAGAGGGTACCATCTTGCCCTTATTCCATATTTTGGGTGTCTAGGCCAACTGGGAATTAAGAAAGACTTGTCAAGTTTATTTTAATTAAAATGAAAAGAAAGAAAATTCACTTTAACATTTCTAATCAACAGGAGTCTAATGAGTCATGTTGGTTCCTGGAGTTGAGACACAGTAGGGCATTTTTGGAGCTAATTTACTTCATTAATATGCGAAGAATGTAGATTACCCGGCATTTTCTAGGAGGCTCAGGAGCCAAAAATGTCACAGGGAAAGTTTTATTTTGCATGTGATGTTAAACAGATGTTCCACATCGAACCAACTGTAGCATTTAATATAAAATGTTGTCAGTTCGAATAATTATCTTATTTTCTGCCTCAATCTCACTTTTAACATGAATCTACAACTCTCCCCCCCAAATTATTCCTCTTATCTAGTTTTTACACTTGTCACCGATGCTAGTAAGACTGCTGTGTCTGGCTCTGGGCTGCTGGAAATAACTTGGTCTTTAAAGCCCATCAATCTGGGATCAATCCGGGGGTGTTATTTTTCTGAGAGACATTTTAAAAGGTCAATTTAGTTAACGTACCTTTCGTTCAATATGTAACAAATATGTACCTTTTGCTCAGTGCTGTGGAAGGCACTAGAGAAATGGGGAGATTCAAGGCACTGTGAACCTCGGTTTTCTTGTTTGTAAATTAGGGCTCAGAAGTGCTTTTATTTTTTACATTTAATCATTGTGTATACCATAGTGTATTGCAGCATACCAAATGAGTTTTCCCATCATAAATACACTGCATATTGGTCCAGTCAAAGACATTACCACGCACATTATAATCAACATTTTGGGTCCCTTAAATGTTTGGCTTCTTTCTCCTTCCCCTTGATTCCCTCCCTCTCATTATACCAGAACTTCTGCTTCCCAAGAATGTGGTGCTGATGAGATGAGATAGGAGACAGAAGATGCATGGGCATAGTGGACATTCAATAAATGGTAGTTTTATTCCCCTCCTGGAACCCCTACCCCATGCATCAAAGCCTATAGCTATAACTACACTTAGGCACTGAACTGCAAAGTTAGGATTTTATAAGTGCAAGACTAAAATGTGGGCTTGAAACTGTACTCTAGGGATGAGCAGTTGGCGTAATGGTTATGTCACTGGACTCCCATGTAGTCAATCATGGTTCGAGTCCCAGACCTGGTAACTTAAACTCACGCCTGGCATGTATGCGTGCATGCCCAAGATCCCGAGAGGAGAATGGAGGAGAAGGGACTGCGGTGTGGCCATCCCCGCTAGGGGATGATTTCTCGTTTTCTGTCTGTCTGTCTCTCTCAGTCTTTCTGATGAGCACAGGCGCCCTATAGCAGAACCCTCTCAAAAAAAAAAAAAATTAAAAAAAGAAACTGTACTCTGTGGAGGACAGTTAAACTGAAACTCTCAGTGAGAATATAATCCAGACCTCATCATTTGTAACATGATCTAGCAAACAATTTGTAAGTCAAGCACTATGCATCCACATTAACTCTTTAACTAACAACTCGTTAGCACAGTCTTGACAGAAATTATGAATTCAGTGAGTGTTTTATGAATAATAGGAATGAATTAGCTAGAGTGAGTGTGCTATGTTTTTTCTCAAGTTTACTTATTTCTTCCAGGAGAGAGAGACACACACACAATTACACAAACAGAAAATATTTAGTAAATAAGACAAAACCCCTGTCTTCATGGAGCTTATATTCTAGTGTGGAAACCAGATGATAAACAAATAGAATGGAATACAATAAATGGTAAGGAAAGGAAAATAAAGTCTTTATAGTTATAGTACACATTCTTATTCTCAGAGCATTTCTGAGGAAACTAGAAGAATCTGAGAAAAGAAACATGAGTAAATGTAAAAATAACACGGTAGCAGAGAGATGGATATGTGTGCCACTTGGGGCTGAGATGGTCGTGGAAAGTCTCTCTGACAAAGTGCTGGTTGAGTAGGGAAATGAAGGAAGTTAGAGAGCTAGGGTAAAAACATTCCAGAAAGGGTCAGACAGTGGTGGTGTGGTTAAAGAGGTTCGATCCCATATGTCCAACTACACAGTTAAAGTCCTGGACCCAGCAACCTGAAAAACATGTCAAGTGCATGTGGGTGATCATGCTTGCCCAAAATCCTAACGAGGAGAATGGAGGAAAAGGGATTACAGTGTGGCCGTCCCCTCTGGGGTGTGCAATCACTCACTCGCTCTCTCTCTCTGGTGAGTGCACATAACCTATAACAAGCCAAAAACAAACAAACAAACAAAACAAAACAGAAACAAACAACCCCCACCCCCAAACAACAACAACAACAACAACAACAACCTCAGTGGGGCCAGCAGGTGGCATGGTGCTTGAGGGCACTATACTCTTACATGGCCCACCGTGGTTTGAGTCCTGGACTTGGCTTTCTCACTTTTTTCTCTCTCTGTCCCTCTCTGGTCAAATTAAAATAAATAAATAAAGTTAAATAAAATAATTCTTTTTAAAAAATTAAAAAAAAAAAAAACTGCAGCAAGTTCTGAGATTCTACTGCCTACTCGGGAGCCAGCAGGTGGCGGGGTGGTTAGAGCACTGCACCACCACATGGCCAACCATGGTTTGAGTCCCAGACCTGGTGACTTTCTTTCTGATTTTCCCTCTCTGCCTCCCTCTGGTGAGCACAGGTACCCTATAGAAAAAAATTAAATAATAATAAAATTAAATAAATGCTTTAAAAAAGAAGAGTTGTCTATTTGAGGAAGATTAAGATAGTTGACATGACTGGTAGGTGGAAGGAGGAGGGAAGATAGAGGTAACAGGAGATGAGAAGAGATCCTGGTGGGCAATGATGCCGATTTTATATTTTGTTCTAAACATCATAAAGCGACAGCTAATATCCAAGGGTAGCACCAACAATACCTGCTCTCCTTGTTCAAATATGTCCCAGTGTGTTGGAGTTATTTCCCATCCCTTTGTATCTGGGCTGACTATGTGATGCCTTTGAAAACAGAATATGATACCATGATATTCTGAGACTTCAAGTCCAGGCATCAAGAGAATGGCATTTTTGGCTTTCTTCCTCTTTGAACACTGGGAACCTCCCTCCCAGAACCACTCCATGTGCCATGGAGAGGTCACATGAAAAGCTGAGGTTTCCAGATCTTCCAACTGACAATAGCGTGGACTGTCATCATGCAGGAAGCCATTTGCCCATCTGCACATGTCAGACTACTTGAGTCTGAGATGAGCCCACGCAATGTAGCATGCAATTAAAGAACAACCTGGGCTGGGAAGAGTGAATGGCATAATGGTTACATTGCTGGACTACCATGTAGTTGACTGTGGTTCAAAACCCAGACCCAGTGACTTAAAATTCATGCTGGGAATGTGTGCATGCATGCCCAACATCCCCAGAGGAGAATGGAGGAGAAGGGATTTCAGTGTGACCATTTCCCCCTGGGGTGGGGGTTGATTTTTCACTTTCTGTCTCTCGGACTCTCTTTCTGGTGAGTGCACATACTACATAGCAAAAATCTCTCTAAAAAAAATAAAAAACAACCCGAGTCAAGTCCCATGAACCCACAGAATCATGGAAGGCAGTAATGTGGTGGTGTTTTGTTTTTCTTTTTTGTTTATTTGTTCTGCTCATGCACTCACCAGAAATAGAGTGAGAAAGGGAAAGTGAGAAAGCACTTCCACCCCCAGTATGGAGTGATCACATCGTAATCCCTTTTCTTCTACTTCTCCTTCCTTTGGGGATTTTGGGCATGCACACACAAACACACCCAGTAGGTATCTCAAGCTGCTGGGTCCAGGACTTGAACCACATAGTTGGCCATGTGACATCTGGTCTCCTTTACTTTCAGACCATGGACTGGCTCAGTGATGCTTTAATTTAGGAACTTGTAAGGGTTACTTATTACACAGCAATAGATAACTAACACAGATGAGATGCCATCTCTATTACATTTAATTAATTTTCATACCACCCCTAAAGGGTAAGCTTCATTATTATTCCTATTTGATATGTAAATAAACAGAAGTTAAATATGATTTGCCAAAAGTCACATAGGATGTAAAAGAGAGAGTGTCTGACCTCAGATCTTCTACAGAGTGATTTCCTCTCCAGTAGAACTCAGCACTGATCCAACCAAACAGACCCACATAAATTTCACGGACATAATGGCTCATTTCAGATGCTCCATTAATCAAATTGCTTATACCTGTGCCATGCCTATTAAAACATCTAACAGTTAAATCTAAAGCCAGATTCTTCTACCATCTGCATCATACTATTTAATATCCAGACTAAATATGCTCTGGGGATGTGAATGCAGGAGATAAGTGAAGACTTAATGTCTACCAAATGCTTTGAGGCTGAGAAAAAAACAAATGAACAAATTTATGAATTAACTTCTGCTTATTTTGAAATTCAAAAGACTCACTATTAGTCATCTAGGTTTGGGGCTTCTGTCTTGTTCACAGTTGTTCTAATTTGAAAATGTGAACAGAGTTATTCCTAGGGAGAGATGCGATGCTTGTGAAGGTGTGAAAAGTAACTATATTTAGATTGTGAAGCTAAGAGATCAACATTCGATTTGTTTGCTGAGAGGTTAAGCTGAAAATAAATGCATGAGTGGATTTTTCCTCTTTTCAGTGCATGAGAAAACATGGAGAAAAGTAAGTGCGTCCTCTACCACATGAACTCTACTAAGGGCCTTGGCAGTTGTGCTTCTTACAAACATGGCGTCTGGGTACAGGGGAAGCAGACATCACGTGAGAAATTGCTGTAGCGTAATAAGCCTCAATAAATACTAATTTGCTGAAAATCTCCCTATTTCAAGACTCAGTTTCTATTGGGATATTGGAAAAGTCATGACACATTTTTGCATAGAAAAACATAGAAAAAATATGTCATGACTTTTCCTACAACCCAATACATCTGTAGGCTTGTAGGCTGAAGTTGTTACCCAAGAAGGCAGGCATACTCTTTGACTTCCTCATTTACCTGTGATGGTTACTTTCCACTCTCTGATTCCAGGTTTGTTTATTTATTTATTTATTTATTTATTTATTTATTTATTTATTTTTAGTAAGACAGTGCCTTCATGATGTTGCCCAGGATGACCTCGAATTCCTCCTGTTTTATTCTCCTAAGTAGCTGGGACTGTAAGCACATAGCTGGTTTGCCTCACACCATTTTCCAAACAATGGCTTGGGATCTCTGACTGGTCACCTACAATTGGCCCTTGAGAAGAAATTATTTATCCTCCGGTAGATAAGTATAGGCTGTCCTCTAAGCTCTGACCTTTATGACTCCACAGTCCCAAGTTCATGGAAATCTGTAGAATAACCCAGACTCCTTTTAACATGCTGTCACTCTAACAAAATGAAACTGATGTTACCATCCACAAAGGTATCAAACGACCCACGTGGACTGAACTGAGTGATTAATTACTTACGTACTAATTATCACTTCATTTTTCCCTGCAGTGCTTACAGCATCGTCATATAGTTAGGATGCAGAAAGCACTTTCGCTCTCTTGAGTGACAAGGTGAGCGGAAGTATCTCTCTACTAAAATTGTCCCTGTAATTTGTGAGTCATAACAAATCATCTTTTTATCTAGACTTTTGAGTTATCAGACTAAGGATTTAAGATGTAGGAGTTGGTGCCCATACAGATTTGAGCAGGGAGGTGAAAATACCAGTAAATAAGAGCAGAACCTTTAAAATAATACTGACTTACGTTTAAAGGATTTTGTAAGCCTTTTTTAGGGAAGTCAGACCAGAAAATGACAGTGTCTGCTCTCAAGGAGCTCATTGTCAAGATGCAGCAAGATCCTAACAAGATCAATACAAATACCAGGACTCATTAAATCAAGTATTAGACAGGAGCAGGGTATACTCCAAGTTTCATTGGAGGGCCATTGTAAACTCGGACTCAAACAGGATCTTAAAGACAACTCCTGAGAGGGTGCAGGACTCGTTTCATTTTTTTCTTCAAATGTTTACATTTTAATTTACATTTAATTACATATATTTTTACAGTAAACATTGTTTCACACTGTTTTTCCAGCAGGACTCATTTCTATAACCTGTAGCACCTAGTGTCTGGAATACAACTGATTTTGAAGAAATGCTTGGAGACCTGAGTAGACAGAGAAGTGTTTAGGTAAAGAGCAGAATTGACAAGGGTGGATCGCATAAACCAAGCAGAAAGCCTGCCTTGGGTGGGTTCTGGAACATGGAGGACTAGCCTGGAGAAGGATGTCTAAGAGGTGAGAAAAGATTCTCTCTCCAATCAATCTCACTCCCATCTCTGGCTCAACCATGTATCCTATTCCAAATATTCTCATTTGTCATGTAAATACCATGCCAACAGACTTTTGTATACTCCCCCCATGTGGCCACTTGATGTCTCCCTTGGGATATTTCTCTGGGCACTCAAAGTCAAATTGCCTAAATCTTCTCTTAAACCTCTTAATTTCTGGACCAGCAGATGACATAATAGTTATGTCACTGGACTTCCATGTAGTCCACCACGGTTCAAGTCCCGGATTCGGCAACTTAACACTTGTGCCGGGTGTGTGTGCCCAAAATTCTGGAAGGAGAATGGATTGTAGTGTTGCCATCTTCCTCGGTGTGATTTCTCACTTTCTGTCTCTTCAGCCTGCGCACCCACCCTGCAGCAAAAACCTCTAAAAAGAAATCAGACAAACAACAAACCTCTTGCTTTTCTAATATTGGGAGTGCAGACTGAAAACAATGTTAGTATCTTTTTTTTTTTTAAGTTTATGTGTTTCTTCCATAAGGGAGACAGAAACAGAGATAGTCACCCCAAACTGCAATCCTTTCTTTCCTATTCTTCAATACACACATCCATTACACTGAAAGCTCAGACTCTGTGCCCAGTACTTTATGTGATGCTCACTCCAACACACACACACTTGGACATATTTTGGACATATTTCCTCCTTCTTGTGCCAGCAAAGTGGCATAGTGGTAAAGGCAGCTGGATCCCACATGGCCAACTTCATGGTTGGAGTCCTGGACCAGGCAGCTTAAGAGACATGCCAGGTATGTGTATATACATGCCTAAAACCCTGAAAAGAGAATAGAGGAGAAGGGATTACGGCATGGCCATGCCCCTTGGAGAAATTTCTTACCCTCAGCCACCTTCTCTGTCTCTGTCTCTCTTCAGTAAGCACACACACTGTATAGCTAAACTTAAAAGGAAAGAGAGAGAGAAATCATTTCCTCATTCTTTCATGGATGGTATTAACTTGATTCAGTTTTTTGTCCCCCCCCTTTAAATTTGTGAGCTACTCAAACCGTATTCACACTTGTCATAGTATCCCTACCACACAATCTTACACACAGCTGGCACTCAACCAATGCACACAGAAAAAAAGAAATTAATGAGGGAGACTGGGAGTTCATCACTAGAGGAACCTCAAGGCCAGGCTAAGGGATTTGGCCTTCCTCCTTTAAGTATTTAGGATCCCCATAGCCTTGGCTCTATTAAGCGGCATCTGCAAGGCTATGAATTGGGAAGATTGTTCTGGCATCGACAGGTAAAACGATGGAGGTGGGGGTGGAATCAGTCAAACAGAAAAAGCCTTGATGTTCTGAGGAAATGAGATGCCTTAAATGAATGAAAAACTAGTTAGGAGAAAATGAAAAGTACAGGCATTAAAATAAAAATTTAGACGAAAAATATAAATCAGTCTCTCATTGAGCTTAACTCCATATTTCTAAAGCCTCGCATGATGATACCATTAGTGTTGCACAGTTGTCTGTGGTAATGAGGCAGGGAGGAGGGTGTTAATATAAAACCATCTTACATCACTTCTGGGATAAAGAGCAGTAAAAATGAATACACTATGTAAGAATTAAAATAAACCTTTTTTATGCCAGTCTCTCTGTCTGTCTTCCTCTCCCTCCCCGGCCCCCCACAAACATCCTATAAATAGCTTGAAAAGGTGGCTTAGCTTATGTTATTTGCCCTGTCCTAACCATCCAGCAATAGAAGTAAGTGTGAATACAGAAAACTCATGTAGAAAAGAGGTGAATGGTGACCTCTCAATGTGCCACTGAGTGTGTCAGCAGACCCCGGGTGAGTTGGAAGCTTGTGCCAACCTCATACTCACTTGACACATACCCTATGCAAAAAAAAGCATCTCTCATTGATTCATTGCCTGGTCCAGAAAACACAGTCCTATTCCCTAAGGGAATGGACAGGTGTAAGGATGAACTGAGATACTCTCAAAGGTCTTGATGGGCATGAGAAGGAAGAAATTCTGGCCACCTCGGCTGGGAAATGTACTTCCTTTTATCTCAAAACAAAGACTTTAGCTCTCAAGTATTAATGTTGCATAATTTTCAGCAATTGATGTTCGAACCCAAAATGTATTCATTTGGTAAACATTTATTGTTTGCTATATATCTGCTACTACACATTAAGGAAATTCAGTGGTGAATCAGATAGATTTGACCTCTGTCCTTATGAGCTTACAGTCTAGACAAAATAATAGACATTTAGCAATTAACTACCAGAAGATGGATGAGAATGGTGATTGGGACTATATACAGGGCTTTATGAAGTAGTCAGTGGGGTCAAAGGAGAGCGTCCAAAACTATCCTAGCACATTAGAAAAGACCTCCTAACGGAAGTGGCATTTAGAAAACAAGACCAGAATTACAGCATGACCATCCTCCATGGGAGGTACCTTCTCTCTTTCTCTCTCTATCTCTTTCTCTCTGTCTCTCTCCAGTGAGCACACAAGCCCACTAGCAAAATTTAGGAAATAACAAAAAAAAAGTCGGGGGAGGAGGTGAGATCAGTGGGTAAATAAGAACTATGAGTGAAGTCTTGAGGAAACATCCAATAGAGAAAATGCCGAGTACACAGGCCAGCTAATTTGAAGGACTAGAAAAAGCTTGGTGTGACTGGAATTTGGAGACTAGGGTGGAAAGTGTTGAGAGTTAAGACTATTAAGATAAATGTTGACTGGGGCTGACTTATGACCTTTATTATAAATGCATTAAGAAAGCTTTTAGTGTTTGGGACCAGTAGGTACTACAATGGTTATATCACTGGACTACCATGTTGTCAACCATGGTTTAAGTTCTTGACCCAGTGGCTTAAAACTCATGCTGGGTGCATGTGCATGTGTTTTCAAAATCCTGAGAGAAGAATGGAGGAGAAGGGATTGCAGCATGGCCACTCCCCCTGGAGAGTGATCTCTCACTTTCTGTCTCTCTAGTGAGTGCACATGCCCTACAGCAAAAATCTCTCTTAAAAACAAAAAAAGAAAGAAATCTTTGAAGCGTTTAAAGCAGAAGATTGACAATATGGGATTTATCATATAAATCATCTAGCTCCTGGGAAGGGGCTATAGGGGGAAGCGCTGGTGGCCAATGGATAAAGATGCTTCATCTTTCTTCTGCCATCTTGAATTTCCTCCCCTTGCTGTTACACACATGTTTCCTTGGTTTGAGGAAAGGAACTGAACTGACATCTCCTTAGCTTTGAGATTGCTAGTCACCTTGGATAAGAATATAAAAAGAGCCAATAGAATCTGAGGAAATATTTTATTCTATCACGAACTCATCTACACATTTTTTAAAAGTTAGTCTCCTTCCCCGCTACATTTTTCATCCAACAAGTTGAAGAGACAAACCGACCATTCCAATGCAATGGGATGACAGCTAAAATGGAAAAAGGCCTTCTCAGAGAAAGTCACAGGATGAACACTAATGGGGAGGTTAGTCTTGGTGTGGGATGTCAGGGAATGCTTTCAAGGGAAGTGACACTTGAGCAGAGTACTCAGTATAAATAATGATAATGTTAATATGGTAGCTAATAATAATATCATGAATAATATAAACAAATATTTATGAAGTACCTATTGCTATGTTCCAAGTGCTTTTTCTTACCTTGTCTTATTGATCACCATAAGGACCTGGCAAAGTAGGTATTTTTAAGCTGGTTTTTATAGATGAAAAAACCAGAACCACATAAATGTAAACAATAAGCTAAACAGTTTAGCAAGTGTAGTCCAATCTGAAGTCTGACCTTTCTAGCAGACTATGCTTCTAGGATTTAACCAGGTAAACTAAGAAAGGAAATGCTTTTGGGAACCAGCAGTTAGCGTAATGGCTATGTCGCTGGACTCCCACGTAGTCGACTGTGGTTTGCGTCCCGGACCCGGTGGCTTAAAACTCATGCCGGGCGCGTGTGCGTGCATGCCCAAGATCCCGAGAGGAGAATGGAGGAGAAGGGATTGTGGCGTGACCATCCCCTCTGGGGAGTGATTTCTCACTTTCTGTCTCTATGTCTTTCTCTGCCTGGCGGCCGCACATGCCCTATAGCGAAAAACCTCTCACAAAAAAAAAAAAAAAAAAGAAAGGAAATGCTTTCTAGGGAGATGAAGCAGCATGAGCCAAACCGTGAAGGAAGAGAGCGCGCAGGACATTGGGGAAATGAACGGCATCTCTCTGCAGGCTGAGAAGGTACATGTGGAAATGTGCTGAGAGGGGCAACTGGGGAGACAAGCTAAAGCCGGTTCCTGACCAGCATTAGGATTTCACTCTTAACACTGGGGAGTCTCTGAAGACTACAAAACCAAAGGGTGGCATGAGTTGATTCAATCAAAATTTTAACATAGACATTTTAGGAACACACCTTGAAACCATAGCATAAACCAACAAGTCCAAAATCGCTTTTCTCTGTCCATATGTAACTCTGTCAGGTGCCCAAGCATCTAGCACATTTCAAGATTATTTTATTTGATGATTTACTACAAATGAAATTTTACATAGTGATATCTCTAAATTTCATCTGCCATGCTGTATCCACAGACAAGGGTTAAAAGCAATTATTTTGAATCATTTCAACCCCCTGGAAAATTAATCTTGTTAGAACTCAAGGAAGCTTTATCATTGTTTCTATTTAAAGATGAAAAAGAAAACACTCTAAGGAATGAAGACTTCTGCTAAAGTTTAGCTGGCCCAGAGAGAGAAAGTATGGAGCCTCAGCCGCATCCCTCACACACCCTTCTGAAATATTAAGAATCGCTTAAGGATATATCTTAACACAGTTTCCTGACTAGCTGATGCTACAAACAAATTAACCTGGGTTACCACAAACTGTATACTGTACATTGTGACTTGACCCTGCCTGTCTGTCACAATTTTCCTGGAACAGAAGATACATGAAACAATAGAATACTAATTAAAATTTTGTGCTACTCTTTCTTTATTATTTATTGTGTGTACTCACAAAAGAGAAAAAGGAAGAGAGAGATAAAGAGAAAGTACTCCCCTTATAAGGTATGGTCACACTGCAATCCTTTTTCATCCATTTCTCGATCCCATCAGGATTTGGGGCATGCACACACATGTATGTGCCTGGCATGTTTTCAAGCAGTGGTACTGGGATTCCAAATGTGGTCATCTATGTAGGTAGGATGCACAGTGCCTAAATGCTGCACTGTAGGACCAACCCAGAAGTTTGTGCTATTTTTGTAAACCAACACAAGTTTTTTTGGTTTTGGGGTTTTTTTGAAGAAGTTTTTGCTATATGGTGTGTGTGCTTGCCAGAAAGACAGAGAGAGACAGAGAGACAGAAAGCAAGGGATCAGCAGTTAGCGAAATGGCTATGTCACTGAACTCCCATGTAGCTGACCATGGTTCGAGTCCCGGACCAGGTGGCTTAAACTCACGCCAGGCGTGTTTGCACGTGTGCCCAAGATCCCGAGAGGAGAATGGAGGAGAAGGGATTGTGGCATGGTCATTCCCCCAGGGGGGGTGATTTCTCACTTTCTATCTCTCTGTCTCTGTCTTTCTGGTGAGCGCACGCACCCTACAGCAAAAACCTCTCCAAAAATTTTTTTTAAAAAGCAAGAAATCACCCCCCAGGGGGGATAATCACAACACAATCCCTTCTCCTCCATTTATCTCTCGGGATCTTGGGCATGCACGCACACAGGCCCAGCATGAGTTTAAGCCACCGGGTCCGGGACTTGAACCATGGTCGACTATATAGAATTCCAGCAACATAGCCATTATGCCAACTGCTGGTCCCTTTTCCTTTCCTTTTTTTTTGTTTTTTTTTTTTTTTTTGGCTTAAACAAATTTTTA
>NW_006159827.1:3346068-3354350 GCF_000334495.1 Tupaia belangeri chinensis | reverse complement strand
AACCCTTTTTGCCACCTGTGGGCCCTTTTTCTTTTTTTTTTTTTTTTTTTTTTTTTTTTTGGACCAATACCATTTTTAAGAAAAGGTAAGAAAATAAAGATACAGAAGACCAGAATTACCATAAAGAAAAAGAAGGTAGCCATTTTGAGGGACATGAATTCCAGAGAACTGAAATCTGTGCTCCACTGGGTGACTATCTATAGTCATGTATGCTTGCTGGAGAGAGAGAGAGGGAAAAAATTACTTCCTAAGGGTTGGCCATCCCATAATCCTTTCTCTTCCATTATTCTCTTGGGATTTTGGGCACACACACACACACACACACACACGCACACACATACCTGGAGTAATTCTTAAGCCACTGGGTCCAGGGTTCAAACCATGGTCGGTCATGTGGGAGTCTAGCACCTTAACTACCACACCACCTGCTGGCCCCTTATCATGATGTTTTTAAAAAAATATTTATTTTTTTGAGGGAACCAGCAGTTAGCATAAGGGCCATGTCGCTGGACTCCCACCTAGTCGACCGTGGTTCACGTCCCAGACCCGGTGACTTAAAACTCATGCCGGGTGCGTGTGCGTGCGTGCCCAAGATCCTGAGAGGAGAATGGAGGAGAAGGGATTGTGGCGTGACCATCCCCCTTGGGGGGGGATCCCCCTTGGGGGGTGATTTCTCGCTTTCTGTCTCTA
Organism: Tupaia belangeri chinensis; assembly: GCF_000334495.1. Lineage (NCBI taxonomy): Eukaryota > Metazoa > Chordata > Mammalia > Scandentia > Tupaiidae > Tupaia > Tupaia belangeri. The sequence continues at coordinate 3,353,660 of NW_006159827.1, read as the reverse complement.
ATGTCTCTCTCTGTCTGTCTGGCAAGCGCACGCACCCTATAGTGAAAATCTCTCCAAAAAAAATAATAATAAAATAAAAAAATATATATTTATTTTTCTGAGAGAGACAGAGACAGGGAGAGAGATAAGAAGGAAGAGAGAGATAAAGACAGAGACAAGAGATAAGCACTCTCAATGGGATCTCAATATTGTGATCCACCCCAGCTTCAGCTAGCCCCAGACCATAGCCACGTGCATGCCTGGTATGTTCAGGGAGGTCTCTGGACATGAACCCACAACCTTCCTGTGTCGGTCATCCTCCCAGAGTGTTACATTACTGCTGTACCACTGTCTGGCCCCTCCTCGTATCAGGCTCTTGAGGAAAAGCAATTAGGGCCTCATGGAAAGAGTCAGAGATTAAAATAAATGAACAGAAATCATGTAAGTATTGATAGTGGATAGAAAGAGAGTGGAAAGATGATTGATACTAGGGGAGGAAGCAAAGTAGGTGGTAAGACAAGTATTAAATGATTCCCTGGCAACTGTTTGCAGCTGCCTCTCCAAAAAGTATTCACGTGTATGTTTTTCTCCACAATATCTGAAAACCCCCCAAAATAGGGTAATTATGGCCTTCTGTATCCCTAGCACCTCCCAGATATTCTTAACCGAGACATTATGACTAATGTACACCATTGATCACTTGAACACAGAGACAGGGTTAACTGTCCAGGCTCATCAATGCACTGTTTTTCAAGCTGCAAAGAATTGCCTCCCATGGCATTTGAGAAAGAAGGTTCTACAGTGAGGGTTGGAGGCACGTGTGTCTACGCCAGTACGATGACATCTTAGGTTTTGTTACGTCGTATGTCTTATTTATATTTAGGTTTGGTGGAATTTTGCGAGTAACTATAGGATATGCCATTGTTTATAGTCTGGAAATGAAGAGACTCTTGTGGGACTACAGAGTAGTTTATGATCAGTCGGGTAAACTTGGGCAAGCAACTTTATAATACCATAGCAAAATATGCATAACATAAAATTTACCATTTTAATCATTTCTAAGCATACAGTTAAGAGACACTAAGTACATTCACATTGTTATGTAACCATCACTGCCATCTATTTCCAGAACTTTTTTATTTTCTCAAACTGAAACTCACTATGCATTCAACAATACCTATTTCCCACTCTCCCTAGCCCTTGGTAAGAACCTCTACTCTTCTGTCACTATGACTCTGACTGTTCTTGGAACCCCATGCAAGTAGAATCCCATAATATTTGTCTTTTATTGACTAGCTTAGTTCATTCAGCTGTTTTCAAAGCTCATTCATGTTATAACATGTATCAGAATCTTACTGTTTTTAAAGGCTGAAAAATATCCCATCATGTGTACATGTGTGCATGCCACATATTATTTCTTCATTAATGGACATTAAGTTGTGTCTATTTTTTGGCTGCTGTAATGATACTGTGAATGGTGACGTGCAGATGCCTATTGGAGTCCAAACTTTCAATTCTGTTGTGTATATATATCTAGAAATGGAATTTCTGGATCACATGGTAATTGGGGGCTAAGTTCTTTCGAGGAACAACCATAATGTTTTTCACAATGTCTGCACCATTTTATGAGGGGTCTTCAAAAAAAATCATGGAAAATGAATATTATGAAAAAAACTATGCATGGATTTCAATTGTTTTAGACGAAAATAAACTTGCATTTTCATTTTCCACAGACTTCTTAAAATTCCCTTGTACATTTCCACCAGCAGTGCATATGGGCTACAATGTATGTATAGCCTTGCCAATCTACATTATCTTCTAGTTTTATTTTGCTTTGTGTTTATAATAGTCTTCCTAAAGGATGAGAAGTGGTATCTCATTGTGGTTTTGCTAACCACTGATCTTAAGCATCTTTTCATATCTTTATTGTCCACTTGCACATCGCTGGAAAAATATCTATTCATAGTCCTTGGCCATGTTTTGATTGAATTGTGGGTTTTTGCTGTTGAGTGTCAAGTAACTTTTTTCAAAAAATAAAATAAAAAATCTTATGGAACCAACATGTTAAGATTTATTTTTATGTATTAATTCATTTATTTTCATTTGACCAGAGAAAGACAGACACACAGAGAGAAGGAAAGTGAGAAACAAGTCACCAGGTCCAGGATGTCAACCATTGGTTGGTCATGTGGGAGTGTCCAGAGCCTTAACCACCACATGCCACCTGCTGGCCTCGGAACCCTCTTCTAAGACAGGGATTTGAAAACGATGACAGTGGGCTCTCTGCTTGTTATAAATATAGTTTTGTAGAAAACAATCACGATCATTTACTAATAATAGTATTACTTCTGGCTGCTTTCACACTGTAATAGAAAAGCAGAGTTGAGTAATGACTGACCATACAGAACAAGAACCTTGAGATGTTTTCTATCTGACCCTTTACATAAAACGTTTATCCACCACTATTCTAATGATGTCATCTGGTTGGGCTATTCAGAACAAATGCCAGTGGCTAAAAGCATATTTGTCCCCTCTTTTTAATATTTTTGGTCTACAAAAAGGAGTCTATGATCAGCCCTGTAGCTTACGGTTACCTAATAAAATACACCATGGAACATACTTAAACTAACACATACTTGCTGTTTATCTGAGATGCATATTCATCTGGGATCCTTGTAACTTACTGGCTTAACCTGACATTACTACTAAGGTTTTGGAAAACCAGGGTGAGTAGCAAGCTACAAACCTTTTGGAAAGGAGGAATACATTAAACAAGTTTTATATCTTTTCCTCAACATCTCCAAGCATGTGTTCCTAATTTTTCTCCAGCTAGATGGCTCTTTTTTATTTTTGCATGACCCACTTCTCTTCATCTTTAAGACTCAGGACCATGTGAAGGTTCCATGGACCACACCACGGGTGAAGTCAGATGCCCCCTTCTCTACCATCTATCAATAATTGCACCTGCCAATAATAATAATGGTGATGACAGCAACAACAGCTAGGATGCAGATGCTGACTTTTATATGTGAGGACCTTGCGAACACACAAGAGGGCCTCAGAAAATGGTTGAGAATGAACTTAATTCAAGTGGGACAGCACCCGAGCCAGGTCACTGACCGGACACCTCTTTTGTCCTCCTTTACAGCGTGGACTTATTCTCAGCTGATTAAAAAACTGAATGAGGGGAACCAGCAGTTAGCGTAATGGCTATGTCGCTGGACTCCCACGTAGTCGACCGCGGTTCGTGTCCCGGACCCGGTGGCTTAAAACTCACGCCGGGCGCGTGTGCGTGCGTGCCCAAGATTCCGAGAGGAGAATGGAGGAGAAGGGATTGCGGCGTGACCATCCCCCCTGGGGAGTGATTTCTCGCTTTCTGTCTCTATGTCTCTCTCTGTCTGTCTGGCGAGCGCACGTGCCCTACAGTGAAAATCTCTCAAAAAAAAAAAAAAACTGAATGAGGGGTGGGTAGGTGGCATGGTGGTTAAGATGTTAGACTCCCACACGGCCGCCTATGGTTCAAGTCCTGGATCTGATGGCTTGTTTTCTCACTTTTCCTCTCTCTGTCACTCTCTGGTCAAATTAAAAAAGATAATAAATAAAATAAAATAAGTAACTTCACAAAAGAAGAAAGGAATGAAATTCTCTTTGGACGGTCTCTCCTCATCGCCCTCTAGGCCTCTCTCTCTCAGCCTCATACACACAGCGTTCCTCCTGCAGCACCGAGGACCATCGGACCCGAGCGAGGCAGAGTAGTCAATGCCCTTGTCAACCGTCATTCATCCCAATACACCCATTCTGTGTCCCAGTCCTTCAAGGTCCCGACTTTTGCTCCTTAGAGATAAAAGATGCTAAAAGAATTGTTGTAAATATATTTATTTGCAAAAATATATATTATATGCTCTTGCTCATAATGGAAAATTCCTTAGAAAGAGTTTCAGACTAGATGTTAACCATGGGAGGGAGGGGGGAGGATTCTAATTCCTCTTTCTAAAATCTGACTCAGAAGCAAAAATGTAAGCTACAACTAAAGAAGAACTCTTCCTCATCTGACCGCTTAGACGGTCTTTGCCGGTTTTTCCTCCAGTCCATTCGTCATCCTTTCCCTATTCTACGTTCTACTGGAACAGCTGACTCTACAAAGCCCAAGCTTTCTTGCCAAGTGGTGTCTCGCTAGGCTCAGCCAACAGGAGGCGCTGGTGGGAGAAATTGAGGCTTCTGTCTTCTCTGCTCTTTGTTATGGGCCGGATGTTTGGCAGTAGCTGTGTCCCCACCATGGTTCTGTTCACACTGGGCAGCCCTGGCTCTGGTGACACCATCTCTACCTTCTGTTTCTTATGCCTCAGAATGACAGTGGCTTCCTACATTACTAAATTCCGAGGTGTCTCCCACTCTTTTCAGCTTTGGAGCCTCCAGCAGCTTTCTAACTAGCTACTTCTGTTACACTCTTGCTGCTGAACTGGACCCCTGACTGACAAAGCTACCCTTCAGAGGCTAGCAGGTGGCATGGCGGTTAAGGTGTTGCATTTCCACGTGGCCCAACTGCAGTTCGAGTTCTGGACTCAGTGGCTTGAAACGTACTTTGGGCACATGTGTGTGCATCCCTTAAATCCTGGGAGGAGAATAGAGGAGAGGTAATTGCAGCATGGCCATCCTCCCTGGCATGCTATTTCTTATTTTCTCTCTCTCCCTCTCTCTCCTGGAAGCACACGTGACCTATGGCAAAAACCTAAAAAAAAAAAAAATAATAATAATAATAAAAAAATTTTAAAAAAAAGCTGCCCTTCAGGAAAGATGCTACTAAAGTCTGCCGTCATCCCAGACAAGACTAGGGCTAGGAGAGGAGAGAGGGACTGCTCTGGATTCCCAAATCCTGACTCTACTTGCACTCATTCTAGATTTGGGGAGAGCAGGGTAAGAGGAGGAGGATTAGAGAAGGACAGGGATGAATGTCACTAACTTTTGTTTATCACTTAGATGACTAGAACTCTTGATTACCCCTCAGGACAACTGTTTGAGGTAAGCATACAAGATCCACAGGGACTGAAAAACACTCCTGGAAGGTAAGTCAGGAGGAGGCGCTGCTGTGAAAGGCTGAGCTGTGTCTCCAGGGTTACCTACCTATGATGCCGTGATCAAAACCTAGAAAAGTTTTGGTTTTTTCACTCGGCCTCATTTACAAGACATACATTTTTTTTAAAAAAAGACAGAAACCAGAACTCACAAAAATCAAACTAAACAAGAAAATTTTGTCTTCGATCTTGAAATAACTCCTCATGCCTGGGTTTTCTTACACTAATAAGTGATTTTTTAAAAAATGATGTACTTTCTACAAAACAAAGTGGATTCATCTAGATAGATTACCTCAGATGATACCTACACACTTGAAAAGTTAATGTCAGATCCAGAAACCTTATTATCTCACGGTATTTTATGATGCTATCAGGTGGCCCCGTGAGCCTCTCCACATAAGTTCAGGAAGCCCTAACAGATATTGCTCCAGCTGACCATGAAATTAAGCTCAGTTTTCGCTGACCACTGCGGGAGGTCAATGACGAACATTAAGAGTCACCCCGACTCCACGGGAACATCAGAACCTGAAGGGTCAACTTATCTACCTTCGGCGTTGACTGCTGTTCTATCACCCTGGTTAAGTTCATGTGGAGTCAGTAATTGTTCTAGTAAACCAAAGCCCAAAATAGAAGTTCTATTATGTTTTAAGGCTCGTGATATTTCTGTAGTTACTGTAACATGTCATAGCCATTGAGTAGGTACAGCTAGCCAACTTTAGCATGGACAAACAATGGGAAAATCGTAAACTGAACATGTAAGCGAATGCTCAGTTTCAATAATCTAATATATGCCATACATTCACACACACACACACACACACACATATGCACACACACATACACACAAATAAACACAGTATGCATACTCAAACTTTAGAGCTGAATGGAGTATTAGAAATAGCATCGTGTCTGTCCTTAACTTTATAAAAAAAAGATACTCTGATGGAAGGAAGTCAAGGTACATACATGGGGAATGTATACACACACACACAGGTATACTATGTGTGTATGCACAATATATGTATACCATGTAAATTATGTATATGTATACATGCACATAACATATATATATATACACACACACATACATACATACACACACACACACACAGAAAAATGAGAGAGAGAATGAACATGTACCAATTAAGGTACTTGTTGGTGATACCACGAGTCAGTATCAGAATTCTAGTTAGAGGGAAGCTGCCTTTGGGCTAGGAAGCCTTTTGGGAAAGTAATATCCTACTGAAAGGGGTCAGAGGAGACCAAACAGCTCTCCAGGTGGGGTAAGCTAAGAAGAGAATGGAGAGAAGATTGGAAAAAGGAAAGTGTGACATTTGTGAGATGCCTAATGGTCTAGAGTTTTCAAAGCAGACACTCGGGGTGTTACATTTACTAAAAGTAGGTAACATACTTGTGGTTACTCTGCTGTAAAGACTCCCAGAGCGTCTAACCTTCAGCTGAGCCTGCAATGTACATAAGTCCATGTATCTGAGTTTGGGGTAAAGTTAAGGTGAAGGGTTGAGTCCCAGGAGCAGACAGGCATGGAACAGGAATAGCAGACCCCAGAACCTGAGGTTTGGGCTAGATGAAGTATTTGCATGCACAGAAACTGGCTGAGCAGGGAAGATGAGCTTGTCAACCCTGGAAGAGATTAGAGAACTTGGGACTGACACGAGGTCATGGCATAAGCAGGCTGCTGGTCTGTGCACACACGTGTGGACCTCCTGTTACGGATGTAGTAGGAATTTCTATAGATCTTGGTTTACTGGGATGCGTGCAGTGGGGTCTGGGAAGGCGGTAGTGTTGTCAGAGATTTGAGCTGATCAGTCAAGAGAAGAGCCGTAATCCTAGTTTCCAGAGAGATCTAAACAATAATGCTGAGAAGACTTGACGGCCAGGGTGACAATGCCTGCCAGGGGAGAGGGGGCAGGAGGGAAGCTTTACCCTGAAGCCATAGGGATGGGTTGCACACAGAGGATGAGCCATGAAATCACCACCATTCACCTCAACATCCTTGAGTGTTGAACCCTTGTTTATCCTTGTGTTATGGACAATTCCCAACTATCGTCTCAGGAAATCAGCAGAATTTGTGTCCTATCAAGCCAAGTTAATGCCTTAAAGCCATAGTGTCACTCTCAGCAGGGAGAGAAAAGTAGGAGGTAGATGTTCTTATATCAAGCCAGAATCCACTCCAGAGCACAGCTGGGAAGGAATGGTAGGTGTGGTAAGAGGCCACGTGTGGAAGTCTGGGCTTACTCCAGCCTTCCTGGAAAACAGGTGTTTGCCTACCTGGTTGTCCTCTCAACCTGCATATGCTCCTATTGGCTCTATTTTTTTCTTGCACGTCACTGGTAAGGTATGGTTGAGCAACACGTTGGAAATCAATAAGAATAGCCTAGACAGAGGCTTTTTAAAACACATGTGACATAAACTTGATTCAAACTAACGCAAGTAAAAAGGGAAGAATTGGGTCATAGATGTGTGAAGTGCAGATGTGTGAAGCCACTTTTTGGCAAGGCTAAGACTCACACAATAGGGAAA
>NW_006159827.1:3337885-3345644 GCF_000334495.1 Tupaia belangeri chinensis | reverse complement strand
TCCTCCATATCCAGCCATCCAGGGTGTCCACAGGGAAGTGGTTCAAGAACCCCTGTGGATACCAAAATCTGAGGATGATCAAGTCTTTTATTTAAATAGACAAAATACTTGCATAAAACCTGTGCACAACCTCAGGTACACTTTAAATGATCTCTAAATTACTTACAATGCTTAATATAATGTATGTGCTATGCAAATGGTTCTTGTATTGTTTAGGGAATAATGACAAGAAAAAGTCTGGTACATGCCCGTTACAGATGCAACCGTCATTGGCCTAACTACACAGTATCTATCAGCAGCAGCATAACATTTTCCATCCACAGTTGGTTGAATCCATGGCCGTGGAACCTATGAATATAAAAGCTGACTAGACCGTCTTTCCAGGAAGGGAAGATAGATCCACATACTCTCAACTTCACTTCCCACTAGCTTAGTAATTAACTTCTTTGAGAATTAAGAAACTTCTCTCTCAAAATCCTTCACATGTCTGAATAGTCTTTTGATTAATATTGTGACTCAATCATTCTGATTCTTTTTTTTTTTTTAAGAGATTTTTGCTATAGAGCACGTGTGCTCACTGGAGAGATAGAGAGACAGAAAGTGAGAAATCATCCCCCAAGCGGGATGGACATGCTGCAATCCATTCTCCTCTCAGGATTTTGGGCACAGATGTACACATGTCTGGCATGAGTTTTAAGCCACTAGGCCTGGGACTTAAACTGTGGTCGACTACGTGGGAGTCCAGTGACTTAACCATTATGCCATCTGCTGGTCCCATGACTCACTCATTCTGTAAGAAGCTAGTGAGTACTTATGATCGTCAGAGCTTTGTTCCAGGGTCAACAAGGCAGAGCTCTTCCTCTTGTAAAGCATCTACTTATGTGCCTATGCTAGCTATTCCTGGAGGCAAAGGGGTGTTGTACCTGGCACAATCTGGATCAGATACTCACTTCCATGGGGCCATGGTGTGGAGTCCAAATACTAAGCTCTGAGGCAGAAGCAGTTTTCCCATTTCTGCAGGAGCATTAAGCAGGCCAAACTATTGATACCCTATACACCCTCTCACTTCCTGTTTTCCCACTTAATAAATTCTCAACTGGGACCTCAAGTCCACCAGCTGCATTTTATCATTCAGACAAGAAAGGACGCCAGTGGAGGCTTCTCTCTGAAACAACTCTCTCAATCTCCAATAAGACACAAACACACAGGTGTAGAGTAAGCATAAGGAATTTTGCCCACTACCTCCAAGTCTGCAAACTAGGTAACTGTGTTGGCATCTTGGCAGCTGATCTTGTTTGCATTTATAAATTAAGTTTTAATGCTCATATCTGTAGAGGTGATTTTTTTTTCTTTTTTTCTTTTTTTTTTTGGCATTTGACTTTTGGCTCAGAAGCAAAATGTCATGGTATTTTTTAAAGTGCATAGATTTGAAGCAAATGCAAAGCAAGTGTGTTCTGGCTTAGAAAATAACAAGACTTCATCTTGAAATGGGATGTAAGAAGAGACCACATAAAGAGAAAGAGTGTGTAGTTCTTTCGGCCACACCTTGGCTTGCCCAGCATATTTGAGTCTGCAAACATTTTCAGCAGTGCCTATGTCTGGAGGTGCATCGGGAAAGACATGACGCACTTTTGCATGGAAAAATACATCATGACTTTCCCAACGACCTGATCATTTATGAAGTCTGGGAGATTCAGGAGAAGAGACAAATCTTATAGGCACCAACAGAAACTATGTAGGGGGTTGCTACAGAAGGGTCGTTTTACGGAATGTCAAAGAAAGTCCTGTAACCATAAACCCAAGTTAGAAGGATAACAAGAATATCAAGTGCCTGACAAAAGGAGTTATACCCATAGGCAACCCGAAGAGTTCTGTGAGGACAGGGACCAAATGTGTCTTACTGAACTCTGAAACCCCAAGGCCCAGCGAAACGATTTGCACATCATGATGACAAGGATGGAGTCAGCTAGCATTTGTAGTATATCCGTTATAGTCTAGTCACTGCACTGATCATTTTTAATAAATTAGTTCTTTCTGTCCTCTTAATATACGTGGGGATACTATACCATTATTTTCTCCACCTGTTGAAAAGAAGGAAGCCAACATATCAGAAGGTAAAGTGGCTTGTCCAAAGTTACACGCTCTGAAATGAAAGCGCTAAGACTGACATCCAGGTCATTTGTCTCAAGAACCAAACCCCAACGTATCTGCTGAGTGAATGCTAAGAGGTTTTTCACAACGCAAGCGTTTCACATTTTGTCCCCTAAGAGGAGAACAGGATGATACCTTCTAGATTCTTGGCTGAGGACAGAGAACGGAACTACTTCGGGGAATTCATTTTATTGAAACCAGTCTGTAGATCAACTGATTAGAGAAGATTTTTTTTAAATTACTAAAAAGTTTCAAAGGTAAGGAATTAGATAATTTAGAAACAACATCCTCGTCCACTCTTTACAACCCCAGTCGTGTTCGGCAAAGACACCATTTCCAACCCTTCTTGCGTGTTTCTCCTGGCCGTTACCTTGAGACAGCCTGCACTTGATCATTAAGATCAAATTTAGTCACTAGTTATTATCTCCTGTGATAGTGGGGGTTTAGCCTACTTACACCACGCCTGCCTTCCAGGCTTAGTTTTTGTAAATAACCTTTTTTTGACATCTACTATTTTTTTTGCTTTGTTCTATTTTTTATTTTATTTAACTTTATTTATGTATTTTAATTTGACAAGAAAAGGACAGAGTTGGGACCAGCAGTTAGCATAATGGCTATGTCGCTGGACTCCCATGTAGTTGACCACGGTTCAAGTCCCGGACCTGGTGGCTTAAACTCACGCCAGGCATGTGTGCATGCGTGCCCAAGATCCTGAGAGGAGAATGGAGGGGAAGGGATTGCGGCGTGGCCATGCCCCCTGGGGGGTGATCTCTCGCTTTCTGTCTCTCTGTCTCTCTGTCTGTCTGGCGAGTGCATGCACCCTATAGCAAAAACCTTTCAAAAAAAAAATAGAAAGAAAAGAAAAGGACAGAGTGAGAAAGAGAGAAAGGAAACATGAGAAAGCACGCTGCCAGGTCCGGGACTCAAACTGCAGTCAGCCGTGTGTGAGTCCAGTGCCCTTAACCACCGTGCCACCTGCTGGCTCCATCTTTTTTTTTTTTTTTTAATTTAAGGTTTTTGTCATACTGTGTGTGTGTTCACTGGAGAAAGAGAAAGGGAAAGTGAAAAATCACCCCCCAGATGGATGGCCACAGTGCTGTCCCTGTCCCTCTCGGGATTTTGGGCATGAATACACACATACGTGCGCACACACACACACACACACACACACATACCTGGCATGATTTTCAAGTCTCTGGGTCCGGGACTTGAACTGAGGTCAACCGTGTGTAAGTCCAGTGCCTCAGCCACAGCATCTGCTGACCCCTGCAAATTGCCTTTCAATTTTAATAGCTACTCCATGCCTCAGAAGATATAAACACTCCTCTTTCCTTTAGCTCTGCTCTCTTGTGTCTAATCTTCACAATTTTTTATTTTCACTTTAATACAGTTTAGTTAGATAAGTTTTTTTTTTCTTTAGAGATTTTTGCTATAGGATATGTGCACTCACTGGAGAGACAGAGAGAGACAGAAAGCGAGATTATCACTCCTATGCCCCTAGAGGGAATGGCCATGCCGCAATCCCTTCTCCTCTATTCTCCTCTCAGGATTTGGGGCATGCGTGCACAAATGCCCAGCATGAGTTTCAAGTCACTGGGTCTGGGACTCGAACCGCAATTGGCCAGTTGGGAGTCCAGCAACATAACCATTATGCTATCTACTGGTCCTGAGTTAGATAGCTTTTACATTTTGTCTTTCTTGCTATATCTAGAGATTGGTATTAAAATTGCATATTAGTAGGGCTAACAGATGGCTAAGGTGCTGGACTCCCACATGGCTGACCACGTCCAAGTCACAGCTTGAAAATCATGCCCTCCAATGGGGGGTGGGGTGAGTTCTCACTTTCCCTCTCATTGTCCCTCTCTCTCTAGCAAAGCACATATACATGACGGCTAAAACCTTTCTTAAAAATGCATACTGACAATCCATATATGATAGTTTTAATTGTAAATCTGACTGGGCCACAGTATGCCCAGATATTAGGTTAAATATTTCACTAGGTGTGTCTGTGAGGGTGCTTTTGAATGAGATTATTATTATTATTATTTATGCTTTTGCCATAGAGTGCATGGGTTTGCCAGGGAGAGGGAAAGTGGAGAATTACTCCCTGGAGGAAAAGATATACTGCAATCCCTTTTCCTCCATTTCTCCTTTTGGAATGTTGGGCACACATGCACACACACCCAGCGTGATTTTTCAAGCCACTGGGTCTGGGACTCAAACTGTGGTCAGCCACATGGGAATCCAGTACCTTAACCACCACGCCTCCTGCTGGCCTGGGATTAATGTTTAAATCAATAGCCTGAGTAAAGATTTCCTTCTCTAATGTATGTGGGCCTCATCCCATGCACTGAAGGCCCAAATGGAACCAAGGCTAAGCAAGGTAGTATAGGAGGTAGTGCTCTGCTATGTAATACTGGAGCCATTGGGAAGGTCCTAGAGGTTTACATCCTGGTTTGATCTGAATAATTTCGGTATGCCTATGCATACAACCGTGATCCCACCTGGCTAGAAGGCTGGAGGGAGGATCGTGGTATGGTGAAACGCAGACAATGGTGAGTCCCTGACAGGGTACCTGTCAGTCAGTCAGTCAATCGACCTTTTTTTTTTTTTTTTAAGAATTATTTTATTTAACTTCATTTATCTATTTTAATTTGATCAGAGAGGGACAGCGAGAGAAAGAGGGAAGTGACAAAGCAAGCCACCAGGTCTGGGACTCGAACTGCAGTTGACCATGTGGGAGTCTAGCGCCCTTAACCACTACGCCATTGATCTTTTTTTTTTTTTTTGAGAGATTTTTCACTGTAGGGCACGTGTGCTCGCCAGACAGACAGAGAGAGACATAGAGACAGAAAGCGAGAAATCACCGCCCAGGGGGGATGGTCATGCCGCAATCCCTTCTCCTCCATTCTCCTCTCGGGATCTTGGGCACGCACGCACACGCGCCCGGCGTGAGTTTTAAGCCACCGGGTCTGGGACACGAACCGCGGTCGACTACGTGGGAGTCCAGCGACATAGCCATTATGCTAACTGCTGGTTCCCGCCATTGATCTTTTTATAAACAGGCTAAGCAAGAGCAAATTCACTCTCCCTGCCTAATTAGGCTGGGATAGTCTGCTGGTTCTCAGCCTTACACACCTGGATGGGAACGGTACCCCTGCCTCACCTGCTCTCCAGCTCACAGATGCCGATTGTAGAACTTCTCAGTCTCCATCATCATGAGATCCAATTCCTTATAAGAAATCTCTTCCTATGGCCCAGCCCAGATTGCAGGGCTGGAAAGCACTTGCCAAACTCGGGTATCCTCGGGTTGGCCTGAGAAGAGGCCAGGTGTGCACACAAGTGCCCAAGATCCTAGGAGCTGGAGGACCAGCGAAAGAGGACCATAGTGGGGCAAAATATTGGTCAAGGTACTTTCTCTGTCTCTCTCCTCTCTATCACACCTATATGCACACAGTCTTCACCATGAGAAAGAAGAAATTGAGAGAGAGAGAGAGAGAGAGAAAGAGATAATATCTATTTCTCTCTTCTGGGAGAGAGAGAAAGAGAAAGAGAAAGGCACTTCCAGCAGGATCTTCAGGCTGCAATCCACCCCCCCACATCCCCTGACCTCAGCCAGTATGGATCACAGGTACACGCACACATGTCCAACATGTACACGGGATGTAAACTTGGGACCCTCCCAGTCCAGTGGCACTACTGCTGGGCCACCATCTAATTGTGACCATGTTTATATTTCTATATATCCTTATTGTTACTTAGGAAATGATTCACTATGGAGATCACTTGTATACTATCACTGCAATTCTTTGCAGAAATTTTGTTCATGGTGTTTCTCATCTTGACTCCTTCCCTGCTTGACTTTATCCTATGTCTAGCTTTCTGCCAGTCTCTATGACATCAATTCTGTATTGACTTCCTAAGGTTTCCAACGCCTTCCCTGAACTGTTTACTGTACTGTTATTATCCTGAGACTCTCCTTTTAGCCTTTCTGTCCTAGACTCATTTTTTTTCTCAATCCTATGCTTTGCTTTTCTTGGTCCTTCTATGCAAAGGGTGTGACAACCCACTGTCGCAGAGGCTAAGAATGTTTAATTGCTCATGCAGAGTATGGAACCCTTTCGGACTGACTGTCACTCCGTCCACATCATCCTCCTTCCAGGACTCAGGCTGCCAGTGCCATGTGCTTCCTGGCAGGGGGTAGAACTCGGCCATTTTGCACTGGCTCTAAAACATTCCATTTAGCTGGGACGCAAGTCGCTTCCACGGACAAGTCACTGTCCAAAGCAAGTCAAACAGGTAAGTGTGACTTCAAAGAGGGCAGATAAGTATGATCCTACTATGTTTCAAAAAAGAAAGGACCATTAGTGAACAACACTAATGCCTACACGCTTTCACTTCATTGAAGTACATCTTCAAGTAACTTCCTGAGCAGTGACATGCAGATCGATGATCAAGCTCTTGCATGTCTGTCAGAGCTGCAAATTCCCCGACAATTTCCACTTTCATAAGGAAGCAAAATTAATGAGGACACCTGCTGGTTCAGGTCATATTATAATCGACAAGGAGATGCTGATCAGAGGGAAGACGTGGTAGAAGCTTTGCAAATCTCGGACCATTTCTGGCCCCACATAACTCGAAAAGAAGGCAGATAGAGTCTGACTTCTTTTGCTGGGCTGCAGAAAAGGAAACTCAAATAGAGCAAAGACTAGTGTGTAAAAAAATTCTAGAGTAGCACTCTCCCATGTAACTTTCTGTGATGACAAAAATATTCTGCTACCCAGTGTTGTAATCACTAGCTCAGTGTGGCTACCCAGTACCTGGAATGTGGCTAGTCCTGACTTAGGGAATTGTGGCGTGTGGTTGTAAAATTGGCCACAGCAGAACTAGCAATTCCAAAAGAAATGTACATTCAGTAGGATGGCCCAGGAATGATGGTCTTGGGACCAGCAGTTGGCATACTTGCTACGTTGCTGGACTCCCATGTAGTCAACTGTGGTTTGAGTCCTAGACCAGGTGGCTTAAACTCACACCGGGCATGTGTGCTTGTGTGCCCAAGATCCCAAGAGGAGAATGGAGGAGAAGGGATTGCAGTGTGGCCATCCCCACTGGGGGGTGATTTTTCACTTTCTGTGTCTCTTTCTCCCTCTGTCTTTCTGGCGAGCACATGCGCCTTATAGCAAAATCCTTTCCCCCCAAAAAAAGGAAAAAGAAAAGAATAGAGAAAAAAGAGAAAAGGAAAGGAAAGAAATAATGGTCTTATGTTACAGTCATTAAAAAATCCCAATGGGGACTAGCAGATGACATAATGGTTGTGTTACTAAGGAAAGGAAAGGAAAGGAAAGGAATGGAATAGAATAATGGTCTTATGTTACAGTCATAAAAAAAATCCCAATGGGGCTAGCAGATGACATAATGGTTGTGTTACTGGGCCCCCACATAGTTGACCACAATTCAAATCCTGGACCTAGCAGCTTAAAACTCATGCTGGGTGTGTGTGCATGCATGCTCAAAATCCCAAGAGGAAAATAGAGAAGGGACCGCCATGAGGCCATCTCCACTGAGGGGTGGTGATTTCTCACCTTCTGCCTGTCTCTCTGGTGCGCAT
>NW_006159827.1:3326027-3336027 GCF_000334495.1 Tupaia belangeri chinensis | reverse complement strand
GTTTACCGTAAGTGTGCCGTTTCAGGAGAATGTGCTCATTAAAGAGGCCATTTGTTCAAATAAACTAATACCTAATGGTAGAATTTTAGGAAGTATACCACATATCCTGACAGTCACTTCTGTGTAATAAACAGAGCTTTCCTCGAGTTCTTGCAAATTTAGACTGAAGTGGTCTGCTATAAGAACATCCTGTATCTCCATAGGTTGCTAGTCCTTTAAAATATATGAAACCCCAGAACCTCTCATCCATCAAAACTCTGTGGTCTGGGTTCATTACTCTTGATTTACAGATTAGGAAACTGAGATAGACTCGGTGTAGACGATTTGTTTAAACTCAAGATGCCAAATAAAGTCAGAGCCAGAATTTAACATTTGATCTTCAGCCTTGAGGTCCCGTCCCCTTAATACCGCTCTGCGGCCAGCTTTAACTAAGGGGAGAGACTACTCTGAGAACGTTGCATTATCCGTAACAAACAACTGTCTCTGCAAACAACTTCCAACCAGGTGGTGGTGGTTACAGATCCAGTCATCAGCTCCAGCATCCTGAACATCGCCATGATTGGTGTAACTCACACCCAAGTACCAAAGGGGGGTCTGTGATCTCAACCAGAAAGCTGGTACAGCCAGCTTCCTAATCTAATCACTTGGGCCCAGGAAGACACATCTTCTCTTGTTTCTGTAGCTGCAGTGCCCTCTAGTGGGCAAATCTGTCACTACATCCTAAATGATGTGCCCAGTAAGGGGGGTGTCCCTCCTGGGCCTTTCTCATAGGGTGCAGGGTGTCCCCACTCCTCAGCTCCCCCACTTACATGCCTGGGAATAACGCAGCCTTTTTTAAGTGTAAGCATCATGTAAATGTTGACTCACATTCTCAGAGTAAGATTTAAGAGCCTTTTTAAAGCCCCAGGATGCAGAATTATACCACGGATAATTTTATTTCCTTTTTTATTTTAAGTTATACATGTTTTCTTCAACTCAGAGGATTGACTCCTTACATGCACACCACACGTGGACATGCACACATACGTACACTCTCTCTCTCTCTCTCTCTCTCTCTCACACACACACACACACACACACACACACACACACACAGAAGTAACAGCCAACCCAGAATGTATCTGGGCAGAGAGAACAAACAGGTATGAATGAACTGTGGGGGGAGGGGGTGTTTTGCATGAGGTCTGCTTGTTTATTTGCTATTTTTTCTAAGATGCATTTGCATGCTTTCGGGTGGATTTGTACTCTCCAAATGCCCACGATTTTTCACCACTCCCTGCTAAGTTCGGTTTTGCCCAAAGGTGACCCAAGATACGGATTTGCGTGAGGTGGTTCATGGGGGAGGGGTGTGGAGGTAATGGGAGAGGAGGGCGTATCTGTGCCATGTGCCAGTCAAGGGCCAAATCGCATCCCTCAGATTCATACCAGATGTCCTAAATCTCCACGCATCTTGTGACTGTATTTGGGGCCAGGACAAAACAGGTGATTAAAGTAAAATGGGGTCAGAGGGGTCGGGCCCTAATCCTATGAGTGGTGTCTGTATAAGAGGAGGCAATTAGGACACAGACGCCACAGCAGGGAGACCGTGTGAGGACACAGGAGAAAGCACCATCTACACACAAACGAGAGGCCTTGGGAAAAACGCAGCTTGCTAATACCGTCATCTGAAGCGTCCAGCTTCCAGGACTGAGAGAAGACAAGTTCCTGTAAATTGATCCCCCCGAGTCTGTGGTCATTCGTGAGGACAGCCTCCAAAAAAGGGATGAGCCCCCAGGGGTCGGGGGGAGTCCTCTGCTGTGAGCAACTGGGACTCAATTCTGCTGGGGACCCTCTGAGAAACTGCAGGCGACATCTCTGAATTGCGCCACCAGAGAAGGGGGAGCCTGGGGCATTCACCCACAGATTGGTCCCCAACCAGCCAAGGGCTCTTCCAGGGCATGAACTCCCCAGAGTTTCCAAACTGCTCTGTGAGTGAGGATGGAGCACTAACGCCCACAGGCGGAGTTCCAGGAGGTGCAGATGGGAGAGGGAGAAGCTCTAGAATGTTAGAGGGAGCTCTCCACCTGCCTTCCAGGTAGAGATGGCCCAAGGGGTGGTGGAAGCCGGCTACACCAGCCTTGCGATTATCTTACAACGAACTACTCTGTGTGTATGCGCAAACCACGTGGTTCCTAACTGGTTCCTACAATGACAGCCCTACCTCAGACTCCCCAGGGTGTCTTTCTTCTCATCATTCAGGTCTTACCTTCTCAGCGGAACCCTTCTCTGCCACCTCGGTTCACGCCATCCATCCTGGGGCCAATGCTGTCTACCCATGGAGTACTGGAGACATTCGTCCAGCCTGACATCCCAGTTCCTGGCTCCATTTATGCCTATGCTGCAGGTGCTAAACATCCCCTGGCCGTTGGGTATGATAATTCATGTGCATTCGTGTGGTGCTTCTGAATCTTAATGGAGGACAATGTTTGCCACTGCTGCACAAAGCAAGGTTTGACAGCTACCACTTAATGCCTTCCATTTGTCAATTTGTCATAGCCCTCTTTCAGTGGCATGCGTTGTTCCTTTAGGACTTGGGCAAACGTAGTGACAGTGCCCTTGCATGGATCACAGCTTTCTAAGCTACAAGATGCTTCCGGGACGTACTGTCTCAGGAGAGCCTCAAACACGCTGGAAAATGCGGCAGAGATGTGACACTGCCTCACGCTGCCCAAACTTGGAAACGAGTAGCCAGAACAGCGGAGCCACACTAGACGTGTCCCAAGGTTGGCCCAGCAAGCTTGTGGCAGAGCCACACTGCAGACCCGAGTCTCTGGATTCCTGGATCAGAGTCCTTTGATTCCCAGATATTGGTAGGGAAAACAAACTCTCATTTCACAGCCAACCCAGGCAGGCTCTGGAAAAAGCCTAGCGACTAAGGAAATCCCCCCTGAGAATGTCACTCTTTCATTGGCTAGATCTTGCTCTGTCTTCATGGAAATTGTTTGGTTGTCTGGTTAACCATGGTCTTCAGCTACTGTAGTGCAATGACGCAGACCCGAGTCTCTGGATTCCTGGATCAGAGTCCTTCGATTCCCAGATATTGGTAGGGAAAACAAACTCTCATTTCACAGCCAACCCAGGCAGGCTCTGGAAAAAGCCTAGCGACTAAGGAAATCCCCCCTGAGAATGTCACTCTTTCATTGGCTAGATCTTGCTCTGTCTTCATGGAAATTGTTTGGTTGTCTGGTTAACCATGGTCTTCAGCTACTGTAGTGCAATGACGCTCCTCATTGGTGGGGACAGACACTGTGTGATAGTATTCTTGGGTAGCTTACTCCTCCTCTGGTGGAGAATCCATCAGCTTATTTCCCTAAGCTTTGTTTTCTACCTAAATGACATCACAAATGAATAGCCAACTATTGCACTTATAATCAAGCCAAAGCAGCCAGAGTGATCCTTTGAAACCATGTAGCAGACGGTTCGTGGAAACCCTAACAGTTCATGGACGGTTCAGTGAAACCATGAAACAGACGTTCATGTCACGGGGTTGCTGAAATCTCCCAGAGACTTCCCATTGCAATGAGAGTCAGAGTTGAAGTCAAAGCCATTACTGGATCCCAACTGATTTGCTCTATGGCCCTTCCCTACCTCTTAGACCTTACCTGCTATTCTCCCTAATCATTCTCTGACCTCATTGGCCTTCTGATTATATTTTTAGCGCACCAAATGTAAATATATGTGTGCATGTGTGTGTGTGCATGTGCATGCAGGTGTGTGTTCAGGGTCTTTGAATTTGTTTCCTTTGCTGGAAAGTTCTCTCAAATTTGTACCTGCCCACTCCTCTGCCTTCTCTAAGTCTTTTTCTTAAATGTCACATTTTCAGAATACTCTCTGGGCAGAAAAGGATTTGCTTGTTTGGCTTACTGCTGAATCCTTCCAGAACACTCAGTAAATAGTCACTAAAACAATAGCATGAGTGAAAAAGAGAGATATATGTAGTTTTTGAGCCTTGTGTCAGACACCTTCTACCTCATTTAGAATAATTCGGATGAGGGACCTACATTTATGCAATGGATAGTTATGACCCTCTCTACTACATGAAAGTCTTAAGTATTGAGCTCTCTTTTTCTCTCTTTTAAGGTTTTTGCCCTTGGGCATGTTCATTCACCAGAGAGAGAGAGTGAGTGAGAAGGAAAGTGAGAGATCACCCCCCAAGGTGATGGCCATACCACAGTCCCTTGTCCATTCTCCTTCTGGGATTTTGGGCACACACAACTGGTGTGATTTCCAAGCCACTGGTTCCGAGACTTGAACTACGGTGGGTCATATGGGAGTCCAGCACCTTAACAACTATATCACCTGCTGGTTCCATCTCTACTTTTCATTTAAGTTCATTAATGTCTTCCATGAGATAAAGAGATAGAGAAAGAGAGAGACAGAGAAGGAGAGATAGCACACCCAACAGGGTTTGTTTTTTTTTTTTTGGAGAGGTTTTTTTCTATACGGCATGTGCGCTTGCCAGACAGAGACAGACAGAGAGACAGAACACGAGAAATCACCCCCCAGGGGGAATGGACACGCCACAATTTCTTCTCCTCCGTTCTCCTCTCAGGATCTTGGGCACGCACGCACACGTGCCCGGCGTGAGTTTTAAGCCACTGGGTCCGGGACACGAACCGCGGTCAACCACATGGGAGTTCAGCGACATAGCCATTACATTAACTACTGGTCCCCCAACAGGGTTTTGAGACTGCAATCGACCTCCGACCCTCAGCCAGTCCCAGATTTATAAACTGCACGTGCCAGGTCTCCAGACCTAAACCAGGGACCTTCCTGTGTGGGATTGCATCACAGAGCATCACATTTTACCACTGCGTGACCATCTGGTCCCTGAGCTCCTCTGTGGTAGGGAGGTGTGTGGAGTTTCTGACTATGAGATGGCCAGTGGAATTTCATGCTCTCATGTTCGCCACTACAATTCACTCTCAATAGGGCAAATAGAACAGACACTGAGGTAACAAGCCTCGCCTTTCATGCAACTCTTCGAAATTTTATACTCGCTAATCTGTGGTTGCATCCTGTTCTGTATCCAATTTAAGCCTCTCGTACGGACTGTTCATCAGAAATATACAACAAGGTTAGCCCAAACTGAACAAAGAAGGCGTACTCTTAGGAGGCCCACTGTTTTGCTTTGAGTTCCCTCAGAGCAGACCCTGAGAACAAGATCATTTCCCAAATGATCCCAGGAACAGAAGTAGAAGAGGGGGAAATGAGACAGAGAAGGGAAGAAAGCCAATAGAAGGAGCCTTAACAAGCAATTCGTCATGAAGACAAATGGGACTCAGTGCCACTGGGGACCCCGGGAAATGCCTCTAAGAAAGGAGAATGTGGAGCAGCTCAGAAGCAGGCGTGCACAGGGAGCCAGCTGCACAGAGGAGGGAATGGCAAGTCTGTCACAGAGAACTTCGGGAGACATCTAGGGGAGGTGGCGTGCAGAGATGACGGAGCAGGGCAGCTCAGGCCTGGGGAATGGCACAAGGGTCGTTGGAAACAGACGTCCATTCACACCTGGCTGTTCCAGACATGTGACCGTTTCCCAATAGTTCCATCCACTGGTACAGACAGTTCAGTTCTTCGCTTCCTCTCACCGCACGGATTTGCATAACCCCAGAGAAAAGGGAAGCGGCGTGATTTGATACCCTAGTTCCAGATTCTGACAGTTAATGTTATGTGTTAACTTGGTTAGGCCAGAAATTTGGATGTCACTGCGAGGGTATTTTAAAAATTAGATTGACATAGGGACCGACCAGCAGATAGCATAATAGTTGCATTGCTAGACTCTCACATGGCTGACCATGGTTTGAGTCCTGGACTTGGCAGCTTGAAACTCACACCGGGTGCATGTGTGTGGATGCCCAGAATCCTGAGAGAAGAATGGAGGAGAAGCAATTGCAGTGTGGCCATTCCCCGGGGTGGGGAGTTGGTAATTTCCTGCTTTCTGTGCCTGTCTCTCCAGTGAGTGTATGCACCTTGTACCAAAAAGCTCTCTTAAAATAAAAGATTAAAAAAAAAACTTGTAAAAAAAAGAGATTAAAATTTAAATCCACCAACTGAGTAAAACAGACTATGTTCCATAACATGAATGGGTCTCATCCAACCAATTGAAGGTATAAGCACGAAAGACTGACTTCCCCATAGCAAGGGAGGATTCTGCATGACGACTGGAGCTGCCACATCAGCTCTTCCCTGGGTCTCTGCCCTGCGGAATGTGGACTCCCATGACATCACGCACGCACATACACAGCCTACAGCTGCACTGTCTGTACAGATACTGCCTGACTTGCTATGGTTCAACATGATTTTTTTTCTGACGTTATGATAGTATGAAAATGATTCACAATGCACAGAAACTGTACTTTTTTTGAATTTCGAATTTCGATCTTTTCCCAGGCTGACACTAGGCAGTCCCACAATCCTGTGGCGCTGAGCAGTGGCAGTGAGCACAGCTCCTAGTCAGCCATGTGATCAAGCATGTCAACAACCCACACGCTACAGGGTGTTCTGTTCCCAGTGTCGGGGGCGCGTTGTGTTCTGTGTCTTATATCCCATCATGTCCACCCAAACCCATGTTGACGTACAGTAGATTCAATTTATGATGGGTTTACCAGGATGTAACCCTATCATAAGTCAAGGATATATGCATACACACACAGAACTCCTATTTTTGCATATGTATTTATATGTGTGCATATTTTTATATATGTATATTTTATATGTGCACATATAAATGTGCAAACATAGATGCACAGATTCTCATCTCTCCGTTTCTCTGGAGAGCTCTGGCTAATGCGCTGGACATCATGTATCTGTCTGGACATCCTTAGGACATCCCTGTTCCCCTCACACACCTCTGGTCACACCTAGACATAGACAGTAACACTGCAGGGTCTTCCAGGTCAGACTTCCCTCGGCTAATTCTATGGTCCTGTAGGAGAGATGGGTCTCTACAACTAGAAGGGTCTTCATGAGGTACGTGTGGCCTTCTCTGCCTAAGCAGGTTATGGTGGTATTTTTATTTATTTCATTATAAATTGGCAAATTCTAGTTGTATGGGTTTGTGGGGAAACAGAGCGATGTTATGATTTATAAATATGATGCCAAATAATTTAATCAAGCTTACAACTACATCTCTGAAAAATAGATTCAGAGAGGTTATTCATTTGTATAGGCAGAAACTTTCTTTTATTCAGTTTCGTAGGAAATATCATAACCTTTCCTGCAGAACACATTGTAACTGTTTATCTTTGGTCTAGAAGTTTTGCAATGGCCTGTGCCCAAAGCAATAAAACTCTGACATTTAGATGGAGTCAAATCGCTCAAATGGTTTGTTTCATTTTGTGTGTGTGTGTGTGTGTGTGTGTGTGTGTAAAGGAATCCAAGGTGATCTAGCAGCTTTAGATTGTTAGAAGTGAATGGCAAAGCAATGTCAGAGGATTTTGCATCCACAAAACGAGAATTTCAAACGAAGAAGAGCATCGGGAAAGGAAGGCAGACTCTGAGGCGGTCAGGCACAAAGAACGCAAAGCCTTGAGCCAGAAGACCTGGGGTCATGAACTTGCTCAAGCGTGTTAAGCAACCTGGACCTCGGTTTTTCTTCACTGCAAATGAGAAAGTAATATAACTCTCGAAAAGAACTATTTTGAGCAAAAGTTCACATATGAAAAACATTTAAAAAAAAAAAGTTGATTCTCGCTTTATTTCTCTTAGGAGAGAAACCATGAGAGAGAATGAAGGCAAGATGAGAGAGAGAGGCGGGCACTATCAACAGGGTCTCATCGTTCCTTAATCCTTTTCATGCTCTTCTTCAAGCCCTCCCGCTAGTCAGGGTCCATCTGCGAACGAGCATTTATAGAATGTCAGCTGTCACTGCAATACTAATGGAATGTTGCCTTTTGTTTTTAAAACCATTCAGGAAGCATTGCCTCTCTGCCTCATGTTGTCAGTTTCTCCCTGACTTAGTTTGGGATCCCTAGAAACAGAGTTTGAGCCCAGGATGTAACAGTGGGACTACTCTCAGGAAAAACCCACAAGGTGTGGGGTGATACAATAGGACAGAGGGAGAAACCCAGTCAACCGGAGTCCAGCGACATAGCCATTACACTAATTGCTGGTTCCCTCTGCATTCTCACATTTAAAGAAAGAAAAGAGAACTGCCAGTGAAGAAGAAAAATCACATGGAAGTCCAGCGACATAGCCATCATGCTAACTGCTGGTCCCAATAAATAATTTTTAAAAAAGAAAGTTATACTTGGTAGTTCAATTCCTTCAGTTCCATGAACAATTTGTCTCTTCTGTGTAGAACATAGAAAAACAGTGAGACCTGGTCCCTGTCCTCTATGAGTTTACAGAATGGTAGGAATTTTTGATGGTGCAAATATTGATGGTTGTATCCCCAAAGATAGTCAAGAAATTATTCAACATGTCTTTACTGAACACCTACTGTGTGCCTGGACTTGATCCAAGAGTAGGGACAGGATTATAAAGGAATATACCACAGTCCTTGCTCCAGAGAGTTTATGATTTAGAAATGATTTTTTTCTTAATATTCAATATTTTGTCTCACAATGTTATTAGATCTCCACCTAGTCATGCCTACTTTGTTTATAAAAGACAGGGTGGCATCTACTCTACAGCTCACATGGTTCCAACTCATTCATGAGCAATGCGTCAAGTCTTTGCAAAAAAGTAAAAACTGACGTTTGATCTACCGGGACCACATCAGACAAAATAAGAACTAAATGAGAAGTTCTCACTTTGGTACGACAGAAGAACATTCCTGGAGGACGAGGTTAGACTGGTCATCATCTGAAATAATCTGAATGGAAGGAATTGCCATTTGAAATAGTTACATTTAATGTACTGAATTAAGAGCATCCATTATGCTCTTTAAGAATTCTAAAATGCAAAGACTAATTTAATTTTAATTATCCTCCCCCCTCCATCAGTTTCCATCTTTGTTTCAGCTCAGCTATCAGGGGTCATTTTGTTTTCTGAATTTAGTTTTCTGGATTTATCTATTTATGACTAGAAATATTTCTGTATATAGCTTGTGCCTCATTTTCCCTCCTGGATTCCCAAGACTTTTCAGTCCATAGAAGGCAAAATATTTTGGTCTTTCTTTGCTTCCTCCGCAGCACACGATTTCTGAATGGCTGGCTGCACTGACAAAATAAATGATGAAAACACATGAAAAACACAGCGTCTTTGCTAACGTCCTCTTTGAGCAGATAAGGACTGCTTTGAGGGCATTTTTTGACTCACCTAGAGAGTGATCATCCAGTGGTAGAACGGTTGCCAATGAGAGAACTCAGTGATAGGGGGCATGAGGCTTGCATGTAATATGTGCTCAGGACATTCTTTCTGAATTGCACCTGCAATGCAGGCGTGCAGGCTGGCTTGGGTCTCCCTACACAAACCTATCAGGAGCCACAGACTGGTCAAGAACACCAAGGACCTCATGTAGAGAACAGGGCCCTCCACCTCTGGCTATTCTGTCCACCAAATTCCTGTCTTACTTTTTGCTCTCTGACATGGAAAATTCTTACGGAAAATGATGGGGCAGAGTGGGGAAGGCAGAGGGCAGCTGGCAGCACAGCAGTGACACAGCTGGATTGGTCAGTGAGTGACACATATGAAATGAGTCCTCAGTTCCTGTCCCTGGACCTCCCTGACCATGCCGCCCTGTGCCAACATACCCATGATCTGAACTGTGTAAGACTAGGGGTGAATCATTGTGTGGGGACCCTGCTGGGGATGCCTCTGTCCACCTCCATCATAAATAAATATACTTTAAAAAAGCAGATGACAGGGAACCAGCAGTTAGCATAATGGCTATGTTGCTGGATTCCCACGTAGTTGACCGCGGTTCACGTCCCGGACCCAGTGGCTTAGAACTCACGCTGGGCATGTGTGCATGCGTGCCCAAGATCCTGAGAGGAGAATGGAGGAGAAGGGATTGCGG
>NW_006159827.1:3318124-3325940 GCF_000334495.1 Tupaia belangeri chinensis | reverse complement strand
AAAAAAAAAAAAAAAAAAAAAAGCAGGTGAGAGTTAAAGATAAATACTAAAATGTAATTTCCCTCAGTGACAGTACTGGATGCTTATGCTTTGGCATCTCAATATCTAGATCCCTTCTTGGGGAGACAAAGTAAACTTCCCTATGGGGATCCACTTCTCTCCCCAGCTGTGGCCTACAGAATCTGACTTGAGTAGTAATACATGATACAGACATAGGCAGTTGGTGCATCACATTCTCTAGGCCATAGTGATTGGTTCATTGGTGAGCATGTGATGTAGGTTAGTCCAATCAGAATGACGCTAAGAACTTTCGCTGGGCATTATGAAACAAAACATGTTCATTCTTCTATTGGATTTGAACCAAGAAACATAGAGCCAGGTGCTACAAGGAGCAGTGTTTAGGCTGGGAGTAAAGAGTTTCTGAAAATGGAGCTACTATGCAGAGGACACAGAGACCACAGAGTGCAATGGCCCCTGCATAACTCAGCACTGTCAGCCAGACCCTCCCCTGGACTTTCCTTCTACACAATTCAATTAATTCTTTTTGTGGTTAAAGCCAATTTGTGTTTGCTTTTCTGTCACTTACAATCAAGAGACCTGAAGGAAGACCTCAAATGTTTCGAATGAGGGGTTGCCAAATGATTCAGATTCATGATAAAAATATATATAAATAGCTATAGAAGACACTGTTGGTGGCCATCCCAACCCTTGTCACCTCTGCCCACCCAGGCAACAATGAGAACTGCAACTTTAGTGAACTATAATCATGCCCACTGATGGCTTCCTATCGTAATTGCTCATATGTCTGTCTGAGCACATCCTCTGACCACAGGAGTATGATCACCCCATGTACGGGAAAGAATGGAAAGTTAATGTCCCCAGGAACAAACCTCAGTTAATGAGGGCTAGGAGGTTGTTCCTTTTGGTAGAAGTATTCTTTTGAGGGTTTTTTTGTTTTGGGGGTTTTTTTTTGAGAGTATTTTTGCTATAGGGCACGTGTGCTTGCCAGAAAGACGCAGAGAGAGATGGAAAGCAAATCACCCCCCGGGGGAGCGGCCATGCTGCAATCCCTTCTCCTCCATTCTCCTCTCAGGATCTTGGGCACATATGCACACGCGCCCGGTGTGAGTTTAAGTCACTGGGTCCAGGACTCGAACCGCAGTCGACTACATGAGAGTGCGGTGACATAGCCATTATGCTAACTGTTGGTCCCTCTGTTGAGGTTTTTAACAAAGCACCTCTACTGGCATTGTGCCCTTGATGTTCACCTACTCACTGAAGCACTTACTGCTTTATCTCCCTTCCATAATGGCTTTACACCTTTCATTCTTTCACTGTCAAACTTGTAATCATCTCTTGAGTAAATAACTTGTACCTTAAACTTTATCTTGGGATCTACTCTTTGTGGAAAACCCCAAATGAAAAAAAATTATCCTTAGGAAATTCTTTCTTTTTCCTTTTTTTAAGAGAGATTTTTGCTCTAAGGAGTGTGTGCTTGCTGGAGAGACAGAGAGACAGAAAGCAAGGAATCACCCTCTAGGGGGGATGGCCATGCTGCAATCCCTTCTCCTCCATTTTCCTCCCAGGATTTTGGGTATGCACACACATGTGCCTGCCATGAGTTTTAAGCTACCGGGTCTGGGACTTGAACCACAGTCAACTATGTGGGAGTCCAGTGACGTAACTATTATACCATCTGCTGGTCCCTAGGAAATTATTTCTAAAGAGCAGCAGCAGAAGAGGTAGAGAGAGTACGTAATGGGAACTAAGTACCGTGAGCAAGTTCAAGGCACAGAGAAGAGATACGGGAGCCACAGGTGAGGAACAACCCCCAACACAATCACCAGTGTTGCCGACAGTCTTTGTTATCCAAAGCTTTCCTTTCTCTATTATTAAGAAAATGACACGTTCTGACATCTGGGACTAACTTGCAGCTCTACCACCCCCTGTTAGTGTAAACCTCTAGCAAGTGATTTAATGCCTTTGAACCTTGTTGTCCTCATCAAAGGATAATGATACCTCTTGTAAAGACTGGTTTTGGGACAAAGAACAAAAGATGAGAAAATGATTTGTAAAATATAAAGCATCAGACAAAAGCAATTATTTCTGACTCTTGCGTACAAAAGAGGGCAACATTCCCAGACAAAACCCACATTTGAACAGAGGAGAAAATTGCACTGAAAATGAAAAGTAAAAACATTGTACCCCAGGAGAGTGCCCAGGCTGGAAAAAGGGTAAGTGCATGACACAAAGATGATCACCAGTTGGTGACAATCCCTCCTGTGAGTAGAATAGAGGGCCATCCTCTACAAATCCAGTCAAACTTGGAATGGTTTTAAAAGAAAATGGTGGATACTGTTCTTTGAACATACGAGAAAGGTCCCAGCTGGGTATTTTGGAAAGAGAAAGGTAGCAGTAAAAGTGTTTTATGGCCTTAGAAACTTTACTAATTTGGAATCAAGAGTTTACTGCTTCAGCAATATTTATGGGATTACAAATTTATCTAAGAATTTATTTTTGTCCCACATTCCCAAGGTTATTAATGGGCCAGCTGCTGGTTATTAATCTTCATTTCCTAAACCAAAACTAGCCTTATGTTCCTTGCACAGTGTATGTCATATACACACACCACACCCTGGAAGCCAAGTTAAGCTTAAGTCAATAGCCCATTAGAGCCAAGAGCTGTGGGCAAGAGCCATGGGGAATTGCGGGTCTCGGATTACAGAGCCAGAAACACACTTGGGGATAGGGAGGTTTTGAAAACACTCCTCGTTTAGTAAATAACATAATGGCTTTTATACCTCAGAATTTACTTTTTAAATTCTACTTCAAACGCAAAGGGAAAAAAATGTGCTGAGCCAATATCCATGCATTAATAGGTTAGGAACACAGAAAAATGTTCTTATGAAGGGGCATAATAATAATAATATAAATCTGGGGACCAGCAGTTGACGTAATGGCTATGTCGCTGGACTCCCATGTAGTCGACTATGGTTTGAGTCCCAGACCCAGTGACTTAAACTCATGCCAGGTGCGTGTGTGTGCATGCCCAAGATCCCGAGAGGAGACTGTAAAAGGAGGGATTGCAGCCTGGCCATCCCCCCCAGGGGTGATTTCTCACTTTCTGTCTCCCTGTCTCTCTCTGTCTTTCTGGTGAGCACATGTGCCCTATAGCAAAAACCTCTCCAAAAAAAAGAAAAACAATAATAATATAAATTTATGTTTAACGTACTCCAAGCCATGTGAAGTGTTTACGTTATCATTTCATCCCCATTTTGCAGATGCAGAAACAGACTCAGAGAATTTTCGTGATACATCCATAGTCAGATAGCTCATTAGTTGCTTAACTCAGCAATGAACACAGTTTATTCCAGAGCTCTGCTCATTTTAAGTTCAGGTATTTATTTCTTCTGAGACAGAGAGAGAAAGGGAGAAAGAGAGAAAGACAGAAAAAATAGGCGTCCCAAACAGGGTTTCCATGCCAAGGATGACCCAGCCTCAGCTAGCCTGGATCGTAGTCATGCGGACCTGGTACCTACAAGGAAGCCCTGGATGCAAACCCAAGACCTTTCCAAATGGCTTTATCTGTGTGGTGTTATGCTACCTCTGCACCAACACAACTGGCCTTGAGCTCTATTCTGAATAACTAAGCAAGCTG
Source organism: Tupaia belangeri chinensis (assembly GCF_000334495.1). Lineage (NCBI taxonomy): Eukaryota > Metazoa > Chordata > Mammalia > Scandentia > Tupaiidae > Tupaia > Tupaia belangeri. The sequence continues at coordinate 3,322,282 of NW_006159827.1, read as the reverse complement.
CAATATATCGTGTACAAGAGAGAAGCCGATTGACTTCAAAGCCCAGACTGGCCAGGTGCTATGGCAGAACATACTAGAAAATTGCTTAGACTTTCACTACTCTTTGCTAAAGTAGATTCTATTTTACACAAACTTTCAAATTCAATTTGAAATAGACTCACTGCTGCCAGCCATCTAACACTAGGTGGTGGGTCTTCCATTGTTTGTCACTGATAGTCTACCAGTCGCCCAGAGCAAGGAGGAACTCAAGGTTCCTTGCAGTGAGGTTGTACATGGTTAGAGGCAACCAAGAAAGCTTCAGAAATAAGCCCAACTTCCACCTCTGGTCAGGCCAGATAAGAAGTCTCTCTGTGTGTGATACCAGAAGGTGAAGGATACGACAAGAAGGCAAAAAGGTCTATGATGACACAAAGTAAACCCAGTCCTGAGCTGACCTCCAGTCCACTCTCAACTCTCTGATTCACCAATTCTTGGCCAATACTTTATTCTAGGAACATATTGGCATTTTTTAAAAGATACTGAATGCTAGCTACTATTATGTTTGGCACCATGAAGAGTTTTCTGGGACTTGATGTCTCTGATATTGCTTCATTCATTCAAGAAATATATAAATATATCATGCAAGAGAGACACGGTCCTTGTATTTCTACAGACAATAGTCAAGTTCTGCGAGTTCTGGCTCTTCATTCTTCTTTCATACTTAACCTCTGGATCTATGTGTACCTCTCTAAAACTACTCAGTAGAATGGAATTTTCTCCACAATGAGAAACAATGTACTACAGATATTTCCAGAACTGTAAACTGAAATGAAATTCCGGTCGTTCTCAGGATTGACAAGAGATCCAATGGTGATCATCGGAGAGGCACTCTCCCCTTGTAGGTGGTGACGGAACCCTATGGGGCTGATCCAGTATAAGATCTATACGGAAGGGTTTTTCCCATCACTGTATCACTGTCCCACTGAAGCATTTACTGCTCAGGACCACCTGGTCCATTCAAAGTAGGAAGCCTGAAAAGCTCCCAGCATCGGTCCTTTTATGTTCAGGTTAACTACCGGACTTTTGAGGCTGGAGAGTTTAGCACCAGTCCCCATCTTAGAGGGTCTGCTCTCTTCCCAGACATGGCCTAGGTGCAGAACAAGATGCTACACTGATCTCAAAACTTACCACCTTGAGACCAGCAGTTAGTGTAATGGCTATGTCACTGAACTCCCATGTAGTTGACCATGGTTCGAGTACCAGACCCAGCAGCTTAAACTCACGCTGGGCATGTGTGCATGCGTGCTCAAGATCCTGAGAGGAGAATGGAGGAGAAGGGATTGTGATGTGGCCAGCCCCCCTGGGGGGTGATTTCTCACTTTCTGTTTCTATCTCTCTCTGTCTTTCTGGAGAGCGCACACACCCTACAGCAAAATCTTCCTCAAAAAGAAAAGAAAAGAAAAAAAAAATGGCCACCTTCACTTCCTTGCCTTAATCTTAGAAACCTTAAGTCCCTCCTAAAATGAGGTTTCACTTGTTTTAGATCTCTACTCAGGCAGAAAAATAACAAAAGAAAACCTAAGGTAACTTTCCCCTAGGAAGCCCTGGGAAAAAAGCAAGAAAACGTGACTCTTACTCTTTGATAACTGTATTGTAAGGAAATAAGTAAAAGAGTTCATTTTTCAATATTATTCCTCTGCCACGCCTATTTGTATCAAACTTCATGGGCTTTTCTGGCCTTGCAGGTCTGTTCCCTGTATTTCACTCTGTGGGTGTCATGCCAATGAACAGGCATGAACAGGCATGAACAGATCTTTCACACACAGTAGTAGAGTCAGCACACTGTAGATCCCCGTGGTGCCATAAACTTAAATTTATGACGGGCATGATGTCCCCAGGTTTGGGAGCACATAAAGGCACACTCATTTATGATCTTCTGAAATTGACCAAGAACACAGAGAGTCTAAAAAAGGCTTTTTTGTATTATTTTCACCAAGTAGATATTCAAAGAGATTATTAAAATCTTCTCTTACGATTAAAATGCCAGAGACCAGCAGGTTGGTGTGATGGTTATGGTGCTAGACTCCCACATGGCCGATCACAGTTCAAGTGCCAGACCCAGCAGCCAGGTACATGTGAGTGCATGCCCAAAATCCTGAGAGGAGAATGAAGAATTGTGATGTGGCCATCCCACCTTGGGGGGTGGGAGGGAGATTCTTAGTCATTTTCTCTCTGGCAAGTGCTCCCTATAGCGAAATCAAAGGAAGGAAGAGAGGGAGGGAGGGAGGGAGGGAGAAAGGGAAAGGAAAGGGAGGGAAAGGAAAGGAAGGGAAAGGAAAGGGAAGGGAAGGAAAGGGAAGAAGGACGAAAGGAAAAAAGAGAGAGAGAAAGAAAGAAAGAATGAACGAACATCAAGCCAGACCATGGCTTGGTGGTTAGGTGGGCCAGATCCCACATGGTTAATGACACAGTTCAAATCCTGGCCCCTGAAGCTTGAGAAATACAGAAGGTGCTTGTGCCCAAAAATCCCAGCTGGAAGCAGACATGGAGGAGAAAGGATTGTTGCATGGCTATACCCCTTGGGGAATGCATTCTCACTTTCTCTCTCTCTGTCTCCAGCACCCTTTGGCAAAATTTTTTAAAAATAAATAAATGAAAATATCAATGACTATAAGCAACTCGCTTGAGAAAAATATTTATCACATCATTGTTGTCTCTCTGACCAAACAAAAAATACAAACTCAAGTTGTATTGACATAGCATTTTATACTATCAAATTAGCAAATATTACTACTATTAATTACTAATTAATGCCACACTCTACATTGCATGAACTGACAGTCTTGTTCTTATGTATTTAACTTTTGCTGTTCCAGATTCCTAGGATTAGGTGGCTCCAGATTGTTTGAAACAAAGCATTCAAATACTGATAATATTTTATCCAGATATAATCATTAAGAAATATAAAACAAAAATTATAATATGCCTATTCCTTTTGATGTAGTAAGTCCACTGTTGAAATAAAAACTCTTGAGAGAAAGAAAAGAGACAATAAAACAAAAAATAGATTACTTACTAGAATCCCAAACAAATGTCCATCTAGATATCTAACCATGGAGAAACAGGCAAATGCACTGGGATACATCCAGATATAAAATCAAGAACTAACATTAACAAATGAAAATTTTCAAGTCAGTACAGCAAATGACATGACTACAAATACATAATAATAGAAAGGTATGGGAACAAAGTTGGGAAGGTGAACTGCAAAATGAAACACAAGTAACTATACTGAAAGATAGGATTATGATTAAATCTTCCTTTGGAAATGTTTTTGATATTTATATGTATTTTTTTCTAATATAATTTTTATTTTTCCAAAAGTACTATTTGAAAGAAGTTTTAAAAATTAAAATAACTCAAAGTTTGCTTGTTTTAAAAAAGATTTTTTGCTACAGGGTACATATGCTCACAGGAGAGAGAGAGAGACAGAGAGAAAGGAAAGGTAAGGAACCATCTCCCAAGGGGGAATGGCCATGCCACAATCCTTTCTCCTCTGTTTTCTTCTCAGGCATGCTATGTGTCCCATGTGTATTTCAGGCCACCAGGTCCAGGACTTGAACTGCCATCAGTCATGTAGGACCCAGCACCTTAACCACCATGCCACCTGTTGGCCCGTAGTAGCACAAAGTTTTAAAGAACAAAACTCTCTCTACTCAACCCTACCTCTCATGCCCACTTTCCAAAGGAAACCACCTGTAACTTATTCTGATTGACTTCCATATTACAAGATACTATAATTATATATATTTTATTAATCTTACAGGTTTATTTTCTATTATTTGTTGACTTAGTATTATGAAAAAATGAAGATTTCACTCTGTTACATAACCCCCATAAAACACACACACACACTGCTCCTTCTCCATTATTCTAGAATAGTTATATTGCACTTCCTTTTTAAAATTTATTTTGTGAGAGAGAAAAAGAGAGAGAGAGAGAGAGTTAAGTACCACCCTCAACAGGGTTTCACATCACAATCCCAATTCCACCTTCCTAACCAGCCTGGACCATGGGTACACACACCCAGCATTTACAAGTCAACAGGAAAACAGAGCCTATGGTCTCCCACATGGCTCTAGCATCACTTGACAAGCTCATTTCCACTGTGCCACCCAG